>NC_090930.1:114520172-114832372 GCF_040938575.1 Ambystoma mexicanum
CGATGGGTGCGTTTAGCGAAATGTGCGGAAAATGCATTTTCTTCCCCAAATTTCGGACTTTGCAGGGGTGTCTGGGTAATAAAATCTGGGGCGATGTGCGCAAATCATACCTCTGCGGATTCCCACGGGTGTCCACTTTTCGAAAATGCATGGGGTTCCCCGTTTTCCTCGGTGGCTTGGACACCCGAGGCCCATATCTGTACGTTGTGCCGGTCGGCAGAATGTCTGAGATTTCCCTCTGAAAACAGACTTGGAGTTACTTGTGTTTTAGGCTTTCCCCTTGGCGGCCAGGTAGGTGCACCCACACATGTGAGGTACCGTTTTCATCGGGACACCTGTGGGAACGCGTGACGGTAGGCCATG
This sequence comes from Ambystoma mexicanum, assembly GCF_040938575.1. Taxonomy (NCBI): domain Eukaryota; kingdom Metazoa; phylum Chordata; class Amphibia; order Caudata; family Ambystomatidae; genus Ambystoma; species Ambystoma mexicanum. The sequence continues at coordinate 114,520,536 of NC_090930.1, forward strand.
TTTTGTTGGGGGTGTGTTTCGATGGGTGCCTCGAGTGAAATGTGCGGAAAATACGTTTTTTTCCCCAAATTTCGGACTTTGCAGGGGTGTCTGGGTAAAAAATTCTGGGGCGATGTGCGCAAATCATACCTCTGCGGATTCCTACGGGTGTCCTCTTTTCGGAAATGCATGGGGTTCCCTGTTTTCCTCGGTGGCTTGGACCCCCGAGGCCCATATCTGTACGTTGTGCCGGTCGGCAGAATGTCTGAGATTTCCCTCTGAAAACAGACTTGGGGTTACTTGTGTTTTAGGCTTTCCCCTTGGCGGCCAGGTAGGTGCACCCACACATGTGAGGTACCGTTTTCATCGGGACACCTGTGGGAACGTGTGACGGTAGGCCATGTTTTGTTGGGGGCGTGTTTCGATGGGTGCCTCGAGCGAAATGTGCGGAAAATGTGTTTTTTTCCCCAAATTTCGGACTTTGCAGGGGTGTCTGGGTAAAAAATTCTGGGGCGATGTGCGCAAATCATACCTCTGCGGATTCCCACGGGTGTCCTCTTTTCGGAAATGCATGGGGTTCCCTGTTTTCCTCAGTGGCTTGGACACCCGAGGCCCATATCTGTGCGTTTTGCCGGTCAGCAGAATGTCTGAGATTTCCCTCTGAAAATAGACTTGGGGTTACTTGTGTTTTAGGCTTTCCCCTTGGCGGCCAGGTAGGTGCACCCACTCATGTGAGGTACCGTTTTCATTGGGACACCTGTGGGAACATGTGACGGTAGGCCATGTGTTGTTGGGGGCGTGTTTCGATGGGTGCGTTTAGCGAAATGTGCGGAAAATGCATTTTCTTCCCCAAATTTCGGACTTTGCAGGGGTGTCTGGGTAATAAAATCTGGGGCGATGTGCGCAAATCATACCTCTGCGGATTCCCACGGGTGTCCACTTTTCGAAAATGCATGGGGTTCCCCGTTTTCCTCGGTGGCTTGGACACCCGAGGCCCATATCTGTACGTTGTGCCGGTCGGCAGAATGTCTGAGATTTCCCTCTGAAAACAGACTTGGAGTTACTTGTGTTTTAGGCTTTCCCCTTGGCGGCCAGGTAGGTGCACCCACACATGTGAGGTACCGTTTTCATCGGGACACCTGTGGGAACGCGTGACGGTAGGCCAGGTTTTGTTGGGGGTGTGTTTCGATGGGTGCCTCGAGTGAAATGTGCGGAAAATACGTTTTTTTCCCCAAATTTCGGACTTTGCAGGGGTGTCTGGGTAAAAAATTCTGGGGCGATGTGCGCAAATCATACCTCTGCGGATTCCTACGGGTGTCCTCTTTTCAGAAATGCATGGGGTTCCCTGTTTTCCTCGGTGGCTTGGACCCCCGAGGCCCATATCTGTACGTTGTGCCGGTCGGCAGAATGTCTGAGATTTCCCTCTGAAAACAGACTTGGGGTTGCTTGTGTTTTAGGCTTTCCCCTTGGCGGCCAGGTAGGTGCACCCACACATGTGAGGTACCGTTTTCATCAGGACACCTCTGGGAACGCGTGACGGTAGGCCATGTGTTGTTGGGTGCGTGTTACGCTGGGTGCGTCGAGCGAAATGTGCGGAAAATGCGTTATTTTCCCCAAATTTCGGACGTTGTAGGGGTGTCTGGGTAAAAAATTCTGGGGCGATGTGCGCAAATCATACCTCTGCGGATTCCCACGGGTGTCCTCTTTTCGATAATGCATGGGGTTCCCTGTTTTCCTTGCTGGCTTGGACACCCGAGGCCCATATCTGTACGTTGTGCCGGTCGGCAGAATGTCTGAGATTTCCCTCTGAAAACAGACTTGGGGTTACTTGTGTTTTAGGCTTTCCCCTTGGCGACCAGGTAGGTGCACCCACACATGTGAGGTACCGTTTTCATCGGGACACCTGTGGGAATGTGTGACGGTAGGCCATGTTTTGTTGGGGGCGTGTTTCGATGGGTGCGTCGAGCGAAATGTGCGGAAAATGTGTTTTTTTCCCCAAATTTCGGACTTTGCAGAGGTGTCTGGGTAAAGAATTCTGGGGCGATGTGCGCAAATCATACCTCTGCGGATTCCCACGGGTGTCCTCTTTTCGGAAATGCATGGGGTTCCCTGTTTTCCTCGGTGGCTTGGACACCAGAGGCCCATATCTGTACGTTGTGCCGGTCGGCAGAATGTCTGAGATTTCCCTCTGAAAACAGACTTGGGGTTACTTGTGTTTTAGGCTTTCCCCTTGGTGGCCAGGTAGGTGCACCCACACATGTGAGGTACCGTTTTCATCGGGACACCTGTGGGAACGCGTGACGGTAGGCCATGTGTTGTTGGGGGCGTGTTTCGATGGGTGCGTCGAGTGAAATGTGCGGAAAATGCGTTTTTTTCCCCACATTTCGGACTTTGCGGGGCTGTCTGGGTAAAAGATTCTGGGACGATGTGCGCAAATCATACCTCTGCGGATTCCCACGGGTGTCCTCTTTTCGAAAATGCATGGGGTTCCCCGTTTTCCTCGATGGCTTGGACACCCGAGGCCCATATCTGTACGTTTTGCCGGTCGGCAGAATGTCTGAGATTTCCCTCTGAAAACAGACTTGGGGTTACTTGTGTTTTAGGCTTTCCCCTTGGTGGCCAGGTAATTGCACCCACACACATGTGAGGTACCGTTTTCATTGGGACACCTGTGGGAACATGTGACGGTAGGCCATGTGTTGTTGGGGGCGTGTTTCGATGGGTGCGTTTAGCGAAATGTGCGGAAAATGCATTTTCTTCCCCAAATTTCGGACTTTGCAGGGGTGTCTCGGTAATAAAATCTGGGGCGATGTGCGCAAATCATACCTCTGCGGATTCCCACGGGTGTCCTCTTTTCGGAAATGCATGGGGTTCCCTGTTTCCTCAGTGGCTTGGACACCTGAGGCCCATATCTGTACATTGTGCCCGTCGGCAGAATGTCTGAGATTTCCCTCTGAAAACAGACTTGGGGTTACTTGTGTTTTAGGCTTTCCCCTTGGCGGCCAGGTAGGTGCACCCACACATGTGAGGTTCCGTTTTCATCGAGACACCTGTGGGAACGCGTGACGGTATGCCATGTGTTGTTGGGGGCGTGTTTCGATGGGTGCGTCGAGCGAAATGTGCGGAAAATGCGTTTTTTCCCCAAATTTCGGACTTTGCAGGGGTGTCTGGGTAAAAAAATCTAGGGCGATGTGCGCAAATCATACCTCTACGGATTCCCACGGGTGTCCTATTTTCGGAAATGCATGGGGTTCCCTGTTTTCCTCGGTGGCTTGGACACCCGAGGCCCATACCTGTATGCTGTGCCGCTCGGCAGAATGTCTGAGATTTCCCTCTGAAAACAGACTTGGGGTTACTTGTGTTTTAGGCTTTCCCCTTGGCGGCCAGGTAGGTGCACCCACACATGTGAGGTACCGTTTTCATCGGGACACCTGTGGAAATGCGTGACGGTAGGCCATGTTTTGTTGGGGGCATGTTTCGATGGGTGCGTCGAGCGAAATGTGCGGAAAATGCATTTTTTTACCCAAATTTCAGACTTTGCAGGGGTGTCTGGGTAAAAAATCCTGGGGCTATCTGCGCAAATCATACCTCTGCTGATTCCCACGGGTGTCCTTTTTTCGTAAATGCATGGGGTTCCCTGTTTTCCTCGGTGGCTTGGACACCCGAGGCCCATATCTGTACGTTGTGCCGGTCGGCAGAATGTCTGAGATTTCCCTCTGAAAACAGACTTGGGGTTACTTGTGTTTTAGGCTTTCCCCTTGGCGGCCAGGTAGGTGCACCCACACATGTGAGGTACCGTTTTCATTGGGACACCTGTGGGAACGCGTGACGGTAGGCCATGTGTTGTTGGGGGCGTGTTTCGATGGGTGCGTCGAGTGAAATGTGCGGAAAATGCGTTTTTTCCCCACATTTCGGACTTTGCGGGGCTGTCTGGGTAAAAAATTCTGGGGCGATGTGTGCAAATCATACCTCTGCGGATTCCCACGGGTGTCCTCTTTTTGAAAATGCATGGGGTTCCCCGTTTTCCTTGGTGGCTTGGACACCCGAGGCCCATATCTGTACGTTGTGCCGGTCGGCAGAATATCTGAGATTTCCCTCTGAAAACAGACTTGGGGTTACTTGTGTTTTAGGCTTTCCCCTTGGCGGCCAGGTAGGTGCACCCACACATGTGAGGTAAAGTTTTCATCGGGACACCAGTGGGAACACGTGACGGTAGGCCATGTGTTGTTGGGGGTGTGTTTCGATAGGTGCGTCGAGCGAAATGTGCGGAAAATGCGTTTTTTTCCCCAAATTTCGGACTTTGGAGGCGTGTCTAGGTAATAAAATCTGGGGCGATGTGCGCAAATCATACCTCTGCGGATTCCCACGGGTGTCCTCTTTTCGGAAATGCATGGGGTTCCCTGTTTTCCTCGGTGGCTTGGACACCCGAGGCCCATATCTGTACGTTGTGCCGGTCGGCAGAATGTCTGAGATTTCCCTCTGAAAACAGACTTGGGGTTACTTGTGTTTTAGGCTTTCCCCTTGGTGGCCAGGTAATTGCACCCACACACATGTGAGGTACCATTTTCATCGGGACACCTGTGGCAACGCGTGACGGTAGGCCATGTGTTGTTGGGGGCGTGTTTCGATGGGTGCGTCGAACAAAATGTGCGGAAAAAGCGTTTTTTTCCCCAAATTTCGGACTTTGCAGGGGTGTCTGGGTAAAAAATTCTGGGGCGATGTGCGCAAATCATACCTCTGCGGATTCCCACGGGTGTCCTCTTTTCGGAAATGCATGGGGTTCCCTGTTTTCCTCAGTGGCTTGGACACCCGAGGCCCATATCTGTGCGTTTTGCCGGTCAGCAGAATGTCTGAGATTTCCCTCTGAAAACAGACTTGGGGTTACCTGTGTTTTAGGCTTTCCCCTTGGCGGCCAGGTAGGTGCACCCACACATGTGAGGTACCGTTTTCATCGGGACACCTGTGGGAACGTGTGACGGTAGGCCATGTTTTGTTGGGGGCGTGTTTCGATGGGTGCCTCGAGCGAAATGTGCGGAAAATGTGTTTTTTTCCCCAAATTTCGGACTTTGCAGGGGTGTCTGGGTAAAAAATTCTGGGGCGATGTGCGCAAATCATACCTCTGCGGATTCCCACGGGTGTCCTCTTTTCGGAAATGCATGGGGTTCCCTGTTTTCCTCAGTGGCTTGGACACCCGAGGCCCATATCTGTGCGTTTTGCCGGTCAGCAGAATGTCTGAGATTTCCCTCTGAAAATAGACTTGGGGTTACTTGTGTTTTAGGCTTTCCCCTTGGCGGCCAGGTAGGTGCACCCACTCATGTGAGGTACCGTTTTCATTGGGACACCTGTGGGAACATGTGACGGTAGGCCATGTGTTGTTGGGGGCGTGTTTCGATGGGTGCGTTTAGCGAAATGTGCGGAAAATGCATTTTCTTCCCCAAATTTCGGACTTTGCAGGGGTGTCTGGGTAATAAAATCTGGGGCGATGTGCGCAAATCATACCTCTGCGGATTCCCACGGGTGTCCACTTTTCGAAAATGCATGGGGTTCCCCGTTTTCCTCGGTGGCTTGGACACCCGAGGCCCATATCTGTACGTTGTGCCGGTCGGCAGAATGTCTGAGATTTCCCTCTGAAAACAGACTTGGAGTTACTTGTGTTTTAGGCTTTCCCCTTGGCGGCCAGGTAGGTGCACCCACACATGTGAGGTACCGTTTTCATCGGGACACCTGTGGGAACGCGTGACGGTAGGCCATGTTTTGTTGGGGGTGTGTTTCGATGGGTGCCTCGAGTGAAATGTGCGGAAAATACGTTTTTTTCCCCAAATTTCGGACTTTGCAGGGGTGTCTGGGTAAAAAATTCTGGGGCGATGTGCGCAAATCATACCTCTGCGGATTCCTACGGGTGTCCTCTTTTCGGAAATGCATGGGGTTCCCTGTTTTCCTCGGTGGCTTGGACCCCCGAGGCCCATATCTGTACGTTGTGCCGGTCGGCAGAATGTCTGAGATTTCCCTCTGAAAACAGACTTGGGGTTACTTGTGTTTTAGGCTTTCCCCTTGGCGGCCAGGTAGGTGCACCCACACATGTGAGGTACCATTTTCATCGGGACACCTGTGGGAACGTGTGAAGGTAGGCCATGTTTTGTTGGGGGCGTGTTTCGATGGGTGCCTCGAGCGAAATGTGCGGAAAATGTGTTTTTTTCCCCAAATTTCGGACTTTGCAGGGGTGTCTGGGTAATAAAATCTGGGGCGATGTACGCAAATCATACCTCTGCGGATTCCCACGGGTGTCCTCTTTTCGGAAATGCATGGGGTTCCCCGTTTTCCTCAGTGGCTTGGACACCCGAGGCCCATATCTGTACGTTGTGCCGGTCGGCAGAATGTCTGAGATTTCCCTCTGAAAACAGACTTGGAGTTACTTGTGTTTTAGGCTTTCCCCTTGGCGGCCAGGTAGGTGCACCCACACATGTGAGGTACCGTTTTCACCGGGACACCTGTGGGAACGCGTGACGGTAGGCCATGTTTTGTTGGGGGTGTGTTTCGATGGGTGCCTCGAGTGAAATGTGCGGAAAATACGTTTTTTTCCCCAAATTTCGGACTTTGCAGGGGTGTCTGGGTAAAAAATTCTGGGGCGATGTGCGCAAATCATACCTCTGCGGATTCCTACGGGTGTCCTCTTTTCGGAAATGCATGGGGTTCCCTGTTTTCCTCGGTGGCTTGGACACCCGAGGCCCATATCTGTACGTTGTGCCGGTCGGCAGAATGTCTGAGATTTCCCTCTGAAAACAGACTTGGGGTTACTTGTGTTTTAGGCTTTCCCCTTGGTGGCCAGGTAGGTGCACCCACACATGTGAGGTACCGTTTTCATCGGGACACCTGTGGGAATGTGTGACGGTAGGCCATGTTTTGTTGGGGGCGTGTTTCGATGGGTGCGTCGAGCGAAATGTGCGGAAAATGTGTTTTTTTCCCCAAATTTCGGACTTTGCAGAGGTGTCTGGGTAAAGAATTCTGGGGCGATGTGCGCAAATCATACCTCTGCGGATTCCCACGGGTGTCCTCTTTTCGGAAATGCATGGGGTTCCCTGTTTTCCTCGGTGGCTTGGACACCCGAGGCCCATATCTGTACGTTGTGCCGGTCGGCAGAATGTCTGAGATTTCCCTCTGAAAACAGACTTGGGGTTACTTGTGTTTTAGGCTTTCCCCTTGGTGGCCAGGTAGGTGCACCCACACATGTGAGGTACCGTTTTCATCGGGACACCTGTGGGAAAGCGTGACGGTAGGCCATGTGTTGTTGGGGGCGTGTTTCGATGGGTGCGTCGAGTGAAATGTGCGGAAAATGCGTTTTTTTCCCCACATTTCGGACTTTGCGGGGCTGTCTGGGTAAAAGATTCTGGGACGATGTGCGCAAATCATACCTCTGCGGATTCCCACGGGTGTCCTCTTTTCGAAAATGCATGGGGTTCCCCGTTTTCCTCGATGGCTTGGACACCCGAGGCCCATATCTGTACGTTTTGCCGGTCGGCAGAATGTCTGAGATTTCCCTCTGAAAACAGACTTGGGGTTACTTGTGTTTTAGGCTTTCCCCTTGGTGGCCAGGTAATTGCACCCACACACATGTGAGGTACCGTTTTCATTGGGACACCTGTGGGAACATGTGACGGTATGCCATGTGTTGTTGGGGGCGTGTTTCGATGGGTGCGTCGAGCGAAATGTGCGGAAAATGCGTTTTTTACCCAAATTTCGGACTTTGCAGGGGTGTCTGGGTAAAAAAATCTAGGGCGATGTGCGCAAATCATACCTCTACGGATTCCCACGGGTGTCCTATTTTCGGAAATGCATGGGGTTCCCTGTTTTCCTCGGTGGCTTGGACACCCGAGGCCCATACCTGTATGCTGTGCCGCTCGGCAGAATGTCTGAGATTTCCCTCTGAAAACAGACTTGGGGTTACTTGTGTTTTAGGCTTTCCCCTTGGCGGCCAGGTAGGTGCACCCACACATGTGAGGTACCGTTTTCATCGGGACACCTGTGGAAATGCGTGACGGTAGGCCATGTTTTGTTGGGGGCATGTTTCGATGGGTGCGTCGAGCGAAATGTGCGGAAAATGCATTTTTTTACCCAAATTTCGGACTTTGCAGGGGTGTCTGGGTAAAAAATCCTGGGGCTATCTGCGCAAATCATACCTCTGCTGATTCCCACGGGTGTCCTTTTTTCATAAATGCATGGGGTTCCCTGTTTTCCTCGGTGGCTTGGACACCCGAGGCCCATATCTGTGCGTTGTGCTGGTCAGCAGAATGTCTGAGATTTCCCTCTGAAAACAGACTTGGGGTGTGTTTTAGGCTTTTTCCTTTGGCGGCCAGGTAGGTGCACCCACTCATCTGAGGTACCGTTTTCATTGGGACACCTGTGGGAACGCGTGACGGTAGGCCATGTGTTGTTGGGGGCGTGTTTCGATGGGAGCGTCGAGCGAAATGTGCGGAAAATGCATTTTTTTCCCATAATTTCGGACTTTGCAGGGGTGTCTGGGTAATAAAATCTGGGGCGATGTTCGCAAATCATACCTCTGCGGATTCCCACGGGTGTCCTCTTTTCGGAAATGCATGGGGTTCCCTGTTTTCCTCGGTGGCTTGGACACCCGAGGCCCATATCTGTACGTTGTGCCGGTCGGCAGAATGTCTGAGATTTCCCTCTGAAAACAGACTTGGGGTTACTTGTGTTTTAGGCTTTCCCCTTGGCGCCAGGTAGGTGCACCCACACATGTGAGGTACCGTTTTCATCGGGACACCTGTGGGAACGCGTGACGGTGGGCCATGTGTTGTTGGGGGCGTGTTTTGATGGGTGTGTCGAGCGAAATGTGCGGAAAAAGTGTTTTTTTCCCCACATTTCGGACTTTGCGGGGCTGTCTGGGTAAAAAATTCTGGGGCGATGTGCGCAAATCATACCTCTGCGGATTCCCACGGGTGTCCTCTTTTCGGAAATGCATGGGGTTCCCTGTTTTCCTCGGTGGCTTGGACACCCGAGGCCCATATCTGTACGTTGTGCCGGTCGGCAGAATGTCTGAGATTTCCCTCTGAAAACAGACTTGGGGTTACTTGTGTTTTAGGCTTTCCCCTTGGCGGCCAGGTAGGTGCACCCACACATGTGAGGTACCGTTTTCATTGGGACACCTGTGGGAACGCGTGACGGTAGGCCATGTGTTGTTGGGGGCGTGTTTTGATGGGTGCGTCGAGTGAAATGTGCGGAAAATGCGTTTTTTCCCCACATTTCGGACTTTGCGGGGCTGTCTGGGTAAAAAATTCTGGGGCGATGTGCGCAAATCATACCTCTGCGGATTCCCACGGGTGTCCTCTTTTTGAAAATGCATGGGGTTCCCCGTTTTCCTCGGTGGCTTGGACACCCGAGGCCCATATCTGTACGTTGTGCCGGTCGGCAGAATGTCTGAGATTTCCCTCTGAAAACAGACTTGGGGTTACTTGTGTTTTAGGCTTTCCCCTTGGCGGCCAGGTAGGTGCACCCACACATGTGAGGTAAAGTTTTCATCGGGACACCAGTGGGAACACGTGACGGTAGGCCATGTGTTGTTGGGGGTGTGTTTCGATGGGTGCGTCGAGCGAAATGTGCGGAAAATGCGTTTTTTTCCCCAAATTTCGGACTTTGGAGGCGTGTCTAGGCAATAAAATCTGGGGCGATGTGCGCAAATCATACCTCTGCGGATTCCCACGGGTGTCCTCTTTTCGGAAATGCATGGGGTTCCCTGTTTTCCTCGGTGGCTTGGACACCCGAGGCCCATATCTGTACGTTGTGCCGGTCGGCAGAATGTCTGAGATTTCCCTCTGAAAACAGACTTGGGGTTACTTGTGTTTTAGGCTTTCCCCTTGGTGGCCAGGTAATTGCACCCACACACATGTGAGGTACCATTTTCATCGGGACACCTGTGGCAACGCGTGACGGTAGGCCATGTGTTGTTGGGGGCGTGTTTCGATGGGTGCGTCGAACAAAATGTGCGGAAAAGGCGTTTTTTTCCCCAAATTTCGGACTTTGCAGGGGTGTCTGGGTAAAAAATTCTGGGGCGATGTGCGCAAATCATACCTCTGCGGATTCCCACGGGTATCCTCTTTTCGGAAATGCATGGGGTTCCCTGTTTTCCTCAGTGGCTTGGACACCCGAGGCCCATATCTGTGCGTTTTGCCGGTCAGCAGAATGTCTGAGATTTCCCTCTGAAAACAGACTTGGGGTTACCTGTGTTTTAGGCTTTCCCCTTGGCGGCCAGGTAGGTGCACCCACACATGTGAGGTACCGTTTTCATCGGGACACCTGTGGGAACGTGTGACGGTAGGCCATGTTTTGTTGGGGGCGTGTTTCGATGGGTGCCTCGAGCGAAATGTGCGGAAAATGTGTTTTTTTCCCCAAATTTCGGACTTTGCAGGGGTGTCTGGGTAAAAAATTCTGGGGCGATGTGCGCAAATCATACCTCTGCGGATTCCCACGGGTGTCCTCTTTTCGGAAATGCATGGGGTTCCCTGCTTTCCTCAGTGGCTTGGACACCCGAGGCCCATATCTGTGCGTTTTGCCGGTCAGCAGAATGTCTGAGATTTCCCTCTGAAAATAGACTTGGGGTTACTTGTGTTTTAGGCTTTCCCCTTGGCGGCCAGGTAGGTGCACCCACTCATGTGAGGTACCGTTTTCATTGGGACACCTGTGGGAACATGTGACGGTAGGCCATGTGTTGTTGGGGGCGTGTTTCGATGGGTGCGTTTAGCGAAATGTGCGGAAAATGCATTTTCTTCCCCAAATTTCGGACTTTGCAGGGGTGTCTGGGTAATAAAATCTGGGGCGATGTGCGCAAATCATACCTCTGCGGATTCCCACGGGTGTCCACTTTTCGAAAATGCATGGGGTTCCCCGTTTTCCTCGGTGGCTTGGACACCCGAGGCCCATATCTGTATGTTGTGCCGGTCGGCAGAATGTCTGAGATTTCCCTCTGAAAACAGACTTGGAGTTACTTGTGTTTTAGGCTTTCCCCTTGGCGGCCAGGTAGGTGCACCCACACATGTGAGGTACCGTTTTCATCGGGACACCTGTGGGAACGCGTGACGGTAGGCCATGTTTTGTTGGGGGTGTGTTTCGATGGGTGCCTCGAGTGAAATGTGCGGAAAATACGTTTTTTCCCCAAATTTCGGACTTTGCAGGGGTGTCTGGGTAAAAAATTCTGGGGCGATGTGCGCAAATCATACCTCTGCGGATTCCTACGGGTGTCCTCTTTTCGGAAATGCATGGGGTTCCCTGTTTTCCTCGGTGGCTTGGACCCCCGAGGCCCATATCTGTACGTTGTGCCGGTCGGCAGAATGTCTGAGATTTCCCTCTGAAAACAGACTTGGGGTTACTTGTGTTTTAGGCTTTCCCCTTGGCGGCCAGGTAGGTGCACCCACACATGTGAGGTACCGTTTTCATCAGGACACCTGTGGGAACGCGTGACGGTAGGCCATGTGTTGTTGGGTGCGTGTTACGCTGGGTGCGTCGAGCGAAATGTGCGGAAAATGCGTTATTTTCCCCAAATTTCGGACGTTGTAGGGGTGTCTGGGTAAAAAATTCTGGGGCGATGTGCGCAAATCATACCTCTGCGGATTCCCACGGGTGTCCTCTTTTCGATAATGCATGGGGTTCCCTGTTTTCCTTGCTGGCTTGGACACCCGAGGCCCATATCTGTACGTTGTGCCGGTCGGCAGAATGTCTGAGATTTCCCTCTGAAAACAGACTTGGGGTTACTTGTGTTTTAGGCTTTCCCCTTGGCGACCAGGTAGGTGCACCCACACATGTGAGGTACCGTTTTCATCGGGACACCTGTGGGAATGTTTGACGGTAGGCCATGTTTTGTTGGGGGCGTGTTTCGATGGGTGCGTCGAGCGAAATGTGCGGAAAATGCGTTTTTTTCCCCAAATTTCGGACTTTGCAGAGGTGTCTGGGTAAAGAATTCTGGGGCGATGTGCGCAAATCATACCTCTGCGGATTCCCACGGGTGTCCTCTTTTCGGAAATGCATGGGGTTCCCTGTTTTCCTCGGTGGCTTGGACACCCGAGGCCCATATCTGTACGTTGTGCCGGTCGGCAGAATGTCTGAGATTTCCCTCTGAAAACAGACTTGGGGTTACTTGTGTTTTAGGCTTTCCCCTTGGTGGCCAGGTAGGTGCACCCACACATGTGAGGTACCGTTTTCATCGGGACACCTGTGGGAACGCGTGACGGTAGGCCATGTGTTGTTGGGGGCGTGTTTCGATGGGTGCGTCGAGTGAAATGTGCGGAAAATGCGTTTTTTTCCCCACATTTCGGACTTTGCGGGGCTGTCTAGGTAAAAGAATCTGGGACGATGTGCGCAAATCATACCTCTGCGGATTCCCACGGGTGTCCTCTTTTCGAAAATGCATGGGGTTCCCCGTTTTCCTCGATGGCTTAGACACCCGAGGCCCATATCTGTACGTTTTGCCGGTCGGCAGAATGTCTGAGATTTCCCTCTGAAAACAGACTTGCGGTTACTTGTGTTTTAGGCTTTCCCCTTGGCGGCCAGGTAGGTGCACCCACACATGTGAGGTAAAGTTTTCATCGGGACACCAGTGGGAACACGTGACGGTAGGCCATGTGTTGTTGGGGGTGTGTTTCGATGGGTGCGTCGAGCGAAATGTGCGGAAAATGCGTTTTTTTCCCCAAATTTCGGACTTTGGAGGCGTGTCTAGGTAATAAAATCTGGGGCGATGTGCGCAAATCATACCTCTGCGGATTCCCACGGGTGTCCTCTTTTTGAAAATGCATGGGGTTCCCTGTTTTCCTCTGTGGCTTGGACACCCGAGGCCCATATCTGTACGTTGTGCGGGTCGGCAGAATGTCTGAGATTTCCCTCTCAAAACAGACTTGGGGTTACTTGTGTTTTAGGCTTTCCCCTTGGCGGCCAGGTAGGTGCACCCACACATGTGAGGTACCGTTTTCATCGGGACACCTGTGGGAACGCGTGACGGTGGGCCATGTGTTGTTGGGGGCGTGTTTCGATGGGTGCGTCGAGCAAAATGTGCCGAAAAAACGTTTTTTTCCCCACATTTCGGACTTTGCGGGGCTGTCTGGGTAAAAAATTCTGGGGCGATGTGTGCAAATCATACCTCTGCGGATTCCCACGGGTGTCCTCTTTTCGGAAATGCATGGGGTTCCCTGTTTTCATCGGTGGCTTGGACACCCGAGGCCCAAATCTGTACGTTGTGCCCGTCGGCAGAATGTCTGAGATTTCCCTCTGAAAACAGACTTGGGGTTACTTGTGTTTTAGGCTTTCCCCTTGGCGACCAGGTAGGTGCACCCACACATGTGAGGTACCGTTTTCATCGGGACACCTGTGGGAATGTGTGACGGTAGGCCATGTTTTGTTGGGGGCGTGTTTCGATGGGTGCGTCGAGCGAAATGTGCGGAAAATGCATTTTTTTCCCCAAATTTCGGACTTTGCAGAGGTGTCTGGGTAAAGAATTCTGGGGCGATGTGCGCAAATCATACCTCTGCGGATTCCCACGGGTGTCCTCTTTTCGGAAATGCATGGGGTTCCCTGTTTTCCTTGGTGGCTTGGACACCCGAGGCCCATATCTGTACGTTGTGCCGGTCGGCAGAATGTCTGAGCTTTCCCTCTGAAAACAGACTTGGGTTACTTGTGTTTTAGGCTTTCCCCTTGGCGGCCAGGTAGGTGCACCCACACATGTGAGGTACCATTTTCATTGGGACACCTGTGGGAACGCATGACGGTAGGCCATGTGTTGTTGGGGGCGTGTTTCGATGGGTTCGTCAAGCGAAATGTGCGGAAAATGCGTTTTTTTCCCCGAATTTCGGACTTTGCAGGGGTGTCTGGGTAATAAAATCTGGGGCGATGTGCGCAAATCATACCTCTGCGGATTCCCACGGGTGTCCTCTTTTCGGAAATGCATGGGGTTCCCTGTTGTCCTCGGTGGCTTGGACACCCGAGGCCGATATCTGTACGTTGTGCCGGTCGGCAGAATGTCTGAGATTTCCCTCTGAAAACAGACTTGGGGTTACTTGTGTTTTAGGCTTTCCCCTTGGCGGACAGGTAGTTGCACCCACACATGTGAGGTACCATTTTCATCGGGACACCTGTGGCAACGCGTGACGGTAGGCCATGTGTTGTTGGGGGCGTGTTTCGATGGGTGCGTCGAGCAAAATGTGTGGAAAAAGCGTTTTTTTCCCCACATTTCGGACTTTGCGGGGCTGTCTGGGGCGATGTGCGCAAATCATACCTCTGCGGATTCCCACGGGTGTCCTCTTTTCGAAAATGCATGGGGTTCCCCGTTTTCCTCGGTGGCTTGGACACCCGAGGCCCATATCTGTACGTTGTGCCGGTCGGCAGAATGTCTGAGATTTCCCTCTGAAAACAGACTTGGGGTTACTTGTGTTTTAGGCTTTCCCCTTGGCGCCAGGTAGGTGCACCCACACATGTGAGGTAAAGTTTTCATCGGGACACCAGTGGGAACACGTGACGGTAGGCCATGTGTTGTTGGGGCGTGTTTCGATGGGTGCGTCGAGCGAAATGTGCGGAAAATGCGTTTATTTCCCCAAATTTCGGACTTTGCAGGGGTGTCTGGGTAAAACAATCTGGGGCGATGTGCGCAAATCATACCTCTGCGGATTCCCACGGGTGTCCTCTTTTTGAAAATGCATGGGGTTCCCCGTTTTCCTCGGTGGCTTGGACACCCGAGGCCCATATCTGTACGTTGTGCCGGTCGGCAGAATGTCTGAGATTTCCCTCTGAAAACAGACTTGGGGTTACTTGTGTTTTAGGCTTTCCCCTTGGTGGCCAGGTAATTGCACCCACACACATGTGAGGTACCATTTTCATCGGGACACCTGTGGTAACGCGTGACGGTAGGCCATGTGTTGTTGGGGGCGTGTTTCGATGGGTGCGTCGAACAAAATGTGCGGAAAAAGCGTTTTTTTCCCCACATTTCGGACTTTGCGGGGCTGTCTGGGTAAAAAATTCTGGGGCGATGTGCGCAAATCATACCTCTGCGGATTCCCACGGGTGTCCTCTTTTCGAAAATGCATGGGGTTCCCCGTTTTCCTCGGTGGCTTGGAAACCCGAGGCCCATATCGGTACGTTATGCCGGTCGTCAGAATGTCTGAGATTTCCCTCTGAAAACAGACTTGGGGTTACCTGTGTTTTAGGCTTTCCCCTTGGCGGCCAGGTAGGTGCACCCACACATGTGAGGTACCGTTTTCATTGGGACACCTGTGGGAACGTGTGACGGTAGGCCATGTTTTGTTGGGGGCGTGTTTCGATGGGTGCCTCGAGCGAAATGTGCGGAAAATGTGTTTTTTTCCCCAAATTTCGGACTTTGCAGGGGTGTCTGGGTAAAAAATTCTGGGGCGATGTGCGCAAATCATACCTCTGCGGATTCCCACGGGTGTCCTCTTTTCGGAAATGCATGGGGTTCCCTGTTTTCCTCAGTGGCTTGGACACCCGAGGCCCATATCTGTGCGTTTTGCCGGTCAGCAGAATGTCTGAGATTTCCCTCTGAAAATAGACTTGGGGTTACTTGTGTTTTAGGCTTTCCCCTTGGCGGCCAGGTAGGTGCACCCACTCATGTGAGGTACCGTTTTCATTGGGACACCTGTGGGAACATGTGACGGTAGGCCATGTGTTGTTGGGGGCGTGTTTCGATGGGTGCGTTTAGCGAAATGTGCGGAAAATGCATTTTCTTCCCCAAATTTCGGACTTTGCAGGGGTGTCTGGGTAATAAAATCTGGGGCGATGTGCGCATATCATACCTCTGCGGATTCCCACGGGTGTCCTCTTTTCGAAAATGCATGGGGTTCCCCGTTTTCCTCGGTGGCTTGGACACCCGAGGCCCATATCTGTATGTTGTGCCGGTCGGCAGAATGTCTGAGATTTCCCTCTGAAAACAGACTTGGAGTTACTTGTGTTTTAAGCTTTCCCCTTGGCGGCCAGGTAGGTGCACCCACACATGTGAGGTACCGTTTTCATCGGGACACCTGTGGGAACGCGTGACGGTAGGCCATGTTTTGTTGGGGGTGTGTTTCGATGGGTGCCTCGAGTGAAATGTGCGCAAAATACGTTTTTTTCCCCAAATTGCGGACTTTGTAGGGGTGTCTGGGTAAAAAATTCTGGGGCGATGTGCGCAAATCATACCTCTGCGGATTCCCACGGGTGTCCTCTTTTCGATAATGCATGGGGTTCCTTGTTTTCCTTGCTGGCTTGGACACCCGAGGCCCATATCTGTACGTTGTGCCGGTCGGCAGAATGTCTGAGATTTCCCTCTGAAAACAGACTTGGGGTTACTTGTGTTTTAGGCTTTCCCCTTGGCGACCAGGTAGGTGCACCCACACATGTGAGGTACCGTTTTCATCGGGACACCTGTGGGAATGTGTGACGGTAGGTCATGTTTTGTTGGGGGCGTGTTTCGATGGGTGCGTCGAGCGAAATGTGCGGAAAATGCGTTTTTTTCCCCAAATTTCGGACTTTGCAGAGGTGTCTGGGTAAAGAATTCTGGGGCGATGTGCGCAAATCATATCTCTGCGGATTCCCACGGGTGTCCTCTTTTCGGAAATGCATGGGGTTCCCTGTTTTCCTCAGTGGCTTGGACACCCGAGGCCCATATCTGTACGTTGTGCCGGTCGGCAGAATGTCTGAGATTTCCCTCTGAAAACAGACTTGGGGTTACTTGTGTTTTAGGCTTTCCCCTTGGTGGCCAGGTAGGTGCACCCAAACATGTGAGGTACCGTTTTCATCGGGACACCTGTGGGAACGCGTGACGGTAGGCCATGTGTTGTTGGGGGCGTGTTTCGATGGGTGCGTCGAGTGAAATGTGCGGAAAATGCATTTTTTCCCCACATTTCGGACTTTGCAGGGCTGTCTGGGTAAAAGATTCTGGGACGATGTGCGCAAATCATACCTCTGCAGATTCCCACGGGTGTCCTCTTTTCGAAAATGCATGGGGTTCGCCGTTTTCCTTGATGGCTTGGACACCCGAGGCCCATATCTGTACGTTTTGCCGGTCGGCAGAATGTCTGAGATTTCCCTCTGAAAACAGACTTGGGGTTACTTGTGTTTTAGGCTTTCCCCTTGGCGGCCAGGTAGGTGCACCCACACATGTGAGGTAAAGTTTTCATCGGGACACCAGTGGGAACACGTGACGGTAGGCCATGTGTTGTTGGGGGTGTGTTTCGATGGGTGCGTCGAGCGAAATGTGCGGAAAATGCGTTTTTTTCCCCAAATTTCGGACTTTGGAGGCGTGTCTAGGTAATAAAATCTGGGGCGATGTGCGCAAATCATACCTCTGCGGATTCCCACGGGTGTCCTCTTTTCGGAAATGCATGGGGTTCCCTGTTTTCCTCGGTGGCTTGGACACCCGAGGCCCATATCTGTACATTGTGCCGGTCGGCAGAATGTCTGAGATTTCCCTCTGAAAACAGACTTGGGGTTACTTGTGTTTTAAGCTTTCCCCTTGGCGGCCAGGTAGGTGCACCCACACATGTGAGGTACCGTTTTCATCGGGACACCTGTGGGAACGCGTGACGGTGGGCCATGTGTTGTTGGGGGCGTGTTTCGATGGGTGCGTCGAGCAAAATGTGCCGAAAAAACGTTTTTTTCCCCACATTTCGGACTTTGCTGGGCTGTCTGGGTAAAAAATTCTGGGGCGATGTGTGCAAATCATACCTCTGCGGATTCCCACGGGTGTCCTCTTTTCGGAAATGCATGGGGTTCCCTGTTTTCATCGGTGGCTTGGACACCCGAGGCCCATATCTGTACGTTGTGCCCGTCGGCAGAATGTCTGAGATTTCCCTCTGAAAACAGACTTGGGGTTACTTGTGTTTTAGGCTTTCCCCTTGGCGACCAGGTAGGTGCACCCGCACATGTGAGGTACCGTTTTCATTGGGACACCTGTGGGAATGTGTGACGGTAGGCCATGTTTTGTTGGGGGCGTGTTTCGAGGGGTGCGTCGAGCGAAATGTGCGGAAAATGCATTTTTTTCCCCAAATTTCGGACTTTGCAGAGGTGTCTGGGTAAAGAATTCTGGGGCGATGTGCGCAAATCATACCTCTGCGGATTCCCACGGGTGTCCTCTTTTCGGAAATGCATGGGGTTCCCTGTTTTCCTTGGTGGCTTGGACACCCGAGGCCCATATCTGTACGTTGTGCCGGTCAGCAGAATGTCTGAGCTTTCCCTCTGAAAACAGACTTGGGGTTACTTGTGTTTTAGGCTTTCCCCTTGGCGGCCAGGTAGGTGCACCCACACATGTGAGGTACCGTTTTCATTGGGACACCTGTGGGAACGCATGACGGTAGGCCATGTGTTGTTGGGGGCGTGTTTCGATGGGTTCGTCAAGCGAAATGTGCGGAAAATGCTTTTTTTCCCCTGAATTTCGGACTTTGCAGGGGTGTCTGGGTAATAAAATCTGGGGCGATGTGCGCAAATCATACCTCTGCGGATTCCCACGGGTGTCCTCTTTTCGGAAATGCATGGGGTTCCCTGTTGTCCTCGGTGGCTTGGACACCCGAGGCCGATATCTGTACGTGGTGCCGGTCGGCAGAATGTCTGAGATTTCCCTCTGAAAACAGACTTGGGGTTACTTGTGTTTTAGGCTTTCCCCTTGCCGGACAGGTAGTTGCACCCACACATGTGAGGTACCATTTTCATCGGGACACCTGTGGCAACGCGTGACGGTAGGCCATGTGTTGTTGGGGGCGTGTTTCGATGTGTGCGTCGAGCAAAATGTGTGGAAAAAGCGTTTTTTTCCCCACATTTCGGACTTTGCGGGGCTGTCTGGGGCGATGTACGCAAATCATACCTCTGCGGATTCCCACGGGTGTCCTCTTTTCGAAAATGCATGGGGTTCCCCGTTTTCCTCGGTGGCTTGGACACCCGAGGCCCATATCTGTACGTTGTGCCGGTCGGCAGAATATCTGAGATTTCCCTCTGAAAACAGACTTGGGGTTACTTGTGTTTTAGGCTTTCCCCTTGGCGCCAGGTAGGTGCACCCACACATGTGAGGTAAAGTTTTCATCGGGACACCAGTGGGAACACGTGACGGTAGGCCATGTGTTGTTGGGGGCGTGTTTCGATGGGTGCGTCGAGCGAAATGTGCGGAAAATGCGTTTATTTCCCCAAATTTCGGACTTTGCAGGGGTGTCTGGGTAAAAAAATCTGGGGCGATGTGCGCAAATCATACCTCTGCGGATTCCCACGGGTGTCCTCTTTTCGGAAATGCATAGGGTTCCCTGTTTTCCTCGGTGGCTTGGACACCCGAGGCCCATATCTGTACGTTGTGCCGTTCGGCAGAATGTCTGAGATTTCCCTCTGAAAACAGACTTGGGGTTACTTGTGTTTTAGGCTTTCCCCTTGGCGGCCAGGTAGGTGCACCCACACATGTGAGGTACCGTTTTCATTGGGACACCTGTGGGAACGCGTGACGGTAGGCCATGTTTTGTTGGGGGTGTGTTTCGATGGGTGCCTCGAGTGAAATGTGCGGAAAATACGTTTTTTTCCCCAAATTTCGGACTTTGCAGGGGTGTCTGGGTAAAAAATTCTGGGGCGATGTGCGCAAATCATACCTCTGCGGATTCCTACGGGTGTCCTCTTTTCGGAAATGCATGGGGTTCCCTGTTTTCCTCGGTGGCTTGGACCCCCGAGGCCCATATCTGTACGTTGTGCCGGTCGGCAGAATGTCTGAGATTTCCCTCTGAAAACAGACTTGGGGTTACTTGTGTTTTAGGCTTTCCCCTTGGCGGCCAGGTAGGTGCACCCACACATGTGAGGTACCGTTTTCATCAGGACACCTGTGGGAACGCGTGACGGTAGGCCATGTGTTGTTGGGTGCGTGTTACGCTGGGTGCGTCGAGCGAAATGTGCGGAAAATGCGTTATTTTCCCCAAATTTCGGACGTTGTAGGGGTGTCTGGGTAAAAAATTCTGGGGCGATGTGCGCAAATCATACCTCTGCGGATTCCCACGGGTGTCCTCTTTTCGATAATGCATGGGGTTCCCTGTTTTCCTTGCTGGCTTGGACACCCGAGGCCCATATCTGTACGTTGTGCCGGTCGGCAGAATGTCTGAGATTTCCCTCTGAAAACAGACTTGGGGTTACTTGTGTTTTAGGCTTTCCCCTTGGCGACCAGGTAGGTGCACCCACACATGTGAGGTACCGTTTTCATCGGGACACCTGTGGGAATGTTTGACGGTAGGCCATGTTTTGTTGGGGGCGTGTTTCGATGGGTGCGTCGAGCGAAATGTGCGGAAAATGCGTTTTTTTCCCCAAATTTCGGACTTTGCAGAGGTGTCTGGGTAAAGAATTCTGGGGCGATGTGCGCAAATCATACCTCTGCGGATTCCCACGGGTGTCCTCTTTTCGGAAATGCATGGGGTTCCCTGTTTTCCTCGGTGGCTTGGACACCCGAGGCCCATATCTGTACGTTGTGCCGGTCGGCAGAATGTCTGAGATTTCCCTCTGAAAACAGACTTGGGGTTACTTGTGTTTTAGGCTTTCCCCTTGGTGGCCAGGTAGGTGCACCCACACATGTGAGGTACCGTTTTCATCGGGACACCTGTGGGAACGCGTGACGGTAGGCCATGTGTTGTTGGGGGCGTGTTTCGATGGGTGCGTCGAGTGAAATGTGCGGAAAATGCGTTTTTTTCCCCACATTTCAGACTTTGCGGGGCTGTCTAGGTAAAAGAATCTGGGACGATGTGCGCAAATCATACCTCTGCGGATTCCCACGGGTGTCCTCTTTTCGAAAATGCATGGGGTTCCCCATTTTCCTCGATGGCTTAGACACCCGAGGCCCATATCTGTACGTTTTGCCGGTCGGCAGAATGTCTGAGATTTCCCTCTGAAAACAGACTTGCGGTTACTTGTGTTTTAGGCTTTCCCCTTGGCGGCCAGGTAGGTGCACCCACACATGTGAGGTAAAGTTTTCATCGGGACACCAGTGGGAACACGTGACGGTAGGCCATGTGTTGTTGGGGGTGTGTTTCGATGGGTGCGTCGAGCGAAATGTGCGGAAAATGCGTTTTTTTCCCCAAATTTCGGACTTTGGAGGCGTGTCTAGGTAATAAAATCTGGGGCGATGTGCGCAAATCATACCTCTGCGGATTCCCACGGGTGTCCTCTTTTTGAAAATGCATGGGGTTCCCTGTTTTCCTCTGTGGCTTGGACACCCGAGGCCCATATCTGTACGTTGTGCGGGTCGGCAGAATGTCTGAGATTTCCCTCTCAAAACAGACTTGGGGTTACTTGTGTTTTAGGCTTTCCCCTTGGCGGCCAGGTAGGTGCACCCACACATGTGAGGTACCGTTTTCATCGGGACACCTGTGGGAACGCGTGACGGTGGGCCATGTGTTGTTGGGGGCGTGTTTCGATGGGTGCGTCGAGCAAAATGTGCCGAAAAAACGTTTTTTTCCCCACATTTCGGACTTTGCGGGGCTGTCTGGGTAAAAAATTCTGGGGCGATGTGTGCAAATCATACCTCTGCGGATTCCCACGGGTGTCCTCTTTTCGGAAATGCATGGGGTTCCCTGTTTTCATCGGTGGCTTGGACACCCGAGGCCCATATCTGTACGTTGTGCCCGTCGGCAGAATGTCTGAGATTTCCCTCTGAAAACAGACTTGGGGTTACTTGTGTTTTAGGCTTTCCCCTTGGCGGCCAGGTAGGTGCACCCACACATGTGAGGTACCGTTTTCATTGGGACACCTGTGGGAACGCATGACGGTAGGCCATGTGTTGTTGGGGGCGTGTTTCGATGGGTTCGTCAAGCGAAATGTGCGGAAAATGCGTTTTTTTCCCCGAATTTCGGACTTTGCAGGGGTGTCTGGGTAATAAAATCTGGGGCGATGTGCGCAAATCATACCTCTGCGGATTCCCACGGGTGTCCTCTTTTCGGAAATGCATGGGGTTCCCTGTTGTCCTCGGTGGCTTGGACACCCGAGGCCGATATCTGTACGTTGTGCCGGTCGGCAGAATGTCTGAGATTTCCCTCTGAAAACAGACTTGGGGTTACTTGTGTTTTAGGCTTTCCCCTTGGCGGACAGGTAGTTGCACCCACACATGTGAGGTACCATTTTCATCGGGACACCTGTGGCAACGCGTTACGGTAGGCCATGTGTTGTTGGGGGCGTGTTTCGATGGGTGCGTCGAGCAAAATGTGTGGAAAAAGCGTTTTTTTCCCCACATTTCGGACTTTGCGGGGCTGTCTGGGGCGATGTGCGCAAATCATACCTCTGCGGATTCCCACGGGTGTCCTCTTTTCGAAAATGCATGGGGTTCCCCGTTTTCCTCGGTGGCTTGGACACCCGAGGCCCATATCTGTACGTTGTGCCGGTCGGCAGAATGTCTGAGATTTCCCTCTGAAAACAGACTTGGGGTTACTTGTGTTTTAGGCTTTCCCCTTGGCGCCAGGTAGGTGCACCCACACATGTGAGGTAAAGTTTTCATCGGGACACCAGTGGGAACACGTGACGGTAGGCCATGTGTTGTTGGGGGCGTGTTTCGATGGGTGCGTCGAGCGAAATGTGCGGAAAATGCGTTTATTTCCCCAAATTTCGGACTTTGCAGGGGTGTCTGGGTAAAACAATCTGGGGCGATGTGCGCAAATCATACCTCTGCGGATTCCCACGGGTGTCCTCTTTTTGAAAATGCATGGGGTTCCCTGTTTTCCTCTGTGGCTTGGACACCCGAGGCCCATATCTGTACGTTGTGCGGGTCGGCAGAATGTCTGAGATTTCCCTCTCAAAACAGACTTGGGGTTACTTGTGTTTTAGGCTTTCCCCTTGGCGGCCAGGTAGGTGCACCCACACATGTGAGGTACCGTTTTCATCGGGACACCTGTGGGAACGCGTGACGGTGGGCCATGTGTTGTTGGGGGCGTGTTTCGATGGGTGCGTCGAGCAAAATGTGCCGAAAAAACGTTTTTTTCCCCACATTTCGGACTTTGCGGGGCTGTCTGGGTAAAAAATTCTGGGGCGATGTGTGCAAATCATACCTCTGCGGATTCCCACGGGTGTCCTCTTTTCAGAAATGCATGGGGTTCCCTGTTTTCATCAGTGGCTTGGACACCCGAGGCCCATATCTGTACGTTGTGCCCGTCGGCAGAATGTCTGAGATTTCCCTCTGAAAACAGACTTGGGGTTACTTGTGTTTTAGGCTTTCCCCTTGGCGACCAGGTAGGTGCACCCACACATGTGAGGTACCGTTTTCATCGGGACACCTGTGGGAATGTGTGACGGTAGGCCATGTTTTGTTGGGGGCGTGTTTCGATGGGTGCGTCGAGCGAAATGTGCGGAAAATGCATTTTTTTCCCCAAATTTCGGACTTTGCAGAGGTGTCTGGGTAAAGAATTCTGGGGCGATGTGCGCAAATCATACCTCTGCGGATTCCCACGGGTGTCCTCTTTTCGGAAATGCATGGGGTTCCCTGTTTTCCTTGGTGGCTTGGACACCCGAGGCCCATATCTGTACGTTGTGCCGGTCGGCAGAATGTCTGAGCTTTCCCTCTGAAAACAGACTTGGGGTTACTTGTGTTTTAGGCTTTCCCCTTGGCGGCCAGGTAGGTGCACCCACACATGTGAGGTACCGTTTTCATTGGGACACCTGTGGGAACGCATGACGGTAGGCCATGTGTTGTTGGGGGCGTGTTTCGATGGGTTCGTCAAGCGAAATGTGCGGAAAATGCGTTTTTTTCCCCGAATTTCGGACTTTGCAGGGGTGTCTGGGTAATAAAATCTGGGGCGATGTGCGCAAATCATACCTCTGCGGATTCCCACGGGTGTCCTCTTTTCGGAAATGCATGGGGTTCCCTGTTGTCCTCGGTGGCTTGGACAACCGAGGCCGATATCTGTACGTTGTGCCGGTCGGCAGAATGTCTGAGATTTCCCTCTGAAAACAGACTTGGGGTTACTTGTGTTTTAGGCTTTCCCCTTGGCGGACAGGTAGTTGCACCCACACATGTGAGGTACCATTTTCATCGGGACACCTGTGGCAACGCGTGACGGTAGGCCATGTGTTGTTGGGGGCGTGTTTCGATGGGTGCGTCGAGCAAAATGTGTGGAAAAAGCGTTTTTTTCCCCACATTTCGGACTTTGCGGGGCTGTCTGGGGCGATGTGCGCAAATCATACCTCTGCGGATTCCCACGGGTGTCCTCTTTTCGAAAATGCATGGGGTTCCCCGTTTTCCTCGGTGGCTTGGACACCCGAGGCCCATATCTGTACGTTGTGCCGGTCGGCAGAATGTCTGAGATTTCCCTCTGAAAACAGACTTGGGGTTACTTGTGTTTTAGGCTTTCCCCTTGGCGCCAGGTAGGTGCACCCACACATGTGAGGTAAAGTTTTCATCGGGACACCAGTGGGAACACGTGACGGTAGGCCATGTGTTGTTGGGGGCGTGTTTCGATGGGTGCGTCGAGCGAAATGTGCGGAAAATGTGTTTATTTCCCCAAATTTCGGACTTTGCAGGGGTGTCTGGGTAAAACAATCTGGGGCGATGTGCGCAAATCATACCTCTGCGGATTCCCACGGGTGTCCTCTTTTTGAAAATGCATGGGGTTCCCCGTTTTCCTCGGTGGCTTGGACACCCGAGGCCCATATCTGTACGTTGTGCCGGTCGGCAGAATGGCTGAGATTTCCCTCTGAAAACAGACTTGGGGTTACTTGTGTTTTAGGCTTTCCCCTTGGCGGCCAGGTAGGTGCACCCACACATGTGAGGTAAAGTTTTCATCGGGACACCAGTGGGAACACGTGACGGTAGGCCATGTGTTGTTGGGGGTGTGTTTCGATGGGTGCGTCGAGCGAAATGTGCGGAAAATGCGTTTTTTTCCCCAAATTTCGGACTTTGGAGGCGTGTCTAGGTAATAAAATCTGGGGCGATGTGCGCAAATCATACCTCTGCGGATTCCCACGGGTGTCCTCTTTTCGGAAATGCATGGGGTTCCCTGTTTTCCTCGGTGGCTTGGACACCCGAGGCCCATATCTGTACGTTGTGCCGGTCGGCAGAATGTCTGAGATTTCCCTCTGAAAACAGACTTGGGGTTACTTGTGTTTTAGGCTTTCCCCTTGGTGGCCAGGTAATTGCACCCACACACATGTGAGGTACCATTTTCATCGGGACACCTGTGGTAACGCGTGACGGTAGGCCATGTGTTGTTGGGGGCGTGTTTCGATGGGTGCGTCGAACAAAATGTGCGGAAAAAGCGTTTTTTTCCCCACATTTCGGACTTTGCGGGGCTGTCTGGGTAAAAAATTCTGGGGCGATGTGCGCAAATCATACCTCTGCGGATTCCCACGGGTGTCCTCTTTTCGAAAATGCATGGGGTTCCCCGTTTTCCTCGGTGGCTTGGAAACCCGAGGCCCATATCGGTACGTTATGCCGGTCGTCAGAATGTCTGAGATTTCCCTCTGAAAACAGACTTGGGGTTACCTGTGTTTTAGGCTTTCCCCTTGGCGGCCAGGTAGGTGCACCCACACATGTGAGGTACCGTTTTCATTGGGACACCTGTGGGAACGTGTGACGGTAGGCCATGTTTTGTTGGGGGCGTGTTTCGATGGGTGCCTCGAGCGAAATGTGCGGAAAATGTGTTTTTTTCCCCAAATTTCGGACTTTGCAGGGGTGTCTGGGTAAAAAATTCTGGGGCGATGTGCGCAAATCATACCTCTGCGGATTCCCACGGGTGTCCTCTTTTCGGAAATGCATGGGGTTCCCTGTTTTCCTCAGTGGCTTGGACACCCGAGGCCCATATCTGTGCGTTTTGCCGGTCAGCAGAATGTCTGAGATTTCCCTCTGAAAATAGACTTGGGGTTACTTGTGTTTTAGGCTTTCCCCTTGGCGGCCAGGTAGGTGCACCCACTCATGTGAGGTACCGTTTTCATTGGGACACCTGTGGGAACATGTGACGGTAGGCCATGTGTTGTTGGGGGCGTGTTTCGATGGGTGCGTTTAGCGAAATGTGCGGAAAATGCATTTTCTTCCCCAAATTTCGGACTTTGCAGGGGTGTCTGGGTAATAAAATCTGGGGCGATGTGCGCATATCATACCTCTGCGGATTCCCACGGGTGTCCTCTTTTCGAAAATGCATGGGGTTCCCCGTTTTCCTCGGTGGCTTGGACACCCGAGGCCCATATCTGTATGTTGTGCCGGTCGGCAGAATGTCTGAGATTTCCCTCTGAAAACAGACTTGGAGTTACTTGTGTTTTAAGCTTTCCCCTTGGCGGCCAGGTAGGTGCACCCACACATGTGAGGTACCGTTTTCATCGGGACACCTGTGGGAACGCGTGACGGTAGGCCATGTTTTGTTGGGGGTGTGTTTCGATGGGTGCCTCGAGTGAAATGTGCGCAAAATACGTTTTTTTCCCCAAATTGCGGACTTTGCAGGGGTGTCTGGGTAAAAAATTCTCGGGCGATGTGCGCAAATCATACCTCTGCGGATTCCTACGGGTGTCCTCTTTTCGGAAATGCATGGGGTTCCCTGTTTTCCTCGGTGGCTTGGACCCCCGAGGCCCATATCTGTACGTTGTGCCGGTCGGCAGAATGTCTGAGATTTCCCTCTGAAAACAGACTTGGGGTTACTTGTGTTTTAGGCTTTCCCCTTGGCGGCCAGGTAGGTGCACCCACACATGTGAGGTACCGTTTTCATCAGGACACCTGTGGGAACGCGTGACGGTAGGCTATGTGTTGTTGGGTGCGTGTTACGCTGGGTGCGTCGAGCGAAATGTGCGGAAAATGCGTTTTTTTCCCCAAATTTCGGACTTTGTAGGGGTGTCTGGGTAAAAAATTCTGGGGCGATGTGCGCAAATCATACCTCTGCGGATTCCCACGGGTGTCCTCTTTTCGATAATGCATGGGGTTCCTTGTTTTCCTTGCTGGCTTGGACACCCGAGGCCCATATCTGTACGTTGTGCCGGTCGGCAGAATGTCTGAGATTTCCCTCTGAAAACAGACTTGGGGTTACTTGTGTTTTAGGCTTTCCCCTTGGCGACCAGGTAGGTGCACCCACACATGTGAGGTACCGTTTTCATCGGGACACCTGTGGGAATGTGTGACGGTAGGTCATGTTTTGTTGGGGGCGTGTTTCGATGGGTGCGTCGAGCGAAATGTGCGGAAAATGCGTTTTTTTCCCCAAATTTCGGACTTTGCAGAGGTGTCTGGGTAAAGAATTCTGGGGCGATGTGCGCAAATCATATCTCTGCGGATTCCCACGGGTGTCCTCTTTTCGGAAATGCATGGGGTTCCCTGTTTTCCTCAGTGGCTTGGACACCCGAGGCCCATATCTGTACGTTGTGCCGGTCGGCAGAATGTCTGAGATTTCCCTCTGAAAACAGACTTGGGGTTACTTGTGTTTTAGGCTTTCCCCTTGGTGGCCAGGTAGGTGCACCCACACATGTGAGGTACCGTTTTCATCGGGACACCTGTGGGAACGCGTGACGGTAGGCCATGTGTTGTTGGGGGCGTGTTTCGATGGGTGCGTCGAGTGAAATGTGCGGAAAATGCGTTTTTTCCCCACATTTCGGACTTTGCGGGGCTGTCTGGGTAAAAGATTCTGGGACGATGTGCGCAAATCATACCTCTGCAGATTCCCACGGGTGTCCTCTTTTCGAAAATGCATGGGGTTCCCCGTTTTCCTCGATGGCTTGGACACCCGAGGCCCATATCTGTACGTTTTGCCGGTCGGCAGAATGTCTGAGATTTCCCTCTGAAAACAGACTTGGGGTTACTTGTGTTTTAGGCTTTCCCCTTGGCGGCCAGGTAGGTGCACCCACACATGTGAGGTAAAGTTTTCATCGGGACACCAGTGGGAACACGTGACGGTAGGCCATGTGTTGTTGGGGGTGTGTTTCGATGGGTGCGTCGAGCGAAATGTGCGGAAAATGCGTTTTTTTCTCCAAATTTCGGACTTTGGAGGCGTGTCTAGGTAATAAAATCTGGGGCGATGTGCGCAAATCATACCTCTGCGGATTCCCACGGGTGTCCTCTTTTCGGAAATGCATGGGGTTCCCTGTTTTCCTCGGTGGCTTGGACACCCGAGGCCCATATCTGTACATTGTGCCGGTCGGCAGAATGTCTGAGATTTCCCTCTGAAAACAGACTTGGGGTTACTTGTGTTTTAGGCTTTCCCCTTGGCGGCCAGGTAGGTGCACCCACACATGTGAGGTACCGTTTTCATCGGGACACCTGTGGGAACGCGTGACGGTGGGCCATGTGTTGTTGGGGGCGTGTTTCGATGGGTGCGTCGAGCAAAATGTGCCGAAAAAACGTTTTTTTCCCCACATTTCGGACTTTGCTGGGCTGTCTGGGTAAAAAATTCTGGGGCGATGTGTGCAAATCATACCTCTGCGGATTCCCACGGGTGTCCTCTTTTCGGAAATGCATGGGGTTCCCTGTTTTCATCGGTGGCTTGGACACCCGAGGCCCATATCTGTACGTTGTGCCCGTCGGCAGAATGTCTGAGATTTCCCTCTGAAAACAGACTTGGGGTTACTTGTGTTTTAGGCTTTCCCCTTGGCGACCAGGTAGGTGCACCCGCACATGTGAGGTACCGTTTTCATCGGGACACCTGTGGGAATGTGTGATGGTAGGCCATGTTTTGTTGGGGGCGTGTTTCGATGGGTGCGTCGAGCGAAATGTGCGGAAAATGCATTTTTTTCCCCAAATTTCGGACTTTGCAGAGGTGTCTGGGTAAAGAATTCTGGGGCGATGTGCGCAAATCATACCTCTGCGGATTCCCACGGGTGTCCTCTTTTCGGAAATGCATGGGGTTCCCTGTTTTCCTTGGTGGCTTGGACACCCGAGGCCCATATCTGTACGTTGTGCCGGTCAGCAGAATGTCTGAGCTTTCCCTCTGAAAACAGACTTGGGGTTACTTGTGTTTTAGGCTTTCCCCTTGGCGGCCAGGTAGGTGCACCCACACATGTGAGGTACCGTTTTCATTGGGACACCTGTGGGAACGCATGACGGTAGGCCATGTGTTGTTGGGGGCGTGTTTCGATGGGTTCGTCAAGCGAAATGTGCGGAAAATGCTTTTTTTCCCCTGAATTTCGGACTTTGCAGGGGTGTCTGGGTAATAAAATCTGGGGCGATGTGCGCAAATCATACCTCTGCGGATTCCCACGGGTGTCCTCTTTTCGGAAATGCATGGGGTTCCCTGTTGTCCTCGGTGGCTTGGACACCCGAGGCCGATATCTGTACGTGGTGCCGGTCGGCAGAATGTCTGAGATTTCCCTCTGAAAACAGACTTGGGGTTACTTGTGTTTTAGGCTTTCCCCTTGCCGGACAGGTAGTTGCACCCACACATGTGAGGTACCATTTTCATCGGGACACCTGTGGCAACGCGTGACGGTAGGCCATGTGTTGTTGGGGGCGTGTTTCGATGTGTGCGTCGAGCAAAATGTGTGGAAAAAGCGTTTTTTTCCCCACATTTCGGACTTTGCGGGGCTGTCTGGGGCGATGTACGCAAATCATACCTCTGCGGATTCCCACGGGTGTCCTCTTTTCGAAAATGCATGGGGTTCCCCGTTTTCCTCGGTGGCTTGGACACCCGAGGCCCATATCTGTACGTTGTGCCGGTCGGCAGAATATCTGAGATTTCCCTCTGAAAACAGACTTGGGGTTACTTGTGTTTTAGGCTTTCCCCTTGGCGCCAGGTAGGTGCACCCACACATGTGAGGTAAAGTTTTCATCGGGACACCAGTGGGAACACGTGACGGTAGGCCATGTGTTGTTGGGGGCGTGTTTCGATGGGTGCGTCGAGCGAAATGTGCGGAAAATGCGTTTATTTCCCCAAATTTCGGACTTTGCAGGGGTGTCTGGGTAAAAAAATCTGGGGCGATGTGCGCAAATCATACCTCTGCGGATTCCCACGGGTATCCTCTTTTCGGAAATGCATAGGGTTCCCTGTTTTACTCGGTGGCTTGGACACCCATGGCCCATATCTGTACGTTGTGCCGTTCGGCAGAATGTCTGAGATTTCCCTCTGAAAACAGACTTGGGGTTACTTGTGTTTTAGGCTTTCCCCTTGGCGGCCAGGTAGGTGCACCCACACATGTGAGGTACCGTTTTCATTGGGACACCTGTGGGAACGCGTGACGGTAGGCCATGTGTTGTTGGGGGCGTGTTTCGATGGGTTCGTCAAGCGAAATGTGCGGAAAATGTGTTTTTTTCCCCGAATTTCAGACTTTGCAGGGGTGTCTGGGTAATAAAATCTGGGGCGATGTGCGCAAATCATACCTCTGCGGATTCCCACGGGTGTCCTCTTTTCGGAAATGCATGGGGTTCCCTGTTGTCCTCGGTGGCTTGGACACCCGAGGCCCATATCTGTACATTGTGCCGGTCGGCAGAATGTCTGAGATTTCCCTCTGAAAACAGACTTGGGGTTACTTGTGTTTTAGGCTTTCACCTTGGCAGACAGGTAGTTGCACCCACACATGTGAGGTACCATTTTCAACGGGACACCTGTGGCAACGCGTGACGGTAGGCCATGTGTTGTTGGGGGCGTGTTTCGATGGGTGCGTCGAGCAAAATGTGCGGAAAAAGCGTTTTTTTCCCCACATTTCGGACTTTGCGGGGGTGTCTGGGTAAAAAAATCTGGGGCGA
Organism: Ambystoma mexicanum; assembly: GCF_040938575.1. Classification (NCBI taxonomy): domain Eukaryota; kingdom Metazoa; phylum Chordata; class Amphibia; order Caudata; family Ambystomatidae; genus Ambystoma; species Ambystoma mexicanum. The sequence goes on from NC_090930.1 coordinate 114,551,131, forward strand.
TGTGCGCAAATCATACCTCTGCGGATTCCCATGGGTGTCCTCTTTTCGGAAATGCATGGGGTTCCCTGTTTTCCTTGGTGGCTTGGACACCCGAGGCCCATATCTGTACGTTGTGCCGGTCAGCAGAATGTCTGAGCTTTCCCTCTGAAAACAGACTTGGGGTTACTTGTGTTTTAGGCTTTCCCCTTGGCGGCCAGGTAGGTGCACCCACACATGTGAGGTACCGTTTTCATTGGGACACCTGTGGGAACGCATGACGGTAGGCCATGTGTTGTTGGGGGCGTGTTTCGATGGGTTCGTCAAGCGAAATGTGCGGAAAATGCTTTTTTTCCCCTGAATTTCGGACTTTGCAGGGGTGTCTGGGTAATAAAATCTGGGGCGATGTGCGCAAATCATACCTCTGCGGATTCCCACGGGTGTCCTCTTTTCGGAAATGCATGGGGTTCCCTGTTGTCCTCGGTGGCTTGGACACCCGAGGCCGATATCTGTACGTGGTGCCGGTCGGCAGAATGTCTGAGATTTCCCTCTGAAAACAGACTTGGGGTTACTTGTGTTTTAGGCTTTCCCCTTGCCGGACAGGTAGTTGCACCCACACATGTGAGGTACCATTTTCATCGGGACACCTGTGGCAACGCGTGACGGTAGGCCATGTGTTGTTGGGGGCGTGTTTCGATGTGTGCGTCGAGCAAAATGTGTGGAAAAAGCGTTTTTTTCCCCACATTTCGGACTTTGCGGGGCTGTCTGGGGCGATGTACGCAAATCATACCTCTGCGGATTCCCACGGGTGTCCTCTTTTCGAAAATGCATGGGGTTCCCCGTTTTCCTCGGTGGCTTGGACACCCGAGGCCCATATCTGTACGTTGTGCCGGTCGGCAGAATATCTGAGATTTCCCTCTGAAAACAGACTTGGGGTTACTTGTGTTTTAGGCTTTCCCCTTGGCGCCAGGTAGGTGCACCCACACATGTGAGGTAAAGTTTTCATCGGGACACCAGTGGGAACACGTGACGGTAGGCCATGTGTTGTTGGGGGCGTGTTTCGATGGGTGCGTCGAGCGAAATGTGCGGAAAATGCGTTTATTTCCCCAAATTTCGGACTTTGCAGGGGTGTCTGGGTAAAAAAATCTGGGGCGATGTGCGCAAATCATACCTCTGCGGATTCCCACGGGTATCCTCTTTTCGGAAATGCATAGGGTTCCCTGTTTTACTCGGTGGCTTGGACACCCATGGCCCATATCTGTACGTTGTGCCGTTCGGCAGAATGTCTGAGATTTCCCTCTGAAAACAGACTTGGGGTTACTTGTGTTTTAGGCTTTCCCCTTGGCGGCCAGGTAGGTGCACCCACACATGTGAGGTACCGTTTTCATTGGGACACCTGTGGGAACGCGTGACGGTAGGCCATGTGTTGTTGGGGGCGTGTTTCGATGGGTTCGTCAAGCGAAATGTGCGGAAAATGTGTTTTTTTCCCCGAATTTCAGACTTTGCAGGGGTGTCTGGGTAATAAAATCTGGGGCGATGTGCGCAAATCATACCTCTGCGGATTCCCACGGGTGTCCTCTTTTCGGAAATGCATGGGGTTCCCTGTTGTCCTCGGTGGCTTGGACACCCGAGGCCCATATCTGTACATTGTGCCGGTCGGCAGAATGTCTGAGATTTCCCTCTGAAAACAGACTTGGGGTTACTTGTGTTTTAGGCTTTCACCTTGGCAGACAGGTAGTTGCACCCACACATGTGAGGTACCATTTTCAACGGGACACCTGTGGCAACGCGTGACGGTAGGCCATGTGTTGTTGGGGGCGTGTTTCGATGGGTGCGTCGAGCAAAATGTGCGGAAAAAGCGTTTTTTTCCCCACATTTCGGACTTTGCGGGGGTGTCTGGGTAAAAAAATCTGGGGCGATGTGCGCAAATCATACCTCTGCGGATTCCCATGGGTGTCCTATTTTCGGAAATGCATGGGGTTCCCTGTTTTCCTCGGTGGCTTGGACACCCGAGGTCCATATCTGTACGCTGTGCCGGTCGGCAGAATGTCTGAGATTTCCCTCTGAAAACAGACTTGGGGTTACTTGTGTTTTCGGCTTTCCCCTTGGCGGCCAGGTAGGTGCACCCACACATGTGAGGTACCATTTTCATCGGGACACCTGTGGCAACGCGTGACGGTAGGCCATGTGTTGTTGGGGGCGTGTTTTGATGGGTGCGTTGAGCAAAATGTGTGGAAAAAGCATTTTTTTCCCCACATTTCGGACTTTGCGGGCTTGTCTGGGTAAACAATTCTGGGGCGATGTGCGCAAATCATACCTCTGCGGATTCCCACGGGTGTCCTCTTTTCGAAAATGCATGGGGTTCCCCGTTTTCCTCGGTGGCTTGGACACCCGAGGCCCATATCTGTACGTTGTGCCGGTCGGCAGAATATCTGAGATTTCCCTCTGAAAACAGACTTGGGGTTACTTGTGTTTTAGGCTTTCCCCTTGGCGCCAGGTAGGTGCACCCACACATGTGAGGTAAAGTTTTCATCGGGACACCAGTGGGAACACGTCACGGTAGGCCATGTGTTGTTGGGGGCGTGTTTCGATGGGTGCGTCGAGCAAAATGTGCGGAAAATGCGTTTATTTCCCCAAATTTCGGACTTTGCAGGGGTGTCTGGGTAAAAAAATCTGGGGCGATGTGCGCAAATCATACCTCTGCGGATTCCCACGGGTGTCCTCTTTTCGGAAATGCATAGGGTTCACTGTTTTCCTCGGTGGCTTGGACACCCGAGGCCCATATCTGTACGTTGTGCCGTTCGGCAGAATGTCTGAGATTTCCCTCTGAAAACAGACTTGGGGTTACTTGTGTTTTAGGCTTTCCCCTTGGCGGCCAGGTAGGTGCACCCACACATGTGAGGTACCGTTTTCATTGGGACACCTGTGGGAACGCGTGACGGTAGGCCATGTGTTGTTGGGGGCGTGTTTCGATGGGTTCGTCAAGCGAAATGTGCGGAAAATGCATTCTTTTCCCCAAATTTCGGACTTTGCAGGGGTGTCTGGGTAAAAAAATCTGGGGCGATGTGCGCAAATCATACCTCTGCGGATTCCCACGGGTGTCCTATTTTCGGAAATGCATGGGGTTCCCTGTTTTCCTCGGTGGCTTGGACACCCGAGGTCCATATCTGTACGCTGTGCCGGTCGGCAGAATGTCTGAGATTTCCCTCTGAAAACAGACTTGGGGTTACTTGTGTTTTCGGCTTTCCCCTTGGCGGCCAGGTAGGTGCACCCACACATGTGAGGTACCGTTTTCATCGGGACACCTGTGGAAATGCGTGACGGTAGGCCATGTTTTGTTGGGGGCGTGTTTCGATGGGTGCGTCGAGCAAAATGTGCGGAAAATGCGTTTTTTTCCCCAAATTTCGGACTTTGCAGGGGTGTCTGGGTAAAGAATTCTGGGGGGATGTGCGCAAATCATACCTCTGCGGATTCCCACGGGTGTCCTCTTTTCAGAAATGCATGGGGTTCCCTGTTGTCCTCGGTGGCTTGGACACCCGAGGCCCATATCTGTACGTTGTGCCGGTCGGCAGAATGTCTGAGATTTCCCTCTGAAAACAGACTTGGGGTTACTTGTGTTTTAGGCTTTCCCCTTGGCGGACAGGTAGTTGCACCCACACATGTGAGGTACCATTTTCATCGGGACACCTGTGGCAACGCGTGACGGTAGGCCATGTGTTGTTGGGGGCGTGTTTTGATGGGTGCGTTGAGCAAAATGTGTGGAAAAAGCATTTTTTTCCCCACATTTCGGACTTTGCGGGCTTGTCTGGGTAAACAATTCTGGGGCGATGTGCGCAAATCATACCTCTGCGGATTCCCACGGGTGTCCTCTTTTCGAAAATGCATGGGGTTCCCCGTTTTCCTCGGTGGCTTGGGCACCCGAGGCCCATATCTGTACGTTGTGCCGGTCGGCAGAATGTCTGAGATTTCCCTCTGAAAACAGACTTGGGGTTACTTGTGTTTTAGGCTTTCCCCTTGGTGGCCAGGTAGGTGAACCCACACATGTGAGGTAATGTTTTCATCGGGACACCAGTGGGAACACGTGACGGTAGGCCATGTGTTGTTGGGGGCGTGTTTCGATGGGTGCGTCGAGCGAAATGTGCGGAAAATGCGTTTATTTCCCCAAATTTCGGACTTTGCAGGGGTGTCTGGGTAAAAAAATCTGGGTCGATGTGCGCAAATCATACCTCTGCGGATTCCCACGGGTGTCCTCTTTTCGGAAATGCATGGGGTTCCCTGTTTTCCTCGGTGGCTTGGACACCCGAGGCCCATATCTGTACGTTGTGCCGGTCGGCAGAATGTCTGAGATTTCCCTCTGAAAACAGACTTGGGGTTACTTGTGTTTTAGGCTTTCCCCTTGGCGGCCAGGTAGGTGCACCCACACATGTGAGGTACCGTTTTCATTGGGACACCTGTGGGAACGCGTGACGGTAGGCCATGTGTTGTTGGGGGCGTGTTTCGATGGGTTCGTCAAGCGAAATGTGCGGAAAATGCGTCTTTTTTCCCCGAATTTCGGACTTTGCAGGGGTGTCTGGGTAATAAAATCTGGGGCGATGTGCGCAAATCATACCTCTGCGGATTCCCACGGGTGTCCTCTTTTCGGAAATGCATGGGGTTCCCTGTTGTCCTCGGTGGCTTGGACACCCGAGGCCCATATCTGTACATTGTGCCGGTCGGCAGAATGTCTGAGATTTCCCTCTGAAAACAGACTTGGGGTTACTTGTGTTTTAGGCTTTCACCTTGGCGGACAGGTAGTTGCACCCACACATGTGAGGTACCATTTTCATCGGGACACCTGTGGCAACGCGTGACGGTAGGCCATGTGTTGTTGGGGGCGTGTTTCGATGGGTGCGTCGAGCAAAATGTGCGGAAAAAGCGTTTTTTTCCCCAAATTTCGGACTTTGCAGGGCTGTCTGGGTAAAAAATTCTGGGGCGATGTGCGCAAATCATACCTCTGCGGATTCCCACGGGTGTCCTCTTTTCGAAAATGCATGGGGTTCCCCGTTTTCCTCGGTGGCTTGGACACCCGAGGCCCATATCTGTACGTTGTGCTGGTCGGCAGAATGTCTGAGATTTCCCTCTGAAAACAGACTTGGGGTTACTTGTATTTTAGGCTTTCCCCTTGGCGGCCAGGTAGGTGCACCCACACATGTGAGGTAAAGTTTTCATCGGGACACCAGTGGGAACACGTGACGGTAGGCCATGTGATGTTGGGGGCGTGTTTCGATGGGTGCGTCGAGCGAAATGTGCGGAAAATGCATTCTTTTCCCCAAATTTCGGACTTTGCAGGGGTGTCTGGGTAAAAAAATCTGGGGCGATGTGCGCAAATCATACCTCTGCGGATTCCCACGGGTGTCCTATTTTCAGAAATGCATGGGGTTCCCTGTTTTCCTCGGTGGCTTGGACACCCGAGGTCCATATCTGTACGCTGTGCCGGTCGGCAGAATGTCTGAGATTTCCCTCTGAAAACAGACTTGGGGTTACTTGTGTTTTCGGCTTTCCCCTTGGCGGCCAGGTAGGTGCACCCACACATGTGAGGTACCGTTTTCATCGGGACACCTGTGGAAATGCGTGACGGTAGGCCATGTTTTGTTGGGGGTGTGTTTCGATGGGTGCGTCGAGCGAAATGTGCGGAAAATGCGTTTTTTTCCCCAAATTTCGGACTTTGCAGGGGTGTATGGGTAAAGAATTCTGGGGCGATGTGCGCAAATCATACCTCTGCGAATTCCCACGGGTGTCCTCTTTTCAGAAATGCATGGGGTTCCCTGTTTTCCTCGGTGGATTGGACACCCGAGGCCCATATCTGTGCGTTGTGCCTGTCAGCAGAATGTCTGAGATTTCCCTCTGAAAACAGACTTGGGGTTACTTGTGTTTTAGGCTTTTTCCTTTGGCGGCCAGGTAGGTGCACCCACTCATGTGAGGTACCGTTTTCATTGGGACACCTGTGGGAACGCGTGACGGTAGGCCATGTGTTGTTGGGGGCGTGTTTCGATGGATGCGTCGAGCAAAATGTGCGGAAAATGCATTTTTTTCCCCAGATTTCGGACTTTGCAGGGGTGTCTGGGTAATAAAATCTGGGGCGATGTGCGCAAATCTTACCTCTGCGGATTCCCACGGGTGTCCTCTTTTCGGAAATGCATGGGGTTCCCTGTTTTCCTCGGTGGCTTGGACACCCGAGGCCCATATCTGTACGTTGTGCCGGTCGGCAGAATGTCTGAGATTTCCCTCTGAAAACAGACTTGGAGTTACTTGTGTTTTAGGCTTTCCCCTTGGCGGCCAGGTAGGTGCACCCACACATGTGAGGTACCGTTTTCATTGGGACACCTGTGGGAACGCGTGACGGTAGGCCATGTGTTGTTGGGGGCGTGTTTCGATGGGTTCGTCAAGCGAAATGTGCGGAAAATGCGTTTTTTTCCCCGAATTTCGGACTTTGCATGGGTGTCTGGGTAATAAAATCTGGGGCGATGTGCGCAAATCATACCTCTGCGGATTCCCACGGGTGTCCTCTTTTCGGAAATGCATGGGGTTCCCTGTTGTCCTCGGTGGCTTGGACACCCGAGGCCCATGTCTGTACGTTGTGCCGGTCGGCAGAATGTCTGAGATTTCCCTCTGAAAACAGACTTGGGGTTACTTGTGTTTTAGGCTTTCCCCTTGGCGGCCAGGTAGGTGCACCCACACATGTGAGGTAAAGTTTTCATCGGGACACGAGTGGGAACACGTGACGGTAGGCCATGTGTTGTTGGGGGCGTGTTTCGATGGGTGCGTCGAGCGAAATGTGCGGAAAATACGTTTTTTTCCCCAAATTTCGGACTTTGCAGGGGTGTCTGGGTAAAAAAATCTGGGGCGATGTGCGCAAATCATACCTTTGCGGATTCCCACGGGTGTCCTCTTTTCGGAAATGCATGGGATTCCCTGCTTTCCTCGGTGGCTTGGACACCCGAGGCCCATGTCTGTACGTTGTGCCGGTCGGCAGAATGTCTGAGATTTCCCTCTGAAAACAGACTTGGGGTTACTTGTGTTTTAGGCTTTCCCCTTGGTGGCCAGGTAATTGCACCCACACACATGTGAGGTACCATTTTCATCGGGACACCTGTGGTAACGCGTGACGGTAGGCCATGTGTTGTTGGGGGCGTGTTTCGATGGGTGCGTCGAACAAAATGTGCGGAAAAAGCGTTTTTTTCCCCACATTTCGGACTTTGCGGGGCTGTCTGGGTAAAAAATTCTGGGGCGATGTGCGCAAATCATACCTCTGCGGATTCCCACGGGTGTCCTCTTTTCGAAAATGCATGGGGTTCCCCGTTTTCCTCGGTGGCTTGGAAACCCGAGGCCCATATCGGTACGTTATGCCGGTCGTCAGAATGTCTGAGATTTCCCTCTGAAAACAGACTTGGGGTTACCTGTGTTTTAGGCTTTCCCCTTGGCGGCCAGGTAGGTGCACCCACACATGTGAGGTACCGTTTTCATTGGGACACCTGTGGGAACGTGTGACGGTAGGCCATGTTTTGTTGGGGGCGTGTTTCGATGGGTGCCTCGAGCGAAATGTGCGGAAAATGTGTTTTTTTCCCCAAATTTCGGACTTTGCAGGGGTGTCTGGGTAAAAAATTCTGGGGCGATGTGCGCAAATCATACCTCTGCGGATTCCCACGGGTGTCCTCTTTTCGGAAATGCATGGGGTTCCCTGTTTTCCTCAGTGGCTTGGACACCCGAGGCCCATATCTGTGCGTTTTGCCGGTCAGCAGAATGTCTGAGATTTCCCTCTGAAAATAGACTTGGGGTTACTTGTGTTTTAGGCTTTCCCCTTGGCGGCCAGGTAGGTGCACCCACTCATGTGAGGTACCGTTTTCATTGGGACACCTGTGGGAACATGTGACGGTAGGCCATGTGTTGTTGGGGGCGTGTTTCGATGGGTGCGTTTAGCGAAATGTGCGGAAAATGCATTTTCTTCCCCAAATTTCGGACTTTGCAGGGGTGTCTGGGTAATAAAATCTGGGGCGATGTGCGCATATCATACCTCTGCGGATTCCCACGGGTGTCCTCTTTTCGAAAATGCATGGGGTTCCCCGTTTTCCTCGGTGGCTTGGACACCCGAGGCCCATATCTGTATGTTGTGCCGGTCGGCAGAATGTCTGAGATTTCCCTCTGAAAACAGACTTGGAGTTACTTGTGTTTTAAGCTTTCCCCTTGGCGGCCAGGTAGGTGCACCCACACATGTGAGGTACCGTTTTCATCGGGACACCTGTGGGAACGCGTGACGGTAGGCCATGTTTTGTTGGGGGTGTGTTTCGATGGGTGCCTCGAGTGAAATGTGCGCAAAATACGTTTTTTTCCCCAAATTGCGGACTTTGCAGGGGTGTCTGGGTAAAAAATTCTCGGGCGATGTGCGCAAATCATACCTCTGCGGATTCCTACGGGTGTCCTCTTTTCGGAAATGCATGGGGTTCCCTGTTTTCCTCGGTGGCTTGGACCCCCGAGGCCCATATCTGTACGTTGTGCCGGTCGGCAGAATGTCTGAGATTTCCCTCTGAAAACAGACTTGGGGTTACTTGTGTTTTAGGCTTTCCCCTTGGCGGCCAGGTAGGTGCACCCACACATGTGAGGTACCGTTTTCATCAGGACACCTGTGGGAACGCGTGACGGTAGGCTATGTGTTGTTGGGTGCGTGTTACGCTGGGTGCGTCGAGCGAAATGTGCGGAAAATGCGTTTTTTTCCCCAAATTTCGGACTTTGTAGGGGTGTCTGGGTAAAAAATTCTGGGGCGATGTGCGCAAATCATACCTCTGCGGATTCCCACGGGTGTCCTCTTTTCGATAATGCATGGGGTTCCTTGTTTTCCTTGCTGGCTTGGACACCCGAGGCCCATATCTGTACGTTGTGCCGGTCGGCAGAATGTCTGAGATTTCCCTCTGAAAACAGACTTGGGGTTACTTGTGTTTTAGGCTTTCCCCTTGGCGATCAGGTAGGTGCACCCACACATGTGAGGTACCGTTTTCATCGGGACACCTGTGGGAATGTGTGACGGTAGGTCATGTTTTGTTGGGGGCGTGTTTCGATGGGTGCGTCGAGCGAAATGTGCGGAAAATGCGTTTTTTTCCCCAAATTTCGGACTTTGGAGGCGTGTCTAGGTAATAAAATCTGGGGCGATGTGCGCAAATCATACCTCTGCGGATTCCCACGGGTGTCCTCTTTTCGGAAATGCATGGGGTTCCCTGTTTTCCTCAGTGGCTTGGACACCCGAGGCCCATATCTGTACGTTGTGCCGGTCGGCAGAATGTCTGAGATTTCCCTCTGAAAACAGACTTGGGGTTACTTGTGTTTTAGGCTTTCCCCTTGGTGGCCAGGTAGGTGCACCCAAACATGTGAGGTACCGTTTTCATCGGGACACCTGTGGGAACGCGTGACGGTAGGCCATGTGTTGTTGGGGGCGTGTTTCGATGGGTGCGTCGAGTGAAATGTGCGGAAAATGCGTTTTTTCCCCACATTTCGGACTTTGCGGGGCTGTCTGGGTAAAAGATTCTGGGACGATGTGCGCAAATCATACCTCTGCAGATTCCCACGGGTGTCCTCTTTTCGAAAATGCATGGGGTTCCCCGTTTTCCTCGATGGCTTGGACACCCGAGGCCCATATCTGTACGTTTTGCCGGTCGGCAGAATGTCTGAGATTTCCCTCTGAAAACAGACTTGGGGTTACTTGTGTTTTAGGCTTTCCCCTTGGCGGCCAGGTAGGTGCACCCACACATGTGAGGTAAAGTTTTCATCGGGACACCAGTGGGAACACGTGACGGTAGGCCATGTGTTGTTGGGGGTGTGTTTCGATGGGTGCGTCGAGCGAAATGTGCGGAAAATGCGTTTTTTTCCCCAAATTTCGGACTTTGGAGGCGTGTCTAGGTAATAAAATCTGGGGCGATGTGCGCAAATCATACCTCTGCGGATTCCCACGGGTGTCCTCTTTTCGGAAATGCATGGGGTTCCCTGTTTTCCTCGGTGGCTTGGACACCCGAGGCCCATATCTGTACATTGTGCCGGTCGGCAGAATGTCTGAGATTTCCCTCTGAAAACAGACTTGGGGTTACTTGTGTTTTAGGCTTTCCCCTTGGCGGCCAGGTAGGTGCACCCACACATGTGAGGTACCGTTTTCATCGGGACACCTGTGGGAACGCGTGACGGTGGGCCATGTGTTGTTGGGGGCGTGTTTCGATGGGTGCGTCGAGCAAAATGTGCCGAAAAAACGTTTTTTTCCCCACATTTCGGACTTTGCTGGGCTGTCTGGGTAAAAAATTCTGGGGCGATGTGTGCAAATCATACCTCTGCGGATTCCCACGGGTGTCCTCTTTTCGGAAATGCATGGGGTTCCCTGTTTTCATCGGTGGCTTGGACACCCGAGGCCCATATCTGTACGTTGTGCCCGTCGGCAGAATGTCTGAGATTTCCCTCTGAAAACAGACTTGGGGTTACTTGTGTTTTAGGCTTTCCCCTTGGCGACCAGGTAGGTGCACCCGCACATGTGAGGTACCGTTTTCATCGGGACACCTGTGGGAATGTGTGACGGTAGGCCATGTTTTGTTGGGGGCGTGTTTCGATGGGTGCGTCGAGCGAAATGTGCGGAAAATGCATTTTTTTCCCCAAATTTCGGACTTTGCAGAGGTGTCTGGGTAAAGAATTCTGGGGCGATGTGCGCAAATCATACCTCTGCGGATTCCCACTGGTGTCCTCTTTTCGGAAATGCATGGGGTTCCCTGTTTTCCTTGGTGGCTTGGACACCCGAGGCCCATATCTGTACGTTGTGCCGGTCAGCAGAATGTCTGAGCTTTCCCTCTGAAAACAGACTTGGGGTTACTTGTGTTTTAGGCTTTCCCCTTGGCGGCCAGGTAGGTGCACCCACACATGTGAGGTACCGTTTTCATTGGGACACCTGTGGGAACGCATGACGGTAGGCCATGTGTTGTTGGGGGCGTGTTTCGATGGGTTCGTCAAGCGAAATGTGCGGAAAATGCTTTTTTTCCCCTGAATTTCGGACTTTGCAGGGGTGTCTGGGTAATAAAATCTGGGGCGATGTGCGCAAATCATACCTCTGCGGATTCCCACGGGTGTCCTCTTTTCGGAAATGCATGGGGTTCCCTGTTGTCCTCGGTGGCTTGGACACCCGAGGCCGATATCTGTACGTGTTGCCGGCCGGCAGAATGTCTGAGATTTCCCTCTGAAAACAGACTTGGGGTTACTTGTGTTTTAGGCTTTCCCCTTGCCGGACAGGTAGTTGCACCCACACATGTGAGGTACCATTTTCATCGGGACACCTGTGGCAACGCGTGACGGTAGGCCATGTGTTGTTGGGGGCGTGTTTCGATGTGTGCGTCGAGCAAAATGTGTGGAAAAAGCGTTTTTTTCCCCACATTTCGGACTTTGCGGGGCTGTCTGGGGCGATGTACGCAAATCATACCTCTGCGGATTCCCACGGGTGTCCTCTTTTCGAAAATGCATGGGGTTCCCCGTTTTCCTCGGTGGCTTGGACACCCGAGGCCCATATCTGTACGTTGTGCCGGTCGGCAGAATATCTGAGATTTCCCTCTGAAAACAGACTTGGGGTTACTTGTGTTTTAGGCTTTCCCCTTGGCGCCAGGTAGGTGCACCCACACATGTGAGGTAAAGTTTTCATCGGGACACCAGTGGGAACACGTGACGGTAGGCCATGTGTTGTTGGGGGCGTGTTTCGATGGGTGCGTCGAGCGAAATGTGCGGAAAATGCGTTTATTTCCCCAAATTTCGGACTTTGCAGGGGTGTCTGGGTAAAAAAATCTGGGGCGATGTGCGCAAATCATACCTCTGCGGATTCCCACGGGTGTCCTCTTTTCGGAAATGCATAGGGTTCCCTGTTTTCCTCGGTGGCTTGGACACCCGAGGCCCATATCTGTACGTTGTGCCGTTCGGCAGAATGTCTGAGATTTCCCTCTGAAAACAGACTTGGGGTTACTTGTGTTTTAGGCTTTCCCCTTGGCGGCCAGGTAGGTGCACCCACACATGTGAGGTACCGTTTTCATTGGGACACCTGTGGGAACGTGTGACGGTAGGCCATGTTTTGTTGGGGGTGTGTTTCGATGGGTGCCTCGAGTGAAATGTGCGGAAAATACGTTTTTTTCCCCAAATTTCGGACTTTGCAGGGGTGTCTGGGTAAAAAATTCTGGGGCGATGTGCGCAAATCATACCTCTGCGGATTCCTACGGGTGTCCTCTTTTCGGAAATGCATGGGGTTCCCTGTTTTCCTCGGTGGCTTGGACCCCCGAGGCCCATATCTGTACGTTGTGCCGGTCGGCAGAATGTCTGAGATTTCCCTCTGAAAACAGACTTGGGGTTACTTGTGTTTTAGGCTTTCCCCTTGGCGGCCAGGTAGGTGCACCCACACATGTGAGGTACCGTTTTCATCAGGACACCTGTGGGAACGCGTGACGGTAGGCCATGTGTTGTTGGGTGCGTGTTACGCTGGGTGCGTCGAGCGAAATGTGCGGAAAATGCGTTATTTTCCCCAAATTTCGGACGTTGTAGGGGTGTCTGGGTAAAAAATTCTGGGGCGATGTGCGCAAATCATACCTCTGCGGATTCCCACGGGTGTCCTCTTTTCGATAATGCATGGGGTTCCCTGTTTTCCTTGCTGGCTTGGACACCCGAGGCCCATATCTGTACGTTGTGCCGGTCGGCAGAATGTCTGAGATTTCCCTCTGAAAACAGACTTGGGGTTACTTGTGTTTTAGGCTTTCCCCTTGGCGACCAGGTAGGTGCACCCACACATGTGAGGTACCGTTTTCATCGGGACACCTGTGGGAATGTTTGACGGTAGGCCATGTTTTGTTGGGGGCGTGTTTCGATGGGTGCGTCGAGCAAAATGTGCGGAAAATACGTTTTTTTCCCCAAATTTCGGACTTTGCAGAGGTGTCTGGGTAAAGAATTCTGGGGCGATGTGCGCAAATCATACCTCTGCGGATTCCCACGGGTGTCCTCTTTTCAGAAATGCATGGGGTTCCCTGTTTTCCTCGGTGGATTGGACACCCGAGGCCCATATCTGTGCGTTGTGCCTGTCAGCAGAATGTCTGAGATTTCCCTCTGAAAACAGACTTGGAGTTACTTGTGTTTTCGGCTTTCCCCTTGGCGGCCAGGTAGGTGCACCCACACATGTGAGGTACCGTTTTCATCGGGACACCTGTGGAAATGCGTGACGGTAGGCCATGTTTTGTTGGGGGTGTGTTTCGATGGGTGCGTCGAGCGAAATGTGCGGAAAATGCGTTTTTTTCCCCAAATTTCGGACTTTGCAGGGGTGTCTGGGTAAAGAATTCTGGGGCGATGTGCGCAAATCATACCTCTGCGAATTCCCACGGGTGTCCTCTTTTCAGAAATGCATGGGGTTCCCTGTTTTCCTCGGTGGATTGGACACCCGAGGCCCATATCTGTGCGTTGTGCCTGTCAGCAGAATGTCTGAGATTTCCCTCTGAAAACAGACTTGGGGTTACTTGTGTTTTAGGCTTTTTCCTTTGGCGGCCAGGTAGGTGCACCCACTCATGTGAGGTACCGTTTTCATTGGGACACCTGTGGGAACGCGTGACGGTAGGCCATGTGTTGTTGGGGGCGTGTTTCGATGGATGCGTCGAGCAAAATGTGCGGAAAATGCATTTTTTTCCCCAGATTTCTGACTTTGCAGGGGTGTCTGGGTAATAAAATCTGGGGCGATGTGCGCAAATCTTACCTCTGCGGATTCCCACGGGTGTCCTCTTTTCGGAAATGCATGGGGTTCCCTGTTTTCCTCGGTGGCTTGGACACCCGAGGCCCATATCTGTACGTTGTGCCGGTCGGCAGAATGTCTGAGATTTCCCTCTGAAAACAGACTTGGAGTTACTTGTGTTTTAGGCTTTCCCCTTGGCGGCCAGGTAGGTGCACCCACACATGTGAGGTACCGTTTTCATTGGGACACCTGTGGGAACGCGTGACGGTAGGCCATGTGTTGTTGGGGGCGTGTTTCGATGAGTTCGTCAAGCGAAATGTGCGGAAAATGCGTTTTTTTCCCCGAATTTCGGACTTTGCATGGGTGTCTGGGTAATAAAATCTGGGGCGATGTGCGCAAATCATACCTCTGCGGATTCCCACGGGTGTCCTCTTTTCGGAAATGCATGGGGTTCCCTGTTGTCCTCGGTGGCTTGGACACCCGAGGCCCATGTCTGTACGTTGTGCCGGTCGGCAGAATGTCTGAGATTTCCCTCTGAAAACAGACTTGGGGTTACTTGTGTTTTAGGCTTTCCCCTTGGCGGCCAGGTAGGTGCACCCACACATGTGAGGTAAAGTTTTCATCGGGACACGAGTGGGAACACGTGACGGTAGGCCATGTGTTGTTGGGGGCGTGTTTCGATGGGTGCGTCGAGCGAAATGTGCGGAAAATACGTTTTTTTCCCCAAATTTCGGACTTTGCAGGGGTGTCTGGGTAAAAAAATCTGGGGCGATGTGCGCAAATCATACCTTTGCGGATTCCCACGGGTGTCCTCTTTTCGGAAATGCATGGGATTCCCTGCTTTCCTCGGTGGCTTGGACACCCGAGGCCCATATCTGTACGTTGTGCCGGTCGGCAGAATGTCTGAGATTTCCCTCTGAAAACAGACTTGGGGTTACTTGTGTTTTAGGCTTTCCCCTTGGTGGCCAGGTAATTGCACCCACACACATGTGAGGTACCATTTTCATCGGGACACCTGTGGTAACGCGTGACGGTAGGCCATGTGTTGTTGGGGGCGTGTTTCGATGGGTGCGTCGAACAAAATGTGCGGAAAAAGCGTTTTTTTCCCCACATTTCGGACTTTGCGGGGCTGTCTGGGTAAAAAATTCTGGGGCGATGTGCGCAAATCATACCTCTGCGGATTCCCACGGGTGTCCTCTTTTCGAAAATGCATGGGGTTCCCCGTTTTCCTCGGTGGCTTGGAAACCCGAGGCCCATATCGGTACGTTATGCCGGTCGTCAGAATGTCTGAGATTTCCCTCTGAAAACAGACTTGGGGTTACCTGTGTTTTAGGCTTTCCCCTTGGCAGCCAGGTAGGTGCACCCACACATGTGAGGTACCATTTTCATTGGGACACCTGTGGGAACGTGTGACGGTAGGCCATGTTTTGTTGGGGGCGTGTTTCGATGGGTGCCTCGAGCGAAATGTGCGGAAAATGTGTTTTTTTCCCCAAATTTCGGACTTTGCAGGGGTGTCTGGGTAAAAAATTCTGGGGCGATGTGCGCAAATCATACCTCTGCGGATTCCCACGGGTGTCCTCTTTTCGGAAATGCATGGGGTTCCCTGTTTTCCTCAGTGGCTTGGACACCCGAGGCCCATATCTGTGCGTTTTGCCGGTCAGCAGAATGTCTGAGATTTCCCTCTGAAAATAGACTTGGGGTTACTTGTGTTTTAGGCTTTCCCCTTGGCGGCCAGGTAGGTGCACCCACTCATGTGAGGTACCGTTTTCATTGGGACACCTGTGGGAACATGTGACGGTAGGCCATGTGTTGTTGGGGGCGTGTTTCGATGGGTGCGTTTAGCGAAATGTGCGGAAAATGCATTTTCTTCCCCAAATTTCGGACTTTGCAGGGGTGTCTGGGTAATAAAATCTGGGGCGATGTGCGCATATCATACCTCTGCGGATTCCCACGGGTGTCCTCTTTTCGAAAATGCATGGGGTTCCCCGTTTTCCTCGGTGGCTTGGACACCCGAGGCCCATATCTGTACGTTGTGCCGGTCGGCAGAATGTCTGAGATTTCCCTCTGAAAACAGACTTGGGGTTACTTGTGTTTTAGGCTTTCCCCTTGGCGACCAGGTAGGTGCACCCACACATGTGAGGTACCGTTTTCATCGGGACACCTGTGGGAATGTGTGACGGTAGGTCATGTTTTGTTGGGGGCGTGTTTCGATGGGTGCGTCGAGCGAAATGTGCGGAAAATGCGTTTTTTTCCCCAAATTTCGGACTTTGCAGAGGTGTCTGGGTAAAGAATTCTGGGGCGATGTGCGCAAATCATATCTCTGCGGATTCCCACGGGTGTCCTCTTTTCGGAAATGCATGGGGTTCCCTGTTTTCCTCAGTGGCTTGGACACCCGAGGCCCATATCTGTACGTTGTGCCGGTCGGCAGAATGTCTGAGATTTCCCTCTGAAAACAGACTTGGGGTTACTTGTGTTTTAGGCTTTCCCCTTGGTGGCCAGGTAGGTGCACCCAAACATGTGAGGTACCGTTTTCATCGGGACACCTGTGGGAACGCGTGACGGTAGGCCATGTGTTGTTGGGGGCGTGTTTCGATGGGTGCGTCGAGTGAAATGTGCGGAAAATGCGTTTTTTCCCCACATTTCGGACTTTGCGGGGCTGTCTGGGTAAAAGATTCTGGGACGATGTGCGCAAATCATACCTCTGCAGATTCCCACGGGTGTCCTCTTTTCGAAAATGCATGGGGTTCCCCGTTTTCCTCGATGGCTTGGACACCCGAGGCCCATATCTGTACGTTTTGCCGGTCGGCAGAATGTCTGAGATTTCCCTCTGAAAACACACTTGGGGTTACTTGTGTTTTAGGCTTTCCCCTTGGTGGCCAGGTAGGTGCACCCACACATGTGAGGTAAAGTTTTCATCGGGACACCAGTGGGAACACGTGACGGTAGGCCATGTGTTGTTGGGGGTGTGTTTCGATGGGTGCGTCGAGCGAAATGTGCGGAAAATGCGTTTTTTTCCCCAAATTTCGGACTTTGGAGGCGTGTCTAGGTAATAAAATCTGGGGCGATGTGCGCAAATCATACCTCTGCGGATTCCCACGGGTGTCCTCTTTTCGGAAATGCATGGGGTTCCCTGTTTTCCTCGGTGGCTTGGACACCCGAGGCCCATATCTGTACATTGTGCCGGTCGGCAGAATGTCTGAGATTTCCCTCTGAAAACAGACTTGGGGTTACTTGTGTTTTAGGCTTTCCCCTTGGCGGCCAGGTAGGTGCACCCACACATGTGAGGTACCGTTTTCATCGGGACACCTGTGGGAACGCGTGACGGTGGGCCATGTGTTGTTGGGGGCGTGTTTCGATGGGTGCGTCGAGCAAAATGTGCCGAAAAAACGTTTTTTTCCCCACATTTCGGACTTTGCTGGGCTGTCTGGGTAAAAAATTCTGGGGCGATGTGTGCAAATCATACCTCTGCGGATTCCCACGGGTGTCCTCTTTTCGGAAATGCATGGGGTTCCCTGTTTTCATCGGTGGCTTGGACACCCGAGGCCCATATCTGTACGTTGTGCCCGTCGGCAGAATGTCTGAGATTTCCCTCTGAAAACAGACTTGGGGTTACTTGTGTTTTAGGCTTTCCCCTTGGCGACCAGGTAGGTGCACCCGCACATGTGAGGTACCGTTTTCATCGGGACACCTGTGGGAATGTGTGACGGTAGGCCATGTTTTGTTGGGGGCGTGTTTCGATGGGTGCGTCGAGCGCAATGTGCGGAAAATGCATTTTTTTCCCCAAATTTCGGACTTTGCAGAGGTGTCTGGGTAAAGAATTCTGGGGCGATGTGCGCAAATCATACCTCTGCGGATTCCCACGGGTGTCCTCTTTTCGGAAATGCATGGGGTTCCCTGTTTTCCTTGGTGGCTTGGACACCCGAGGCCCATATATGTACGTTGTGCCGGTCAGCAGAATGTCTGAGCTTTCCCTCTGAAAACAGACTTGGGGTTACTTGTGTTTTAGGCTTTCCCCTTGGCGGCCAGGTAGGTGCACCCACACATGTGAGGTACCGTTTTCATTGGGACACCTGTGGGAACGCATGCCGGTAGGCCATGTGTTGTTGGGGGCGTGTTTCGATGGGTTCGTCAAGCGAAATGTGCGGAAAATGCTTTTTTTCCCCTGAATTTCGGACTTTGCAGGGGTGTCTGGGTAATAAAATCTGGGGCGATGTGCGCAAATCATACCTCTGCGGATTCCCACGGGTGTCCTCTTTTCGGAAATGCATGGGGTTCCCTGTTGTCCTCGGTGGCTTGGACACCCGAGGCCGATATCTGTACGTGGTGCCGGTCGGCAGAATGTCTGAGATTTCCCTCTGAAAACAGACTTGGGGTTACTTGTGTTTTAGGCTTTCCCCTTGCCGGACAGGTAGTTGCACCCACACATGTGAGGTACCATTTTCATCGGGACACCTGTGGCAACGCGTGACGGTAGGCCATGTGTTGTTGGGGGCGTGTTTCGATGTGTGCGTCGAGCAAAATGTGTGGAAAAAGCGTTTTTTTCCCCACATTTCGGACTTTGCGGGGCTGTCTGGGGCGATGTACGCAAATCATACCTCTGCGGATTCCCACGGGTGTCCTCTTTTCGAAAATGCATGGGGTTCCCCGTTTTCCTCGGTGGCTTGGACACCCGAGGCCCATATCTGTACGTTGTGCCGGTCGGCAGAATATCTGAGATTTCCCTCTGAAAACAGACTTGGGGTTACTTGTGTTTTAGGCTTTCCCCTTGGCGCCAGGTAGGTGCACCCACACATGTGAGGTAAAGTTTTCATCGGGACACCAGTGGGAACACGTGACGGTAGGCCATGTGTTGTTGGGGGCGTGTTTCGATGGGTGCGTCGAGCGAAATGTGCGGAAAATGCGTTTATTTCCCCAAATTTCGGACTTTGCAGGGGTGTCTGGGTAAAAAAATCTGGGGCGATGTGCGCAAATCATACCTCTGCGGATTCCCACGGGTGTCCTCTTTTCGGAAATGCATAGGGTTCCCTGTTTTCCTCGGTGGCTTGGACACCCGAGGCCCATATCTGTACGTTGTGCCGTTCGGCAGAATGTCTGAGATTTCCCTCTGAAAACAGACTTGGGGTTACTTGTGTTTTAGGCTTTCCCCTTGGCGGCCAGGTAGGTGCACCCACACATGTGAGGTACCGTTTTCATTGGGACACCTGTGGGAACGCGTGACGGTAGGCCATGTTTTGTTGGGGGTGTGTTTCGATGGGTGCCTCGAGTGAAATGTGCGGAAAATACGTTTTTTTCCCCAAATTTCGGACTTTGCAGGGGTGTCTGGGTAAAAAATTCTCGGGCGATGTGCGCAAATCATACCTCTGCGGATTCCTACGGGTGTCCTCTTTTCGGAAATGCATGGGGTTCCCTGTTTTCCTCGGTGGCTTGGACCCCCGAGGCCCATATCTGTACGTTGTGCCGGTCGGCAGAATGTCTGAGATTTCCCTCTGAAAACAGACTTGGGGTTACTTGTGTTTTAGGCTTTCCCCTTGGCGGCCAGGTAGGTGCACCCACACATGTGAGGTACCGTTTTCATCAGGACACCTGTGGGAACGCGTGACGGTAGGCCATGTGTTGTTGGGTGCGTGTTACGCTGGGTGCGTCAAGCGAAATGTGCGGAAAATGCGTTATTTTCCCCAAATTTCGGACGTTGTAGGGGTGTCTGGGTAAAAAATTCTGGGGCGATGTGCGCAAATCATACCTCTGCGGATTCCCACGGGTGTCCTCTTTTCGATAATGCATGGGGTTCCCTGTTTTCCTTGCTGGCTTGGACACCCGAGGCCCATATCTGTACGTTGTGCCGGTCGGCAGAATGTCTGAGATTTCCCTCTGAAAACAGACTTGGGGTTACTTGTGTTTTAGGCTTTCCCCTTGGCGACCAGGTAGGTGCACCCACACATGTGAGGTACCGTTTTCATCGGGACACCTGTGGGAATGTTTGACGGTAGGCCATGTTTTGTTGGGGGCGTGTTTCGATGGGTGCGTCGAGCGAAATGTGCGGAAAATGCGTTTTTTTCCCCAAATTTCGGACTTTGCAGAGGTGTCTGGGTAAAGAATTCTGGGGCGATGTGCGCAAATCATACCTCTGCGGATTCCCACGGGTGTCCTCTTTTCGGAAATGCATGGGGTTCCCTGTTTTCCTCGGTGGCTTGGACACCCGAGGCCCATATCTGTACGTTGTGCCGGTCGGCAGAATGTCTGAGATTTCCCTCTGAAAACAGACTTGGGGTTACTTGTGTTTTAGGCTTTCCCCTTGGTGGCCAGGTAGGTGCACCCACACATGTGAGGTACCGTTTTCATCGGGACACCTGTGGGAACGCGTGACGGTAGGCCATGTGTTGTTGGGGGCGTGTTTCGATGGGTGCGTCGAGTGAAATGTGCGGAAAATGCGTTTTTTTCCCCACATTTCGGACTTTGCGGGGCTGTCTAGGTAAAAGAATCTGGGACGATGTGCGCAAATCATACCTCTGCGGATTCCCACGGGTGTCCTCTTTTCGAAAATGCATGGGGTTCCCCGTTTTCCTCGATGGCTTAGACACCCGAGGCCCATATCTGTACGTTTTGCCGGTCGGCAGAATGTCTGAGATTTCCCTCTGAAAACAGACTTGCGGTTACTTGTGTTTTAGGCTTTCCCCTTGGCGGCCAGGTAGGTGCACCCACACATGTGAGGTAAAGTTTTCATCGGGACACCAGTGGGAACACGTGACGGTAGGCCATGTGTTGTTGGGGGTGTGTTTCGATGGGTGCGTCGAGCGAAATGTGCGGAAAATGCGTTTTTTTCCCCAAATTTCGGACTTTGGAGGCGTGTCTAGGTAATAAAATCTGGGGCGATGTGCGCAAATCATACCTCTGCGGATTCCCACGGGTGTCCTCTTTTTGAAAATGCATGGGGTTCCCTGTTTTCCTCTGTGGCTTGGACACCCGAGGCCCATATCTGTACGTTGTGCGGGTCGGCAGAATGTCTGAGATTTCCCTCTCAAAACAGACTTGGGGTTACTTGTGTTTTAGGCTTTCCCCTTGGCGGCCAGGTAGGTGCACCCACACATGTGAGGTACCGTTTTCATCGGGACACCTGTGGGAACGCGTGACGGTGGGCCATGTGTTGTTGGGGGCGTGTTTCGATGGGTGCGTCGAGCAAAATGTGCCGAAAAAACGTTTTTTTCCCCACATTTCGGACTTTGCGGGGCTGTCTGGGTAAAAAATTCTGGGGCGATGTGTGCAAATCATACCTCTGCGGATTCCCACGGGTGTCCTCTTTTCGGAAATGCATGGGGTTCCCTGTTTTCCTTGGTGGCTTGGACACCCGAGGCCCATATCTGTACGTTGTGCCGGTCGGCAGAATGTCTGAGCTTTCCCTCTGAAAACAGACTTGGGGTTACTTGTGTTTTAGGCTTTCCCCTTGGCGGCCAGGTAGGTGCACCCACACATGTGAGGTACCGTTTTCATTGGGACACCTGTGGGAACGCATGACGGTAGGCCATGTGTTGTTGGGGGCGTGTTTCGATGGGTTCGTCAAGCGAAATGTGCGGAAAATGCATTTTTTTCCCCAAATTTCGGACTTTGCAGAGGTGTCTGGGTAAAGAATTCTGGGGCGATGTGCGCAAATCATACCTCTGCGGATTCCCACGGGTGTCCTCTTTTCGGAAATGCATGGGGTTCCCTGTTTTCCTTGGTGGCTTGGACACCCGAGGCCCATATCTGTACGTTGTGCCGGTCGGCAGAATGTCTGAGCTTTCCCTCTGAAAACAGACTTGGGGTTACTTGTGTTTTAGGCTTTCCCCTTGGCGGCCAGGTAGGTGCACCCACACATGTGAGGTACCGTTTTCATTGGGACACCTGTGGGAACGCATGACGGTAGGCCATGTGTTGTTGGGGGCGTGTTTCGATGGGTTCGTCAAGCGAAATGTGCGGAAAATGCGTTTTTTTCCCCGAATTTCGGACTTTGCAGGGGTGTCTGGGTAATAAAATCTGGGGCGATGTGCGCAAATCATACCTCTGCGGATTCCCACGGGTGTCCTCTTTTCGGAAATGCATGGGGTTCCCTGTTGTCCTCGGTGGCTTGGACACCCGAGGCCGATATCTGTACGTTGTGCCGGTCGGCAGAATGTCTGAGATTTCCCTCTGAAAACAGACTTGGGGTTACTTGTGTTTTAGGCTTTCCCCTTGGCGGACAGGTAGTTGCACCCACACATGTGAGGTACCATTTTCATCGGGACACCTGTGGCAACGCGTGACGGTAGGCCATGTGTTGTTGGGGGCGTGTTTCGATGGGTGCGTCGAGCAAAATGTGTGGAAAAAGCGTTTTTTTCCCCACATTTCGGACTTTGCGGGGCTGTCTGGGGCGATGTGCGCAAATCATACCTCTGCGGATTCCCACGGGTGTCCTCTTTTCGAAAATGCATGGGGTTCCCCGTTTTCCTCGGTGGCTTGGACACCCGAGGCCCATATCTGTACGTTGTGCCGGTCGGCAGAATGTCTGAGATTTCCCTCTGAAAACAGACTTGGGGTTACTTGTGTTTTAGGCTTTCCCCTTGGCGCCAGGTAGGTGCACCCACACATGTGAGGTAAAGTTTTCATCGGGACACCAGTGGGAACACGTGACGGTAGGCCATGTGTTGTTGGGGGCGTGTTTCGATGGGTGCGTCGAGCGAAATGTGCGGAAAATGCGTTTATTTCCCCAAATTTCGGACTTTGCAGGGGTGTCTGGGTAAAACAATCTGGGGCGATGTGCGCAAATCATACCTCTGCGGATTCCCACGGGTGTCCTCTTTTTGAAAATGCATGGGGTTCCCCGTTTTCCTCGGTGGCTTGGACACCCGAGGCCCATATCTGTACGTTGTGCCGGTCGGCAGAATGTCTGAGATTTCCCTCTGAAAACAGACTTGGGGTTACTTGTGTTTTAGGCTTTCCCCTTGGCGGCCAGGTAGGTGCACCCACACATGTGAGGTAAAGTTTTCATCGGGACACCAGTGGGAACACGTGACGGTAGGCCATGTGTTGTTGGGGGTGTGTTTCGATGGGTGCGTCGAGCGAAATGTGCGGAAAATGCGTTTTTTTCCCCAAATTTCGGACTTTGGAGGCGTGTCTAGGTAATAAAATCTGGGGCGATGTGCGCAAATCATACCTCTGCGGATTCCCACGGGTGTCCTCTTTTCGGAAATGCATGGGGTTCCCTGTTTTCCTCGGTGGCTTGGACACCCGAGGCCCATATCTGTACGTTGTGCCGGTCGGCAGAATGTCTGAGATTTCCCTCTGAAAACAGACTTGGGGTTACTTGTGTTTTAGGCTTTCCCCTTGGTGGCCAGGTAATTGCACCCACACACATGTGAGGTACCATTTTCATCGGGACACCTGTGGTAACGCGTGACGGTAGGCCATGTGTTGTTGGGGGCGTGTTTCGATGGGTGCGTCGAACAAAATGTGCGGAAAAAGCGTTTTTTTCCCCACATTTCGGACTTTGCGGGGCTGTCTGGGTAAAAAATTCTGGGGCGATGTGCGCAAATCATACCTCTGCGGATTCCCACGGGTGTCCTCTTTTCGAAAATGCATGGGGTTCCCCGTTTTCCTCGGTGGCTTGGAAACCCGAGGCCCATATCGGTACGTTATGCCGGTCGTCAGAATGTCTGAGATTTCCCTCTGAAAACAGACTTGGGGTTACCTGTGTTTTAGGCTTTCCCCTTGGCGGCCAGGTAGGTGCACCCACACATGTGAGGTACCGTTTTCATTGGGACACCTGTGGGAACGTGTGACGGTAGGCCATGTTTTGTTGGGGGCGTGTTTCGATGGGTGCCTCGAGCGAAATGTGCGGAAAATGTGTTTTTTTCCCCAAATTTCGGACTTTGCAGGGGTGTCTGGGTAAAAAATTCTGGGGCGATGTGCGCAAATCATACCTCTGCGGATTCCCACGGGTGTCCTCTTTTCGGAAATGCATGGGGTTCCCTGTTTTCCTCAGTGGCTTGGACACCCGAGGCCCATATCTGTGCGTTTTGCCGGTCAGCAGAATGTCTGAGATTTCCCTCTGAAAATAGACTTGGGGTTACTTGTGTTTTAGGCTTTCCCCTTGGCGGCCAGGTAGGTGCACCCACTCATGTGAGGTACCGTTTTCATTGGGACACCTGTGGGAACATGTGACGGTAGGCCATGTGTTGTTGGGGGCGTGTTTCGATGGGTGCGTTTAGCAAAATGTGCGGAAAATGCATTTTCTTCCCCAAATTTCGGACTTTGCAGGGGTGTCTGGGTAATAAAATCTGGGGCGATGTGCGCATATCATACCTCTGCGGATTCCCACGGGTGTCCTCTTTTCGAAAATGCATGGGGTTCCCCGTTTTCCTCGGTGGCTTGGACACCCGAGGCCCATATCTGTATGTTGTGCCGGTCGGCAGAATGTCTGAGATTTCCCTCTGAAAACAGACTTGGAGTTCCTTGTGTTTTAAGCTTTCCCCTTGGCGGCCAGGTAGGTGCACCCACACATGTGAGGTACTGTTTTCATCGGGACACCTGTGGGAACGTGTGACGGTAGGCCATGTTTTGTTGGGGGTGTGTTTCGATGGGTGCCTCGAGTGAAATGTGCGCAAAATACGTTTTTTTCCCCAAATTGCGGACTTTGCAGGGGTGTCTGGGTAAAAAATTCTCGGGCGATGTGCGCAAATCATACCTCTGCGGATTCCTACGGGTGTCCTCTTTTCGGAAATGCATGGGGTTCCCTGTTTTCCTCGGTGGCTTGGACCCCCGAGGCCCATATCTGTACGTTGTGCCGGTCGGCAGAATGTCTGAGATTTCCCTCTGAAAACAGACTTGGGGTTACTTGTGTTTTAGGCTTTCCCCTTGGCGGCCAGGTAGGTGCACCCACACATGTGAGGTACCGTTTTCATCAGGACACCTGTGGGAACGCGTGACGGTAGGCTATGTGTTGTTGGGTGCGTGTTACGCTGGGTGCGTCGAGCGAAATGTGCGGAAAATGCGTTTTTTTCCCCAAATTTCGGACTTTGTAGGGGTGTCTGGGTAAAAAATTCTGGGGCGATGTGCGCAAATCATACCTCTGCGGATTCCCACGGGTGTCCTCTTTTCGATAATGCATGGGGTTCCTTGTTTTCCTTGCTGGCTTGGACACCCGAGGCCCATATCTGTACGTTGTGCCGGTCGGCAGAATGTCTGAGATTTCCCTCTGAAAACAGACTTGGGGTTACTTGTGTTTTAGGCTTTCCCCTTGGCGACCAGGTAGGTGCACCCACACATGTGAGGTACCGTTTTCATCGGGACACCTGTGGGAATGTGTGACGGTAGGTCATGTTTTGTTGGGGGCGTGTTTCGATGGGTGCGTCGAGCGAAATGTGCAGAAAATGCGTTTTTTTCCCCAAATTTCGGACTTTGCAGAGGTGTCTGGGTAAAGAATTCTGGGGCGATGTGCGCAAATCATATCTCTGCGGATT
This sequence comes from Ambystoma mexicanum, assembly GCF_040938575.1. Taxonomy (NCBI): domain Eukaryota; kingdom Metazoa; phylum Chordata; class Amphibia; order Caudata; family Ambystomatidae; genus Ambystoma; species Ambystoma mexicanum. The sequence goes on from NC_090930.1 coordinate 114,576,316, forward strand.
CCCACGGGTGTCCTCTTTTCGGAAATGCATGGGGTTCCCTGTTTTCCTCAGTGGCTTGGACACCCGAGGCCCATATCTGTACGTGGTGCCGGTCGGCAGAATGTCTGAGATTTCCCTCTGAAAACAGACTTGGGGTTACTTGTGTTTTAGGCTTTCCCCTTGGTGGCCAGGTAGGTGCACCCACACATGTGAGGTACCGTTTTCATCGGGACACCTGTGGGAACGCGTGACGGTAGGCCATGTGTTGTTGGGGGCGTGTTTCGATGGGTGCGTCGAGTGAAATGTGCGGAAAATGCGTTTTTTCCCCACATTTCGGACTTTGCGGGGCTGTCTGGGTAAAAGATTCTGGGACGATGTGCGCAAATCATACCTCTGCAGATTCCCACGGGTGTCCTCTTTTTGAAAATGCATGGGGTTCCCCGTTTTCCTCGATGGCTTGGACACCCGAGGCCCATATCTGTACGTTTTGCCGGTCGGCAGAATGTCTGAGATTTCCCTCTGAAAACAGACTTGGGGTTACTTGTGTTTTAGGCTTTCCCCTTGGCGGCCAGGTAGGTGCACCCACACATGTGAGGTAAAGTTTTCATCGGGACACCAGTGGGAACACGTGACGGTAGGCCATGTGTTGTTGGGGGTGTGTTTCAATGGGTGCGTCGAGCGAAATGTGCGGAAAATGCGTTTTTTTCCCCAAATTTCGGACTTTGGAGGCGTGTCTAGGTAATAAAATCTGGGGCGATGTGCGCAAATCATACCTCTGCGGATTCCCACGGGTGTCCTCTTTTCGATAATGCATGGGGTTCCTTGTTTTCCTTGCTGGCTTGGACACCCGAGGCCCATATCTGTACGTTGTGCCGGTCGGCAGAATGTCTGAGATTTCCCTCTGAAAACAGACTTGGGGTTACTTGTGTTTTAGGCTTTCCCCTTGGCGACCAGGTAGGTGCACCCACACATGTGAGGTACCGTTTTCATCGGGACACCTGTGGGAATGTGTGACGGTAGGTCATGTTTTGTTGGGGGCGTGTTTCGATGGGTGCGTCGAGCGAAATGTGCGGAAAATGCGTTTTTTTCCCCAAATTTCGGACTTTGCAGAGGTGTCTGGGTAAAGAATTCTGGGGCGATGTGCGCAAATCATATCTCTGCGGATTCCCACGGGTGTCCTCTTTTCGGAAATGCATGGGGTTCCCTGTTTTCCTCAGTGGCTTGGACACCCGAGGCCCATATCTGTACGTGGTGCCGGTCGGCAGAATGTCTGAGATTTCCCTCTGAAAACAGACTTGGGGTTACTTGTGTTTTAGGCTTTCCCCTTGGTGGCCAGGTAGGTGCACCCACACATGTGAGGTACCGTTTTCATCGGGACACCTGTGGGAACGCGTGACGGTAGGCCATGTGTTGTTGGGGGCGTGTTTCGATGGGTGCGTCGAGTGAAATGTGCGGAAAATGCGTTTTTTCCCCACATTTCGGACTTTGCGGGGCTGTCTGGGTAAAAGATTCTGGGACGATGTGCGCAAATCATACCTCTGCAGATTCCCACGGGTGTCCTCTTTTTGAAAATGCATGGGGTTCCCCGTTTTCCTCGATGGCTTGGACACCCGAGGCCCATATCTGTACGTTTTGCCGGTCGGCAGAATGTCTGAGATTTCCCTCTGAAAACAGACTTGGGGTTACTTGTGTTTTAGGCTTTCCCCTTGGCGGCCAGGTAGGTGCACCCACACATGTGAGGTAAAGTTTTCATCGGGACACCAGTGGGAACACGTGACGGTAGGCCATGTGTTGTTGGGGGTGTGTTTCGATGGGTGCGTCGAGCGAAATGTGCGGAAAATGCGTTTTTTTCCCCAAATTTCGGACTTTGGAGGCGTGTCTAGGTAATAAAATCTGGGGCGATGTGCGCAAATCATACCTCTGCGGATTCCCACGGGTGTCCTCTTTTCGGAAATGCATGGGGTTCCCTGTTTTCCTCGGTGGCTTGGACACCCGAGGCCCATATCTGTACATTGTGCCGGTCGGCAGAATGTCTGAGATTTCCCTCTGAAAACAGACTTGGGGTTACTTGTGTTTTAGGCTTTCCCCTTGGCGGCCAGGTAGGTGCACCCACACATGTGAGGTACCGTTTTCATCGGGACACCTGTGGGAACGCGTGACGGTGGGCCATGTGTTGTTGGGGGCGTGTTTCGATGGGTGCGTCGAGCAAAATGTGCCGAAAAAACGTTTTTTTCCCCACATTTCGGACTTTGCTGGGCTGTCTGGGTAAAAAATTCTGGGGCGATGTGTGCAAATCATACCTCTGCGGATTCCCACGGGTGTCCTCTTTTCGGAAATGCATGGGGTTCCCTGTTTTCATCGGTGGCTTGGACACCCGAGGCCCATATCTGTACGTTGTGCCCGTCTGCAGAATGTCTGAAATTTCCCTCTGAAAACAGACTTGGGGTTACTTGTGTTTTAGGCTTTCCCCTTGGCGACCAGGTAGGTGCACCCGCACATGTGAGGTACCGTTTTCATCGGGACACCTGTGGGAATGTGTGACGGTAGGCCATGTTTTGTTGGGGGCGTGTTTCGATGGGTGCGTCGAGCGAAATGTGCGGAAAATGCATTTTTTTCCCCAAATTTCGGACTTTGCAGAGGTGTCTGGGTAAAGAATTCTGGGGCGATGTGCGCAAATCATACCTCTGCGGATTCCCACGGGTGTCCTCTTTTCGGAAATGCATGGGGTTCCCTGTTTTCCTTGGTGGCTTGGACACCCGAGGCCCATATCTGTACGTTGTGCCGGTCAGCAGAATGTCTGAGCTTTCCCTCTGAAAACAGACTTGGGGTTACTTGTGTTTTAGGCTTTCCCCTTGGCGGCCAGGTAGGTGCACCCACACATGTGAGGTACCGTTTTCATTGGGACACCTGTGGGAACGCATGACGGTAGGCCATGTGTTGTTGGGGGCGTGTTTCGATGGGTTCGTCAAGCGAAATGTGCGGAAAATGCTTTTTTTCCCCTGAATTTCGGACTTTGCAGGGGTGTCTGGGTAATAAAATCTGGGGCGATGTGCGCAAATCATACCTCTGCGGATTCCCACGGGTGTCCTCTTTTCGGAAATGCATGGGGTTCCCTGTTGTCCTCGGTGGCTTGGACACCCGAGGCCGATATCTGTACGTGGTGCCGGTCGGCAGAATGTCTGAGATTTCCCTCTGAAAACAGACTTGGGGTTACTTGTGTTTTAGGCTTTCCCCTTGCCGGACAGGTAGTTGCACCCACACATGTGAGGTACCATTTTCATCGGGACACCTGTGGCAACGCGTGACGGTAGGCCATGTGTTGTTGGGGGCGTGTTTCGATGTGTGCGTCGAGCAAAATGTGTGGAAAAAGCGTTTTTTTCCCCACATTTCGGACTTTGCGGGGCTGTCTGGGGCGATGTACGCAAATCATACCTCTGCGGATTCCCACGGGTGTCCTCTTTTCGAAAATGCATGGGGTTCCCCGTTTTCCTCGGTGGCTTGGACACCCGAGGCCCATATCTGTACGTTGTGCCGGTCGGCAGAATATCTGAGATTTCCCTCTGAAAACAGACTTGGGGTTACTTGTGTTTTAGGCTTTCCCCTTGGCGCCAGGTAGGTGCACCCACACATGTGAGGTAAAGTTTTCATCGGGACACCAGTGGGAACACGTGACGGTAGGCCATGTGTTGTTGGGGGCGTGTTTCGATGGGTGCGTCGAGCGAAATGTGCGGAAAATGCGTTTATTTCCCCAAATTTCGGACTTTGCAGGGGTGTCTGGGTAAAAAAATCTGGGGCGATGTGCGCAAATCATACCTCTGCGGATTCCCACGGGTGTCCTCTTTTCGGAAATGCATAGGGTTCCCTGTTTTCCTCGGTGGCTTGGACACCCGAGGCCCATATCTGTACGTTGTGCCGTTCGGCAGAATGTCTGAGATTTCCCTCTGAAAACAGACTTGGGGTTACTTGTGTTTTAGGCTTTCCCCTTGGCGGCCAGGTAGGTGCACCCACACATGTGAGGTACCGTTTTCATTGGGACACCTGTGGGAACGCGTGACGGTAGGCCATGTGTTGTTGGGGGCGTGTTTCGATGGGTTCGTCAAGCGAAATGTGCGGAAAATGTGTTTTTTTCCCCGAATTTCAGACTTTGCAGGGGTGTCTGGGTAATAAAATCTGGGGCGATGTGCGCAAATCATACCTCTGCGGATTCCCACGGGTGTCCTCTTTTCGGAAATGCATGGGGTTCCCTGTTGTCCTCGGTGGCTTGGACACCCGAGGCCCATATCTGTACATTGTGCCGGTCGGCAGAATGTCTGAGATTTCCCTCTGAAAACAGACTTGGGGTTACTTGTGTTTTAGGCTTTCACCTTGGCGGACAGGTAGTTGCACCCACACATGTGAGGTACCATTTTCAACGGGACACCTGTGGCAACGCGTGACGGTAGGCCATGTGTTGTTGGGGGCGTGTTTCGATGGGTGCGTCGAGCAAAATGTGCGGAAAAAGCGTTTTTTTCCCCACATTTCGGACTTTGCGGGGGTGTCTGGGTAAAAAAATCTGGGGCGATGTGCGCAAATCATACCTCTGCGGATTCCCACGGGTGTCCTATTTTCGGAAATGCATGGGGTTCCCTGTTTTCCTCGGTGGCTTGGACACCCGAGGTCCATATCTGTACGCTGTGCCGGTCGGCAGAATGTCTGAGATTTCCCTCTGAAAACAGACTTGGGGTTACTTGTGTTTTCGGCTTTCCCCTTGGCGGCCAGGTAGGTGCACCCACACATGTGAGGTACCGTTTTCATCGGGACACCTGTGGAAATGCGTGACGGTAGGCCATGTTTTGTTGGGGGCGTGTTTCGATGGGTGCGTCGAGCGAAATGTGCGGAAAATGCGTTTTTTTCCCCAAATTTCGGACTTTGCAGGGGTGTCGGGGTAAAGAATTCTGGGGGGATGTGCGCAAATCATACCTCTGCGGATTCCCACGGGTGTCCTCTTTTCAGAAATGCATGGGGTTCCCTGTTGTCCTCGGTGGCTTGGACACCCGAGGCCCATATCTGTACGTTGTGCCGGTCGGCAGAATGTCTGAGATTTCCCTCTGAAAACAGACTTGGGGTTACTTGTGTTTTAGGCTTTCCCCTTGGCGGACAGGTAGTTGCACCCACACATGTGAGGTACCATTTTCATCGGGACACCTGTGGCAACGCGTGACGGTAGGCCATGTGTTGTTGGGGGCGTGTTTTGATGGGTGCGTTGAGCAAAATGTGTGGAAAAAGCATTTTTTTCCCCACATTTCGGACTTTGCGGGCTTGTCTGGGTAAACAATTCTGGGGCGATGTGCGCAAATCATACCTCTGCGGATTCCCACGGGTGTCCTCTTTTCGAAAATGCATGGGGTTCCCCGTTTTCCTCGGTGGCTTGGACACCCGAGGCCCATATCTGTACGTTGTGCCGGTCGGCAGAATATCTGAGATTTCCCTCTGAAAACAGACTTGGGGTTACTTGTGTTTTAGGCTTTCCCCTTGGCGCCAGGTAGGTGCACCCACACATGTGAGGTAAAGTTTTCATCGGGACACCAGTGGGAACACGTCACGGTAGGCCATGTGTTGTTGGGGGCGTGTTTCGATGGGTGCGTCGAGCAAAATGTGCGGAAAATGCGTTTATTTCCCCAAATTTCGGACTTTGCAGGGGTGTCTGGGTAAAAAAATCTGGGGCGATGTGCGCAAATCATACCTCTGCGGATTCCCACGGGTGTCCTCTTTTCGGAAATGCATAGGGTTCACTGTTTTCCTCGGTGGCTTGGACACCCGAGGCCCATATCTGTACGTTGTGCCGTTCGGCAGAATGTCTGAGATTTCCCTCTGAAAACAGACTTGGGGTTACTTGTGTTTTAGGCTTTCCCCTTGGCGGCCAGGTAGGTGCACCCACACATGTGAGGTACCGTTTTCATTGGGACACCTGTGGGAACGCGTGACGGTAGGCCATGTGTTGTTGGGGGCGTGTTTCGATGGGTTCGTCAAGCGAAATGTGCGGAAAATGTGTTTTTTTCCCCGAATTTCAGACTTTGCAGGGGTGTCTGGGTAATAAAATCTGGGGCGATGTGCGCAAATCATACCTCTGCGGATTCCCACGGGTGTCCTCTTTTCAGAAATGCATGGGGTTCCCTGTTGTCCTTGGTGGCTTGGACACCCGAGGCCCATATCTGTACATTGTGCCGGTCGGCAGAATGTCTGAGATTTCCCTCTGAAAACAGACTTGGGGTTACTTGTGTTTTAGGCTTTCACCTTGGCGGACAGGTAGTTGCACCCACACATGTGAGGTACCATTTTCATCGGGACAACTGTGGCAACGCGTGACGGTAGGCCATGTGTTGTTGGGGGCGTGTTTCGATGGGTGCGTCGAGCAAAATGTGCGGAAAAAGCGTTTTTTTCCCCACATTTCGGACTTTGCGGGGCTGTCTGGGTAAAAAATTCTGGGGCGATGTGCGCAAATCATACCTCTGCGGATTCCCACGGGTGTCCTCTTTTCGAAAATGCATGAGGTTCCCCGTTTTCCTCGGTGGCTTGGACACCCGAGGCCCATATCTGTACGTTGTGCTGGTCGGCAGAATGTCTGAGATTTCCCTCTGAAAACAGACTTGGGGTTACTTGTATTTTAGGCTTTCCCCTTGGCGGCCAGGTAGGTGCACCCACACATGTGAGGTAAAGTTTTCATCGGGACACCAGTGGGAACACGTCACGGTAGGCCATGTGTTGTTGGGGGCGTGTTTCGATGGGTGCGTCGAGCAAAATGTGCGGAAAATGCATTCTTTTCCCCAAATTTCGGACTTTGCAGGGGTGTCTGGGTAAAAAAATCTGGGGCGATGTGCGCAAATCATACCTCTGCGGATTCCCACGGGTGTCCTATTTTCGGAAATGCATGGGGTTCCCTGTTTTCCTCGGTGGCTTGGACACCCGAGGTCCATATCTGTACGCTGTGCCGGTCGGCAGAATGTCTGAGATTTCCCTCTGAAAACAGACTTGGGGTTACTTGTGTTTTCGGCTTTCCCCTTGGCGGCCAGGTAGGTGCACCCACACATGTGAGGTACCGTTTTCATCGGGACACCTGTGGAAATGCGTGACGGTAGGCCATGTTTTGTTGGGGGCGTGTTTCGATGGGTGCGTCGAGCGAAATGTGCGGAAAATGCGTTTTTTTCCCCAAATTTCGGACTTTGCAGGGGTGTCTGGGTAAAGAATTCTGGGGGGATGTGCGCAAATCATACCTCTGCGGATTCCCACGGGTGTCCTCTTTTCAGAAATGCATGGGGTTCCCTGTTGTCCTCGGTGGCTTGGACACCCGAGGCCCATATCTGTACGTTGTGCCGGTCGGCAGAATGTCTGAGATTTCCCTCTGAAAACAGACTTGGGGTTACTTGTGTTTTAGGCTTTCCCCTTGGTGGACAGGTAGTTGCACCCACACATGTGAGGTACCATTTTCATCGGGACACCTGTGGCAACGCGTGACGGTAGGCCATGTGTTGTTGGGGGCGTGTTTTGATGGGTGCGTTGAGCAAAATGTGTGGAAAAAGCATTTTTTTCCCCACATTTCGGACTTTGCGGGCTTGTCTGGGTAAACAATTCTGGGGCGATGTGCGCAAATCATACCTCTGCGGATTCCCACGGGTGTCCTCTTTTCGAAAATGCATGGGGTTCCCCGTTTTCCTCGGTGGCTTGGGCACCCGAGGCCCATATCTGTACGTTGTGCCGGTCGGCAGAATGTCTGAGATTTCCCTCTGAAAACAGACTTGGGGTTACTTGTGTTTTAGGCTTTCCCCTTGGTGGCCAGGTAGGTGAACCCACACATGTGAGGTAATGTTTTCATCGGGACACCAGTGGGAACACGTGATGGTAGGCCATGTGTTGTTGGGGGCGTGTTTCGATGGGTGCGTCGAGCGAAATGTGCGGAAAATGCGTTTATTTCCCCAAATTTCGGACTTTGCAGGGGTGTCTGGGTAAAAAAATCTGGGTCGATGTGCGCAAATCATACCTCTGCGGATTCCCACGGGTGTCCTCTTTTCGGAAATGCATGGGGTTCCCTGTTTTCCTCGGTGGCTTGGACACCCGAGGCCCATATCTGTACGTTGTGCCGGTCGGCAGAATGTCTGAGATTTCCCTCTGAAAACAGACTTGGGGTTACTTGTGTTTTAGGCTTTCCCCTTGGCGGCCAGGTAGGTGCACCCACACATGTGAGGTACCGTTTTCATTGGGACACCTGTGGGAACGCGTGACGGTAGGCCATGTGTTGTTGGGGGCGTGTTTCGATGGGTTCGTCAAGCGAAATGTGCGGAAAATGCGTCTTTTTTCCCCGAATTTCGGACTTTGCAGGGGTGTCTGGGTAATAAAATCTGGGGCGATGTGCGCAAATCATACCTCTGCGGATTCCCACGGGTGTCCTCTTTTCGGAAATGCATGGGGTTCCCTGTTGTCCTCGGTGGCTTGGACACCCGAGGCCCATATCTGTACATTGTGCCGGTCGGCAGAATGTCTGAGATTTCCCTCTGAAAACAGACTTGGGGTTACTTGTGTTTTAGGCTTTCACCTTGGCGGACAGGTAGTTGCACCCACACATGTGAGGTACCATTTTCATCGGGACACCTGTGGCAACGCGTGACGGTAGGCCATGTGTTGTTGGGGGCGTGTTTCGATGGGTGCGTCGAGCAAAATGTGCGGAAAAAGCGTTTTTTTCCCCAAATTTCGGACTTTGCAGGGCTGTCTGGGTAAAAAATTCTGGGGCGATGTGCGCAAATCATACCTCTGCGGATTCCCACGGGTGTCCTCTTTTCGAAAATGCATGGGGTTCCCCGTTTTCCTCGGTGGCTTGGACACCCGAGGCCCATATCTGTACGTTGTGCTGGTCGGCAGAATGTCTGAGATTTCCCTCTGAAAACAGACTTGGGGTTACTTGTATTTTAGGCTTTCCCCTTGGCGGCCAGGTAGGTGCACCCACACATGTGAGGTAAAGTTTTCATCGGGACACCAGTGGGAACACGTGACGGTAGGCCATGTGATGTTGGGGGCGTGTTTCGATGGGTGCGTCGAGCGAAATGTGCGGAAAATGCATTCTTTTCCCCAAATTTCGGACTTTGCAGGGGTGTCTGGGTAAAAAAATCTGGGGCGATGTGCGCAAATCATACCTCTGCGGATTCCCACGGGTGTCCTATTTTCAGAAATGCATGGGGTTCCCTGTTTTCCTCGGTGGCTTGGACACCCGAGGTCCATATCTGTACGCTGTGCCGGTCGGCAGAATGTCTGAGATTTCCCTCTGAAAACAGACTTGGGGTTACTTGTGTTTTCGGCTTTCCCCTTGGCGGCCAGGTAGGTGCACCCACACATGTGAGGTACCGTTTTCATCGGGACACCTGTGGAAATGCGTGACGGTAGGCCATGTTTTGTTGGGGGTGTGTTTCGATGGGTGCGTCGAGCGAAATGTGCGGAAAATGCGTTTTTTTCCCCAAATTTCGGACTTTGCAGGGGTGTATGGGTAAAGAATTCTGGGGCGATGTGCGCAAATCATACCTCTGCGAATTCCCACGGGTGTCCTCTTTTCAGAAATGCATGGGGTTCCCTGTTTTCCTCGGTGGATTGGACACCCGAGGCCCATATCTGTGCGTTGTGCCTGTCAGCAGAATGTCTGAGATTTCCCTCTGAAAACAGACTTGGGGTTACTTGTGATTTAGGCTTTTTCCTTTGGCGGCCAGGTAGGTGCACCCACTCATGTGAGGTACCGTTTTCATTGGGACACCTGTGGGAACGCGTGACGGTAGGCCATGTGTTGTTGGGGGCGTGTTTCGATGGATGCGTCGAGCAAAATGTGCGGAAAATGCATTTTTTTCCCCAGATTTCGGACTTTGCAGGGGTGTCTGGGTAATAAAATCTGGGGCGATGTGCGCAAATCATACCTCTGCGGATTCCCACGGGTGTCCTCTTTTCGGAAATGCATGGGGTTCCCTGTTTTCCTCTGTGGCTTGGACACCCGAGGCCCATATCTGTACGTTGTGCCGGTCGGCAGAATGTCTGAGATTTCCCTCTGAAAACAGACTTGGAGTTACTTGTGTTTTCGGCTTTCCCCTTGGCGGCCAGGTAGGTGCACCCACACATGTGAGGTACCGTTTTCATCGGGACACCTGTGGAAATGCGTGACGGTAGGCCATGTTTTGTTGGGGGTGTGTTTCGATGGGTGCGTCGAGCGAAATGTGCGGAAAATGCGTTTTTTTCCCCAAATTTCGGACTTTGCAGGGGTGTCTGGGTAAAGAATTCTGGGGCGATGTGCGCAAATCATACCTCTGCGAATTCCCACGGGTGTCCTCTTTTCAGAAATGCATGGGGTTCCCTGTTTTCCTCGGTGGATTGGACACCCGAGGCCCATATCTGTGCGTTGTGCCTGTCAGCAGAATGTCTGAGATTTCCCTCTGAAAACAGACTTGGGGTTACTTGTGTTTTAGGCTTTTTCCTTTGGCGGCCAGGTAGGTGCACCCACTCATGTGAGGTACCGTTTTCATTGGGACACCTGTGGGAACGCGTGACGGTAGGCCATGTGTTGTTGGGGGCGTGTTTCGATGGATGCGTCGAGCAAAATGTGCGGAAAATGCATTTTTTTCCCCAGATTTTGGACTTTGCAGGGGTGTCTGGGTAATAAAATCTGGGGCGATGTGCGCAAATCTTACCTCTGCGGATTCCCACGGGTGTCCTCTTTTCGGAAATGCATGGGGTTCCCTGTTTTCCTCGGTGGCTTGGACACCCGAGGCCCATATCTGTACGTTGTGCCGGTCGGCAGAATGTCTGAGATTTCCCTCTGAAAACAGACTTGGAGTTACTTGTGTTTTAGGCTTTCCCCTTGGCGGCCAGGTAGGTGAACCCACACATGTGAGGTACCGTTTTCATTGGGACACCTGTGGGAACGCGTGACGGTAGGCCATGTGTTGTTGGGGGCGTGTTTCGATGGGTTCGTCAAGCGAAATGTGCGGAAAATGCGTTTTTTTCCCCGAATTTCGGACTTTGCATGGGTGTCTGGGTAATAAAATCTGGGGCGATGTGCGCAAATCATACCTCTGCGGATTCCCACGGGTGTCCTCTTTTCAGAAATGCATGGGGTTCCCTGTTGTCCTCGGTGGCTTGGACACCCGAGGCCCATGTCTGTACGTTGTGCCGGTCGGCAGAATGTCTGAGATTTCCCTCTGAAAACAGACTTGGGGTTACTTGTGTTTTAGGCTTTCCCCTTGGCGGCCAGGTAGGTGCACCCACACATGTGAGGTAAAGTTTTCATCGGGACACGAGTGGGAACACGTGACGGTAGGCCATGTGTTGTTGGGGGCGTGTTTCGATGGGTGCGTCGAGCGAAATGTGCGGAAAATACGTTTTTTTCCCCAAATTTCGGACTTTGCAGGGGTGTCTGGGTAAAAAAATCTGGGGCGATGTGCGCAAATCATACCTTTGCGGATTCCCACGGGTGTCCTCTTTTCGGAAATGCATGGGATTCCCTGCTTTCCTCGGTGGCTTGGACACCCGAGGCCCATATCTGTACGTTGTGCCGGTCGGCAGAATGTCTGAGATTTCCCTCTGAAAACAGACTTGGTGTTACTTGTGTTTTAGGCTTTCCCCTTGGCGGCCAGGTAAGTGCACCCACACATGTGAGGTACCGTTTTCATTGGGACACCAGTGGGAACACGTGACGGTAGGCCATGTGTTGTTGGGGGCGTGTTTCAATGGGTGCGTCGAGCGAAATGTGCGGAAAATGCATTTTTTTCCCCAAATTTCGGACTTTGCAGGGGTGTCTTGGTAAAGAATTCTGGGGCGATGTGCGCAAATCATACCTCTGCGGATTCCCACGGGTGTCCTCTTTTCGGAAATGCATGGGGTTCCCTGTTTTCCCCGGTGGCTTGGACACCCGAGGTCCATATCTGTGCGTTGTGCCGGTCGGCAGAATGTCTGAGATTTCCCTCTGAAAACAGACTTGGGGTTACTTGTGTTTTAGGCTTTTTCCTTTGGCGGCCAGGTAGGTGCACCCACTCATGTGAGGTACCGTTTTCATTGGGACACCTGTGGGAACGCGTGACGGTAGGCCATGTGTTGTTGGGGGCGTGTTTCGATGGGTGCGTCGAGCAAAATGTGCGGAAAAAGCATTTTTTTCCCCACATTTCGGACTTTGCGGGGCTGTCTGGGTAAACAATTCTGGGGCGATGTGCGCAAATCATACCTCTGCGGATTCCCACGGGTGTCCTCTTTTCGAAAATGCATGGCGTTCCCCGTTTTCCTCTGTGGCTTGGACACCCGAGGCCCATATCTGTATGTTGTGCCTGTCGGCAGAATGTCTGAGATTTCCCTCTGAAAACAGCCTTGGGGTTACTTGTGTTTTAGGCTTTCCCCTTGGCGGCCAGGTAGGTGCACCCACACATGTGAGGTAAAGTTTTCATCGGGACACCAGTGGGAACATGTGACGGTAGTCCATGTGTTGTTGGGGGCGTGTTTCGATGGGTGCGTCGAGCGAAATGTGCGGAAAATGTGTTTTTTTCCCCAAATTTCGGACTTTGCAGGGGTATCTGGATAAAAAAATCTGGGGCGATGTGCGCAAATCATACCTCTGCGGATTCCCACGGGTGTCCTCTTTTCAGAAATGCATGGGGTTCCCTGTTGTCCTCGGTGGCTTGGACACCCGAGGCCCATATCTGTACGTTGTGCCGGTCGGCAGAATGTCTGAGATTTCCCTCTGAAAACAGACTTGGGGTTACTTGTGTTTTAGGCTTTCCCCTTGGCGGACAGGTAGTTGAACCCACACATGTGAGGTACCATTTTCATCGGGACACCAGTGGCAACGCGTGACGGTAGGCCATGTGTTGTTGGGGGCTTGTTTTGATGGGTGCGTCGAGCAAAATGTGCGGAAAAAGCGTTTTTTTCCCCACATTTCGGACTTTTCTGGGCTGTCTGGGTAAACAATTTTGGGGCGATGTGCGCAAATCATACCTCTGCAGATTCCCACGGGTGTCCTCTTTTCGAAAATGCATGGGGTTCCCCGTTTTCCTCGGTGGCTTGGACACCCGAGGCCCATATCTGTACGTTGTGCCGGTCGGCAGAATGTCTGAGATTTCCCTCTGAAAACAGACTTGGGGTTACTTGTGTTTTAGGCTTTCCCCTTGGCGGCCAGGTAGGTGCACCCACACATGTGAGGTACCGTTTTCATCGGGACACGTGTGGAAATGCGTGACGGTAGGCCATATTTTGTTGGGGGCATGTTTCGATGGGTGCGTCGAGCGAAATGTGCGGAAAATGCGTTTTTTTCCCCAAATCTCGGACTTTGCAGGGGTGTCTGGGTAATAAAATCTGGGGCGATGTGCGCAAATCATACCTCTGCGGATTCCCACGGGTGTCCTCTTTTCGGAAATGCATGGGGTTCCCTGTTTTCCTCGGTGGCTTGGACACCCGAGGCCCATATCTGTACGTTGTGCCGGTCGGCAGAATGTCTGAGATTTCCCTCTGAAAACAGACTTGGGGTTACTTGTGTTTTAGGCTTTCCCCTTGGCGGCCAGGTAGGTGCACCCACACATGTGAGGTACCGTTTTCATTGGGACACCTGTGGGAACGCGTGACGGTAGGCCATGTGTTGTTGGGGGCGTTTTTCGATGGGTGCGTCGAGCAAAATGTGCTGAAAAAGCATTTTTTTCCCCACATTTCGGACTTTGCGGGGCTGTCTGGGTAAACAATTCTGGGGCGATGTGCGCAAATCATACCTCTGCGGATTCCCACGGGTGTCCTCTTTTCGAAAATGCATGGCGTTCCCCGTTTTCCTCTGTGGCTTGGACACCCGAGGCCCATATCTGTATGTTGTGCCGGTCGGCAGAATGTCTGAGATTTCCCTCTGAAAACAGCCTTGGGGTTACTTGTGTTTTAGGCTTTCCCCTTGGCGGCCAGGTAGGTGCACCCACACATGTGAGATACCGTTTTCATTGGGACACCTGTGGGAACGCGTGACGGTAGGCCATTTGTTGTTGGGGGCGTGTTTCGATGGGTTCGTCAAGCAAAATGTGCGGAAAATGCGTTTTTTTCCCCGAATTTTGGACTTTGCAGGGGTGTCTGGGTAATAAAATCTGGGGCGATGTGCGCAAATCATACCTCTGCGGATTCCCACGGGTGTCCTCTTTTCGGAAATGCATGGGGTTCCCTGTTGTCCTCGGTGGCTTGGACACCCGAGGCCCATATCTGTACGTTGTGCCGGACGGCAGAATGTCTGAGATTTCCCTCTGAAAACAGACTTGGGGTTACTTGTGTTTTAGTCTTTCCCCTTGGTGGCCAGGTAGGTGCACCCACACATGTGAGGTACCGTTTTCATCGGGACACCTGTGGGAATGCGTGACGGTGGGCCATGTGTTGTTGGGGGCGCGTGTTTCGATGGGTGCGTCGAGCGAAATGTGCGGAAAAAGCGTTTTTTTCCCCACATTTCGGACTTTGCGGGGCTGTCTGGGTAAAAAATTCTGGGGCGATGTGCGCAAATCATACCTCTGCGGATTCCCACGGGTGTCCTCTTTTCGGAAATGCATGGGGTTCCCTGTTTTCCTCGGTGGCTTGGACACCCGAGGCCCATACCTGTACGTTGTGCCGGTCGGCAGAATGTCTGAGATTTCCCTCTGAAAACAGACTTGGGTTTACTTGTGTTTTAGGCTTTCCCCTTGGCGGCCAGGTAGGTGCACCCACCCATGTGAGGTACCTTTTTCATCGGGACACCTGTGGGAACGCGTGACGGTAGGCCATGTGTTGTTGGGGGTGTGTTTCGATCGGTGCGTTGAGTGAAATGTGCGGAAAATGCGTTTTTTCCCCAAATTTCGGACTTTGCAGGGGTGTCTGGGTAAAAAATTCTAGGGCGATGTGCGCAAATCATACCTCTGCAGATTCCCAAGGGTGTCCTCTTTTCGGAAATGCATGGGGTTCCCTGTTTTCCTCGGTGGCTTGGACACCCGAGGCCCATATCTGTATGTTGTGCCGGTCGGCAGAACGTCTGAGATTTCCCTCTGAAAACAGACTTGGGGTTACTTGTGTTTTAGGCCTTCCCCTTGGCGGCCAGGTAGTTGCACCCACACATGTGAGGTACCGTTTTCATCGGGACACCTGTGGAAACGTGTGACGGTAGGCCATGTGTTGTTGGGGGCGTGTTACGCTGGGTGCGTTGAGCGAAATGTGCGGAAAATGCGTTTTTTTCCTGAAATTTCGGACTTTGCAGGGGTGTCTGGGTAAAAAATTCTGGGGCGATGTGCGCAAATCATACCTCTGCGGATTCCCACGGGTGTCCTCTTTTCGGAAATGCATGGGGTTCCCTGTTTTCCTTGCTGGCTTGGACACCCGAGGCCCATATCTGTACGTTGTGCCGGTCGGCAGAATGTCTGAGATTTCCCTCTGAAAACAGACTTGGGGTTACTTGTGTTTTAGGCTTTCCCCTTGGCGACCAGGTAGGTGCACCCACACATATGAGGTACCGTTTTCATCGGGACACCTGTGGGAATGCGTGACGGTAGGCCATGTTTTGTTGGGGGTGTGTTTCGATGGGTGCGTCGAGCGAAATGTGCGGAAAATGCGTTTTTTCCCCAAATTTCGGACTTTGCAGAGGTGTCTGGGTAAAAAATTCTGGTGCGATGTGCGCAAATCATACCTCTGCAGATTCCCACGGGTGTCCTCTTTTCGGAAATGCATGGGGTTCCCTGTTTTCCTTGCTGGCTTGGACACCCGAGGCCCATATCTGTACGTTGTGCCGGTCGGCAGAATGTCTGAGATTTCCCTCTGAAAACAGACTTGGGGTTACTTGTGTTTTAGGCTTTCCCCTTGGCGACCAGGTAGGTGCACCCACCCATGTGAGGTACCATTTTCATCGGGACACCTGTGGGAATGCGTGACGGTAGGCCATGTTTTGTTGGGGGTGTGTTTCGATGGGTGCGTCGAGCAAAATGTGCGGAAAATGCGTTTTTTTCCCCAAATTTCGGACTTTGCAGAGGGGTCTGGGTAAAGAATTCTGGGGCGATGTGCGCAAATCATACCTCTGCGGATTCCCACTGGTGTCCTCTTTTCGGAAATGCATGGGGTTCCCTGTTTTCCTCGGTGGCTTGGACACCCGAGGCCCATATCTGTACATTGTGCCGGTCGGCAGAATGTCTGAGATTTCCCTCTGAAAACAGACTTGGGGTTACTTGTGTTTCAGGCTTTCCCCTTGGCGGCCAGGTAGGTGCACCCACACATATGAGGTACCGTTTTCATTGGGACACCTGTGGGAATGCGGGACGGTAGGCCATGTGTTGTTGGGGGCGTGTTTCGATGGGTGCGTCGAGCAAAATGTGCGGAAAATGCATTTTTTTCCCCAAATTTCGGACTTTGCAGGGGTCTCTGGGTAATAAAATCTGGGGCGATGTGCGCAAATCATACCTCTGCGGATTCCCACGGGTGTCCTCTTTTCGGAAATGCATGGGGTTCCCTGTTTTCCTTGGTGGCTTGGACACCCGAGGCCCATATTTGTACGTTGTGTCGGTCGGCAGAATGTCTGAGATTTCCCTCTGAAAACAGAGTTGGGGTTTCTTGTGTTTTAGGCTTTCCCCTTGGCGGCCAGGTAGGTGCACCCACACATGTGAGGTACCGTTTTCATCGGGACACCTGTGGGAACGCGTGACGGTAGGCCATGTGTTGTTGGGGGCGTGTTTCGATGGGTGTGTCGAGCGAAATGTGCGGAAAAAGCGTTTTTTTCCCCACATTTCGGACTTTGCGGGGCTGTCTGGGTAAAAACTTCTGGGGCGATGTGCGCAAATCATACCTCTGCGGATTCCCACGGGTGTCCTCTTTTCGGAAATGCATGGGGTTCCCTGTTGTCCTCGGTGGCTTGGACACCCGAGGCCGATATCTGTACGTTGTGCCGGTCGGCAGAATGTCTGAGATTTCCCTCTGAAAACAGACTTGGGGTTACTTGTGTTTTAGGCTTTCCCCTTGGCGGACAGGTAGTTGCACCCACACATGTGAGGTACCATTTTCATCGGGACACCTGTGGCAACGCGTGACGGTAGGCCATGTGTTGTTGGGGGCGTGTTTCGATGGGTGCGTCGAGCAAAATGTGTGGAAAAAGCGTTTTTTTCCCCACATTTCGGACTTTGCGGGGCTGTCTGGGGCGATGTGCGCAAATCATACCTCTGCGGATTCCCACGGGTGTCCTCTTTTCGAAAATGCATGGGGTTCCCCGTTTTCCTCGGTGGCTTGGACACCCGAGGCCCATATCTGTACGTTGTGCCGGTCGGCAGAATGTCTGAGATTTCCCTCTGAAAACAGACTTGGGGTTACTTGTGTTTTAGGCTTTCCCCTTGGCGCCAGGTAGGTGCACCCACACATGTGAGGTAAAGTTTTCATCGGGACACCAGTGGGAACACGTGACGGTAGGCCATGTGTTGTTGGGGGCGTGTTTCGATGGGTGCGTCGAGCGAAATGTGCGGAAAATGCGTTTATTTCCCCAAATTTCGGACTTTGCAGGGGTGTCTGGGTAAAACAATCTGGGGCGATGTGCGCAAATCATACCTCTGCGGATTCCCACGGGTGTCCTCTTTTTGAAAATGCATGGGGTTCCCCGTTTTCCTCGGTGGCTTGGACACCCGAGGCCCATATCTGTACGTTGTGCCGGTCGGCAGAATGTCTGAGATTTCCCTCTGAAAACAGACTTGGGGTTACTTGTGTTTTAGGCTTTCCCCTTGGCGGCCAGGTAGGTGCACCCACACATGTGAGGTAAAGTTTTCATCGGGACACCAGTGGGAACACGTGACGGTAGGCCATGTGTTGTTGGGGGTGTGTTTCGATGGGTGCGTCGAGCGAAATGTGCGGAAAATGCGTTTTTTTCCCCAAATTTCGGACTTTGGAGGCGTGTCTAGGTAATAAAATCTGGGGCGATGTGCGCAAATCATACCTCTGCGGATTCCCACGGGTGTCCTCTTTTCGGAAATGCATGGGGTTCCCTGTTTTCCTCGGTGGCTTGGACACCCGAGGCCCATATCTGTACGTTGTGCCGGTCGGCAGAATGTCTGAGATTTCCCTCTGAAAACAGACTTGGGGTTACTTGTGTTTTAGGCTTTCCCCTTGGTGGCCAGGTAATTGCACCCACACACATGTGAGGTACCATTTTCATCGGGACACCTGTGGTAACGCGTGACGGTAGGCCATGTGTTGTTGGGGGCGTGTTTCGATGGGTGCGTCGAACAAAATGTGCGGAAAAAGCGTTTTTTTCCCCACATTTCGGACTTTGCGGGGCTGTCTGGGTAAAAAATTCTGGGGCGATGTGCGCAAATCATACCTCTGCGGATTCCCACGGGTGTCCTCTTTTCGAAAATGCATGGGGTTCCCCGTTTTCCTCGGTGGCTTGGAAACCCGAGGCCCATATCGGTACGTTATGCCGGTCGTCAGAATGTCTGAGATTTCCCTCTGAAAACAGACTTGGGGTTACCTGTGTTTTAGGCTTTCCCCTTGGCGGCCAGGTAGGTGCACCCACACATGTGA
This sequence comes from Ambystoma mexicanum, assembly GCF_040938575.1. Lineage (NCBI taxonomy): Eukaryota > Metazoa > Chordata > Amphibia > Caudata > Ambystomatidae > Ambystoma > Ambystoma mexicanum. The sequence continues at coordinate 114,594,817 of NC_090930.1, forward strand.
GGTACCGTTTTCATTGGGACACCTGTGGGAACGTGTGACGGTAGGCCATGTTTTGTTGGGGGCGTGTTTCGATGGGTGCCTCGAGCGAAATGTGCGGAAAATGTGTTTTTTTCCCCAAATTTCGGACTTTGCAGGGGTGTCTGGGTAAAAAATTCTGGGGCGATGTGCGCAAATCATACCTCTGCGGATTCCCACGGGTGTCCTCTTTTCGGAAATGCATGGGGTTCCCTGTTTTCCTCAGTGGCTTGGACACCCGAGGCCCATATCTGTGCGTTTTGCCGGTCAGCAGAATGTCTGAGATTTCCCTCTGAAAATAGACTTGGGGTTACTTGTGTTTTAGGCTTTCCCCTTGGCGGCCAGGTAGGTGCACCCACTCATGTGAGGTACCGTTTTCATTGGGACACCTGTGGGAACATGTGACGGTAGGCCATGTGTTGTTGGGGGCGTGTTTCGATGGGTGCGTTTAGCAAAATGTGCGGAAAATGCATTTTCTTCCCCAAATTTCGGACTTTGCAGGGGTGTCTGGGTAATAAAATCTGGGGCGATGTGCGCATATCATACCTCTGCGGATTCCCACGGGTGTCCTCTTTTCGAAAATGCATGGGGTTCCCCGTTTTCCTCGGTGGCTTGGACACCCGAGGCCCATATCTGTATGTTGTGCCGGTCGGCAGAATGTCTGAGATTTCCCTCTGAAAACAGACTTGGAGTTCCTTGTGTTTTAAGCTTTCCCCTTGGCGGCCAGGTAGGTGCACCCACACATGTGAGGTACTGTTTTCATCGGGACACCTGTGGGAACGTGTGACGGTAGGCCATGTTTTGTTGGGGGTGTGTTTCGATGGGTGCCTCGAGTGAAATGTGCGCAAAATACGTTTTTTTCCCCAAATTGCGGACTTTGCAGGGGTGTCTGGGTAAAAAATTCTCGGGCGATGTGCGCAAATCATACCTCTGCGGATTCCTACGGGTGTCCTCTTTTCGGAAATGCATGGGGTTCCCTGTTTTCCTCGGTGGCTTGGACCCCCGAGGCCCATATCTGTACGTTGTGCCGGTCGGCAGAATGTCTGAGATTTCCCTCTGAAAACAGACTTGGGGTTACTTGTGTTTTAGGCTTTCCCCTTGGCGGCCAGGTAGGTGCACCCACACATGTGAGGTACCGTTTTCATCAGGACACCTGTGGGAACGCGTGACGGTAGGCTATGTGTTGTTGGGTGCGTGTTACGCTGGGTGCGTCGAGCGAAATGTGCGGAAAATGCGTTTTTTTCCCCAAATTTCGGACTTTGTAGGGGTGTCTGGGTAAAAAATTCTGGGGCGATGTGCGCAAATCATACCTCTGCGGATTCCCACGGGTGTCCTCTTTTCGATAATGCATGGGGTTCCTTGTTTTCCTTGCTGGCTTGGACACCCGAGGCCCATATCTGTACGTTGTGCCGGTCGGCAGAATGTCTGAGATTTCCCTCTGAAAACAGACTTGGGGTTACTTGTGTTTTAGGCTTTCCCCTTGGCGACCAGGTAGGTGCACCCACACATGTGAGGTACCGTTTTCATCGGGACACCTGTGGGAATGTGTGACGGTAGGTCATGTTTTGTTGGGGGCGTGTTTCGATGGGTGCGTCGAGCGAAATGTGCGGAAAATGCGTTTTTTTCCCCAAATTTCGGACTTTGCAGAGGTGTCTGGGTAAAGAATTCTGGGGCGATGTGCGCAAATCATATCTCTGCGGATTCCCACGGGTGTCCTCTTTTCGGAAATGCATGGGGTTCCCTGTTTTCCTCAGTGGCTTGGACACCCGAGGCCCATATCTGTACGTTGTGCCGGTCGGCAGAATGTCTGAGATTTCCCTCTGAAAACAGACTTGGGGTTACTTGTGTTTTAGGCTTTCCCCTTGGTGGCCAGGTAGGTGCACCCACACATGTGAGGTACCGTTTTCATCGGGACACCTGTGGGAACGCGTGACGGTAGGCCATGTGTTGTTGGGGGCGTGTTTCGATGGGTGCGTCGAGTGAAATGTGCGGAAAATGCGTTTTTTCCCCACATTTCGGACTTTGCGGGGCTGTCTGGGTAAAAGATTCTGGGACGATGTGCGCAAATCATACCTCTGCAGATTCCCACGGGTGTCCTCTTTTTGAAAATGCATGGGGTTCCCCGTTTTCCTCGATGGCTTGGACACCCGAGGCCCATATCTGTACGTTTTGCCGGTCGGCAGAATGTCTGAGATTTCCCTCTGAAAACAGACTTGGGGTTACTTGTGTTTTAGGCTTTCCCCTTGGCGGCCAGGTAGGTGCACCCACACATGTGAGGTAAAGTTTTCATCGGGACACCAGTGGGAACACGTGACGGTAGGCCATGTGTTGTTGGGGGTGTGTTTCGATGGGTGCGTCGAGCGAAATGTGCGGAAAATGCGTTTTTTTCCCCAAATTTCGGACTTTGGAGGCGTGTCTAGGTAATAAAATCTGGGGCGATGTGTGCAAATCATACCTCTGCGGATTCCCACGGGTGTCCTCTTTTCGGAAATGCATGGGGTTCCCTGTTTTCCTCGGTGGCTTGGACACCCGAGGCCCATATCTGTACATTGTGCCGGTCGGCAGAATGTCTGAGATTTCCCTCTGAAAACAGACTTGGGGTTACTTGTGTTTTAGGCTTTCCCCTTGGCGGCCAGGTAGGTGCACCCACACATGTGAGGTACCGTTTTCATCGGGACACCTGTGGGAACGCGTGACGGTGGGCCATGTGTTGTTGGGGGCGTGTTTCGATGGGTGCGTCGAGCAAAATGTGCCGAAAAAACGTTTTTTTCCCCACATTTCGGACTTTGCTGGGCTGTCTGGGTAAAAAATTCTGGGGCGATGTGTGCAAATCATACCTCTGCGGATTCCCACGGGTGTCCTCTTTTCGGAAATGCATGGGGTTCCCTGTTTTCATCGGTGGCTTGGACACCCGAGGCCCATATCTGTACGTTGTGCCCGTCTGCAGAATGTCTGAAATTTCCCTCTGAAAACAGACTTGGGGTTACTTGTGTTTTAGGCTTTCCCCTTGGCGACCAGGTAGGTGCACCCGCACATGTGAGGTACCGTTTTCATCGGGACACCTGTGGGAATGTGTGACGGTAGGCCATGTTTTGTTGGGGGCGTGTTTCGATGGGTGCGTCGAGCGAAATGTGCGGAAAATGCATTTTTTTCCCCAAATTTCGGACTTTGCAGAGGTGTCTGGGTAAAGAATTCTGGGGCGATGTGCGCAAATCATACCTCTGCGGATTCCCACGGGTGTCCTCTTTTCGGAAATGCATGGGGTTCCCTGTTTTCCTTGGTGGCTTGGACACCCGAGGCCCATATCTGTACGTTGTGCCGGTCAGCAGAATGTCTGAGCTTTCCCTCTGAAAACAGACTTGGGGTTACTTGTGTTTTAGGCTTTCCCCTTGGCGGCCAGGTAGGTGCACCCACACATGTGAGGTACCGTTTTCATTGGGACACCTGTGGGAACGCATGACGGTAGGCCATGTGTTGTTGGGGGCGTGTTTCGATGGGTTCGTCAAGCGAAATGTGCGGAAAATGCTTTTTTTCCCCTGAATTTCGGACTTTGCAGGGGTGTCTGGGTAATAAAATCTGGGGCGATGTGCGCAAATCATACCTCTGCGGATTCCCACGGGTGTCCTCTTTTCGGAAATGCATGGGGTTCCCTGTTGTCCTCGGTGGCTTGGACACCCGAGGCCGATATCTGTACGTGGTGCCGGTCGGCAGAATGTCTGAGATTTCCCTCTGAAAACAGACTTGGGGTTACTTGTGTTTTAGGCTTTCCCCTTGCCGGACAGGTAGTTGCACCCACACATGTGAGGTACCATTTTCATCGGGACACCTGTGGCAACGCGTGACGGTAGGCCATGTGTTGTTGGGGGCGTGTTTCGATGTGTGCGTCGAGCAAAATGTGTGGAAAAAGCGTTTTTTTCCCCACATTTCGGACTTTGCGGGGCTGTCTGGGGCGATGTACGCAAATCATACCTCTGCGGATTCCCACGGGTGTCCTCTTTTCGAAAATGCATGGGGTTCCCCGTTTTCCTCGGTGGCTTGGACACCCGAGGCCCATATCTGTACGTTGTGCCGGTCGGCAGAATATCTGAGATTTCCCTCTGAAAACAGACTTGGGGTTACTTGTGTTTTAGGCTTTCCCCTTGGCGCCAGGTAGGTGCACCCACACATGTGAGGTAAAGTTTTCATCGGGACACCAGTGGGAACACGTGACGGTAGGCCATGTGTTGTTGGGGGCGTGTTTCGATGGGTGCGTCGAGCGAAATGTGCGGAAAATGCGTTTATTTCCCCAAATTTCGGACTTTGCAGGGGTGTCTGGGTAAAAAAATCTGGGGCGATGTGCGCAAATCATACCTCTGCGGATTCCCACGGGTGTCCTCTTTTCGGAAATGCATAGGGTTCCCTGTTTTCCTCGGTGGCTTGGACACCCGAGGCCCATATCTGTACGTTGTGCCGTTCGGCAGAATGTCTGAGATTTCCCTCTGAAAACAGACTTGGGGTTACTTGTGTTTTAGGCTTTCCCCTTGGCGGCCAGGTAGGTGCACCCACACATGTGAGGTACCGTTTTCATTGGGACACCTGTGGGAACGCGTGACGGTAGGCCATGTGTTGTTGGGGGCGTGTTTCGATGGGTTCGTCAAGCGAAATGTGCGGAAAATGTGTTTTTTTCCCCGAATTTCAGACTTTGCAGGGGTGTCTGGGTAATAAAATCTGGGGCGATGTGCGCAAATCATACCTCTGCGGATTCCCACGGGTGTCCTCTTTTCGGAAATGCATGGGGTTCCCTGTTGTCCTCGGTGGCTTGGACAACCGAGGCCCATATCTGTACATTGTGCCGGTCGGCAGAATGTCTGAGATTTCCCTCTGAAAACAGACTTGGGGTTACTTGTGTTTTAGGCTTTCACCTTGGCGGACAGGTAGTTGCACCCACACATGTGAGGTACCATTTTCAACGGGACACCTGTGGCAACGCGTGACGGTAGGCCATGTGTTGTTGGGGGCGTGTTTCGATGGGTGCGTCGAGCAAAATGTGCGGAAAAAGCGTTTTTTTCCCCACATTTCGGACTTTGCGGGGGTGTCTGGGTAAAAAAATCTGGGGCGATGTGCGCAAATCATACCTCTGCGGATTCCCACGGGTGTCCTATTTTCGGAAATGCATGGGGTTCCCTGTTTTCCTCGGTGGCTTGGACACCCGAGGTCCATATCTGTACGCTGTGCCGGTCGGCAGAATGTCTGAGATTTCCCTCTGAAAACAGACTTGGGGTTACTTGTGTTTTCGGCTTTCCCCTTGGCGGCCAGGTAGGTGCACCCACACATGTGAGGTACCGTTTTCATCGGGACACCTGTGGAAATGCGTGACGGTAGGCCATGTTTTGTTGGGGGCGTGTTTCGATGGGTGCGTCGAGCGAAATGTGCGGAAAATGCGTTTTTTTCCCCAAATTTCGGACTTTGCAGGGGTGTCGGGGTAAAGAATTCTGGGGGGATGTGCGCAAATCATACCTCTGCGGATTCCCACGGGTGTCCTCTTTTCAGAAATGCATGGGGTTCCCTGTTGTCCTCGGTGGCTTGGACACCCGAGGCCCATATCTGTACGTTGTGCCGGTCGGCAGAATGTCTGAGATTTCCCTCTGAAAACAGACTTGGGGTTACTTGTGTTTTAGGCTTTCCCCTTGGCGGACAGGTAGTTGCACCCACACATGTGAGGTACCATTTTCATCGGGACACCTGTGGCAACGCGTGACGGTAGGCCATGTGTTGTTGGGGGCGTGTTTTGATGGGTGCGTTGAGCAAAATGTGTGGAAAAAGCATTTTTTTCCCCACATTTCGGACTTTGCGGGCTTGTCTGGGTAAACAATTCTGGGGCGATGTGCGCAAATCATACCTCTGCGGATTCCCACGGGTGTCCTCTTTTCGAAAATGCATGGGGTTCCCCGTTTTCCTCGGTGGCTTGGACACCCGAGGCCCATATCTGTACGTTGTGCCGGTCGGCAGAATATCTGAGATTTCCCTCTGAAAACAGACTTGGGGTTACTTGTGTTTTAGGCTTTCCCCTTGGCGCCAGGTAGGTGCACCCACACATGTGAGGTAAAGTTTTCATCGGGACACCAGTGGGAACACGTCACGGTAGGCCATGTGTTGTTGGGGGCGTGTTTCGATGGGTGCGTCGAGCAAAATGTGCGGAAAATGCGTTTATTTCCCCAAATTTCGGACTTTGCAGGGGTGTCTGGGTAAAAAAATCTGGGGCGATGTGCGCAAATCATACCTCTGCGGATTCCCACGGGTGTCCTCTTTTCGGAAATGCATAGGGTTCACTGTTTTCCTCGGTGGCTTGGACACCCGAGGCCCATATCTGTACGTTGTGCCGTTCGGCAGAATGTCTGAGATTTCCCTCTGAAAACAGACTTGGGGTTACTTGTGTTTTAGGCTTTCCCCTTGGCGGCCAGGTAGGTGCACCCACACATGTGAGGTACCGTTTTCATTGGGACACCTGTGGGAACGCGTGACGGTAGGCCATGTGTTGTTGGGGGCGTGTTTCGATGGGTTCGTCAAGCGAAATGTGCGGAAAATGTGTTTTTTTCCCCGAATTTCAGACTTTGCAGGGGTGTCTGGGTAATAAAATCTGGGGCGATGTGCGCAAATCATACCTCTGCGGATTCCCACGGGTGTCCTCTTTTCAGAAATGCATGGGGTTCCCTGTTGTCCTTGGTGGCTTGGACACCCGAGGCCCATATCTGTACATTGTGCCGGTCGGCAGAATGTCTGAGATTTCCCTCTGAAAACAGACTTGGGGTTACTTGTGTTTTAGGCTTTCACCTTGGCGGACAGGTAGTTGCACCCACACATGTGAGGTACCATTTTCATCGGGACAACTGTGGCAACGCGTGACGGTAGGCCATGTGTTGTTGGGGGCGTGTTTCGATGGGTGCGTCGAGCAAAATGTGCGGAAAAAGCGTTTTTTTCCCCACATTTCGGACTTTGCGGGGCTGTCTGGGTAAAAAATTCTGGGGCGATGTGCGCAAATCATACCTCTGCGGATTCCCACGGGTGTCCTCTTTTCGAAAATGCATGAGGTTCCCCGTTTTCCTCGGTGGCTTGGACACCCGAGGCCCATATCTGTACGTTGTGCTGGTCGGCAGAATGTCTGAGATTTCCCTCTGAAAACAGACTTGGGGTTACTTGTATTTTAGGCTTTCCCCTTGGCGGCCAGGTAGGTGCACCCACACATGTGAGGTAAAGTTTTCATCGGGACACCAGTGGGAACACGTCACGGTAGGCCATGTGTTGTTGGGGGCGTGTTTCGATGGGTGCGTCGAGCAAAATGTGCGGAAAATGCATTCTTTTCCCCAAATTTCGGACTTTGCAGGGGTGTCTGGGTAAAAAAATCTGGGGCGATGTGCGCAAATCATACCTCTGCGGATTCCCACGGGTGTCCTATTTTCGGAAATGCATGGGGTTCCCTGTTTTCCTCGGTGGCTTGGACACCCGAGGTCCATATCTGTACGCTGTGCCGGTCGGCAGAATGTCTGAGATTTCCCTCTGAAAACAGACTTGGGGTTACTTGTGTTTTCGGCTTTCCCCTTGGCGGCCAGGTAGGTGCACCCACACATGTGAGGTACCGTTTTCATCGGGACACCTGTGGAAATGCGTGACGGTAGGCCATGTTTTGTTGGGGGCGTGTTTCGATGGGTGCGTCGAGCGAAATGTGCGGAAAATGCGTTTTTTTCCCCAAATTTCGGACTTTGCAGGGGTGTCTGGGTAAAGAATTCTGGGGGGATGTGCGCAAATCATACCTCTGCGGATTCCCACGGGTGTCCTCTTTTCAGAAATGCATGGGGTTCCCTGTTGTCCTCGGTGGCTTGGACACCCGAGGCCCATATCTGTACGTTGTGCCGGTCGGCAGAATGTCTGAGATTTCCCTCTGAAAACAGACTTGGGGTTACTTGTGTTTTAGGCTTTCCCCTTGGTGGACAGGTAGTTGCACCCACACATGTGAGGTACCATTTTCATCGGGACACCTGTGGCAACGCGTGACGGTAGGCCATGTGTTGTTGGGGGCGTGTTTTGATGGGTGCGTTGAGCAAAATGTGTGGAAAAAGCATTTTTTTCCCCACATTTCGGACTTAGCGGGCTTGTCTGGGTAAACAATTCTGGGGCGATGTGCGCAAATCATACCTCTGCGGATTCCCACGGGTGTCCTCTTTTCGAAAATGCATGGGGTTCCCCGTTTTCCTCGGTGGCTTGGGCACCCGAGGCCCATATCTGTACGTTGTGCCGGTCGGCAGAATGTCTGAGATTTCCCTCTGAAAACAGACTTGGGGTTACTTGTGTTTTAGGCTTGCCCCTTGGTGGCCAGGTAGGTGAACCCACACATGTGAGGTAATGTTTTCATCGGGACACCAGTGGGAACACGTGACGGTAGGCCATGTGTTGTTGGGGGCGTGTTTCGATGGGTGCGTCGAGCGAAATGTGCGGAAAATGCGTTTATTTCCCCAAATTTCGGACTTTGCAGGGGTGTCTGGGTAAAAAAATCTGGGTCGATGTGCGCAAATCATACCTCTGCGGATTCCCACGGGTGTCCTCTTTTCGGAAATGCATGGGGTTCCCTGTTTTCCTCGGTGGCTTGGACACCCGAGGCCCATATCTGTACGTTGTGCCGGTCGGCAGAATGTCTGAGATTTCCCTCTGAAAACAGACTTGGGGTTACTTGTGTTTTAGGCTTTCCCCTTGGCGGCCAGGTAGGTGCACCCACACATGTGAGGTACCGTTTTCATTGGGACACCTGTGGGAACGCGTGACGGTAGGCCATGTGTTGTTGGGGGCGTGTTTCGATGGGTTCGTCAAGCGAAATGTGCGGAAAATGCGTCTTTTTTCCCCGAATTTCGGACTTTGCAGGGGTGTCTGGGTAATAAAATCTGGGGCGATGTGCGCAAATCATACCTCTGCGGATTCCCACGGGTGTCCTCTTTTCGGAAATGCATGGGGTTCCCTGTTGTCCTCGGTGGCTTGGACACCCGAGGCCCATATCTGTACATTGTGCCGGTCGGCAGAATGTCTGAGATTTCCCTCTGAAAACAGACTTGGGGTTACTTGTGTTTTAGGCTTTCACCTTGGCGGACAGGTAGTTGCACCCACACATGTGAGGTACCATTTTCATCGGGACACCTGTGGCAACGCGTGACGGTAGGCCATGTGTTGTTGGGGGCGTGTTTCGATGGGTGCGTCGAGCAAAATGTGCGGAAAAAGCGTTTTTTTCCCCAAATTTCGGACTTTGCAGGGCTGTCTGGGTAAAAAATTCTGGGGCGATGTGCGCAAATCATACCTCTGCGGATTCCCACGGGTGTCCTCTTTTCGAAAATGCATGGGGTTCCCCGTTTTCCTCGGTGGCTTGGACACCCGAGGCCCATATCTGTACGTTGTGCTGGTCGGCAGAATGTCTGAGATTTCCCTCTGAAAACAGACTTGGGGTTACTTGTATTTTAGGCTTTCCCCTTGGCGGCCAGGTAGGTGCACCCACACATGTGAGGTAAAGTTTTCATCGGGACACCAGTGGGAACACGTGACGGTAGGCCATGTGATGTTGGGGGCGTGTTTCGATGGGTGCGTCGAGCGAAATGTGCGGAAAATGCATTCTTTTCCCCAAATTTCGGACTTTGCAGGGGTGTCTGGGTAAAAAAATCTGGGGCGATGTGCGCAAATCATACCTCTGCGGATTCCCACGGGTGTCCTATTTTCAGAAATGCATGGGGTTCCCTGTTTTCCTCGGTGGCTTGGACACCCGAGGTCCATATCTGTACGCTGTGCCGGTCGGCAGAATGTCTGAGATTTCCCTCTGAAAACAGACTTGGGGTTACTTGTGTTTTCGGCTTTCCCCTTGGCGGCCAGGTAGGTGCACCCACACATGTGAGGTACCGTTTTCATCGGGACACCTGTGGAAATGCGTGACGGTAGGCCATGTTTTGTTGGGGGTGTGTTTCGATGGGTGCGTCGAGCGAAATGTGCGGAAAATGCGTTTTTTTCCCCAAATTTCGGACTTTGCAGGGGTGTATGGGTAAAGAATTCTGGGGCGATGTGCGCAAATCATACCTCTGCGAATTCCCACGGGTGTCCTCTTTTCAGAAATGCATGGGGTTCCCTGTTTTCCTCGGTGGATTGGACACCCGAGGCCCATATCTGTGCGTTGTGCCTGTCAGCAGAATGTCTGAGATTTCCCTCTGAAAACAGACTTGGGGTTACTTGTGATTTAGGCTTTTTCCTTTGGCGGCCAGGTAGGTGCACCCACTCATGTGAGGTACCGTTTTCATTGGGACACCTGTGGGAACGCGTGACGGTAGGCCATGTGTTGTTGGGGGCGTGTTTCGATGGATGCGTCGAGCAAAATGTGCGGAAAATGCATTTTTTTCCCCAGATTTCGGACTTTGCAGGGGTGTCTGGGTAATAAAATCTGGGGCGATGTGCGCAAATCATACCTCTGCGGATTCCCACGGGTGTCCTCTTTTCGGAAATGCATGGGGTTCCCTGTTTTCCTCTGTGGCTTGGACACCCGAGGCCCATATCTGTACGTTGTGCCGGTCGGCAGAATGTCTGAGATTTCCCTCTGAAAACAGACTTGGAGTTACTTGTGTTTTCGGCTTTCCCCTTGGCGGCCAGGTAGGTGCACCCACACATGTGAGGTACCGTTTTCATCGGGACACCTGTGGAAATGCGTGACGGTAGGCCATGTTTTGTTGGGGGTGTGTTTCGATGGGTGCGTCGAGCGAAATGTGCGGAAAATGCGTTTTTTTCCCCAAATTTCGGACTTTGCAGGGGTGTCTGGGTAAAGAATTCTGGGGCGATGTGCGCAAATCATACCTCTGCGAATTCCCACGGGTGTCCTCTTTTCAGAAATGCATGGGGTTCCCTGTTTTCCTCGGTGGATTGGACACCCGAGGCCCATATCTGTGCGTTGTGCCTGTCAGCAGAATGTCTGAGATTTCCCTCTGAAAACAGACTTGGGGTTACTTGTGTTTTAGGCTTTTTCCTTTGGCGGCCAGGTAGGTGCACCCACTCATGTGAGGTACCGTTTTCATTGGGACACCTGTGGGAACGCGTGACGGTAGGCCATGTGTTGTTGGGGGCGTGTTTCGATGGATGCGTCGAGCAAAATGTGCGGAAAATGCATTTTTTTCCCCAGATTTCGGACTTTGCAGGGGTGTCTGGGTAATAAAATCTGGGGCGATGTGCGCAAATCTTACCTCTGCGGATTCCCACGGGTGTCCTCTTTTCGGAAATGCATGGGGTTCCCTGTTTTCCTCGGTGGCTTGGACACCCGAGGCCCATATCTGTACGTTGTGCCGGTCGGCAGAATGTCTGAGATTTCCCTCTGAAAACAGACTTGGAGTTACTTGTGTTTTAGGCTTTCCCCTTGGCGGCCAGGTAGGTGCACCCACACATGTGAGGTACCGTTTTCATTGGGACACCTGTGGGAACGCGTGACGGTAGGCCATGTGTTGTTGGGGGCGTGTTTCGATGGGTTCGTCAAGCGAAATGTGCGGAAAATGCGTTTTTTTCCCCGAATTTCGGACTTTGCATGGGTGTCTGGGTAATAAAATCTGGGGCGATGTGCGCAAATCATACCTCTGCGGATTCCCACGGGTGTCCTCTTTTCAGAAATGCATGGGGTTCCCTGTTGTCCTCGGTGGCTTGGACACCCGAGGCCCATGTCTGTACGTTGTGCCGGTCGGCAGAATGTCTGAGATTTCCCTCTGAAAACAGACTTGGGGTTACTTGTGTTTTAGGCTTTCCCCTTGGCGGCCAGGTAGGTGCACCCACACATGTGAGGTAAAGTTTTCATCGGGACACGAGTGGGAACACGTGACGGTAGGCCATGTGTTGTTGGGGGCGTGTTTCGATGGGTGCGTCGAGCGAAATGTGCGGAAAATACGTTTTTTTCCCCAAATTTCGGACTTTGCAGGGGTGTCTGGGTAAAAAAATCTGGGGCGATGTGCGCAAATCATACCTTTGCGGATTCCCACGGGTGTCCTCTTTTCGGAAATGCATGGGATTCCCTGCTTTCCTCGGTGGCTTGGACACCCGAGGCCCATATCTGTACGTTGTGCCGGTCGGCAGAATGTCTGAGATTTCCCTCTGAAAACAGACTTGGTGTTACTTGTGTTTTAGGCTTTCCCCTTGGCGGCCAGGTAAGTGCACCCACACATGTGAGGTACCGTTTTCATTGGGACACCAGTGGGAACACGTGACGGTAGGCCATGTGTTGTTGGGGGCGTGTTTCAATGGGTGCGTCGAGCGAAATGTGCGGAAAATGCATTTTTTTCCCCAAATTTCGGACTTTGCAGGGGTGTCTTGGTAAAGAATTCTGGGGCGATGTGCGCAAATCATACCTCTGCGGATTCCCACGGGTGTCCTCTTTTCGGAAATGCATGGGGTTCCCTGTTTTCCCCGGTGGCTTGGACACCCGAGGTCCATATCTGTGCGTTGTGCCGGTCGGCAGAATGTCTGAGATTTCCCTCTGAAAACAGACTTGGGGTTACTTGTGTTTTAGGCTTTTTCCTTTGGCGGCCAGGTAGGTGCACCCACTCATGTGAGGTACCGTTTTCATTGGGACACCTGTGGGAACGCGTGACGGTAGGCCATGTGTTGTTGGGGGCGTGTTTCGATGGGTGCGTCGAGCAAAATGTGCGGAAAAAGCATTTTTTTCCCCACATTTCGGACTTTGCGGGGCTGTCTGGGTAAACAATTCTGGGGCGATGTGCGCAAATCATACCTCTGCGGATTCCCACGGGTGTCCTCTTTTCGAAAATGCATGGCGTTCCCCGTTTTCCTCTGTGGCTTGGACACCCGAGGCCCATATCTGTATGTTGTGCCTGTCGGCAGAATGTCTGAGATTTCCCTCTGAAAACAGCCTTGGGGTTACTTGTGTTTTAGGCTTTCCCCTTGGCGGCCAGGTAGGTGCACCCACACATGTGAGGTAAAGTTTTCATCGGGACACCAGTGGGAACATGTGACGGTAGTCCATGTGTTGTTGGGGGCGTGTTTCGATGGGTGCGTCGAGCGAAATGTGCGGAAAATGTGTTTTTTTCCCCAAATTTCGGACTTTGCAGGGGTATCTGGATAAAAAAATCTGGGGCGATGTGCGCAAATCATACCTCTGCGGATTCCCACGGGTGTCCTCTTTTCAGAAATGCATGGGGTTCCCTGTTGTCCTCGGTGGCTTGGACACCCGAGGCCCATATCTGTACGTTGTGCCGGTCGGCAGAATGTCTGAGATTTCCCTCTGAAAACAGACTTGGGGTTACTTGTGTTTTAGGCTTTCCCCTTGGCGGACAGGTAGTTGAACCCACACATGTGAGGTACCATTTTCATCGGGACACCAGTGGCAACGCGTGACGGTAGGCCATGTGTTGTTGGGGGCTTGTTTTGATGGGTGCGTCGAGCAAAATGTGCGGAAAAAGCGTTTTTTTCCCCACATTTCGGACTTTTCTGGGCTGTCTGGGTAAACAATTTTGGGGCGATGTGCGCAAATCATACCTCTGCAGATTCCCACGGGTGTCCTCTTTTCGAAAATGCATGGGGTTCCCCGTTTTCCTCGGTGGCTTGGACACCCGAGGCCCATATCTGTACGTTGTGCCGGTCGGCAGAATGTCTGAGATTTCCCTCTGAAAACAGACTTGGGGTTACTTGTGTTTTAGGCTTTCCCCTTGGCGGCCAGGTAGGTGCACCCACACATGTGAGGTACCGTTTTCATCGGGACACGTGTGGAAATGCGTGACGGTAGGCCATGTTTTGTTGGGGGCATGTTTCGATGGGTGCGTCGAGCGAAATGTGCGGAAAATGCGTTTTTTTCCCCAAATCTCGGACTTTGCAGGGGTGTCTGGGTAATAAAATCTGGGGCGATGTGCGCAAATCATACCTCTGCGGATTCCCACGGGTGTCCTCTTTTCGGAAATGCATGGGGTTCCCTGTTTTCCTCGGTGGCTTGGACACCCGAGGCCCATATCTGTACGTTGTGCCGGTCGGCAGAATGTCTGAGATTTCCCTCTGAAAACAGACTTGGGGTTACTTGTGTTTTAGGCTTTCCCCTTGGCGGCCAGGTAGGTGCACCCACACATGTGAGGTACCGTTTTCATTGGGACACCTGTGGGAACGCGTGACGGTAGGCCATGTGTTGTTGGGGGCGTTTTTCGATGGGTGCGTCGAGCAAAATGTGCTGAAAAAGCATTTTTTTCCCCACATTTCGGACTTTGCGGGGCTGTCTGGGTAAACAATTCTGGGGCGATGTGCGCAAATCATACCTCTGCGGATTCCCACGGGTGTCCTCTTTTCGAAAATGCATGGCGTTCCCCGTTTTCCTCTGTGGCTTGGACACCCGAGGCCCATATCTGTATGTTGTGCCGGTCGGCAGAATGTCTGAGATTTCCCTCTGAAAACAGCCTTGGGGTTACTTGTGTTTTAGGCTTTCCCCTTGGCGGCCAGGTAGGTGCACCCACACATGTGAGATACCGTTTTCATTGGGACACCTGTGGGAACGCGTGACGGTAGGCCATTTGTTGTTGGGGGCGTGTTTCGATGGGTTCGTCAAGCAAAATGTGCGGAAAATGCGTTTTTTTCCCCGAATTTTGGACTTTGCAGGGGTGTCTGGGTAATAAAATCTGGGGCGATGTGCGCAAATCATACCTCTGCGGATTCCCACGGGTGTCCTCTTTTCGGAAATGCATGGGGTTCCCTGTTGTCCTCGGTGGCTTGGACACCCGAGGCCCATATCTGTACGTTGTGCCGGACGGCAGAATGTCTGAGATTTCCCTCTGAAAACAGACTTGGGGTTACTTGTGTTTTAGTCTTTCCCCTTGGTGGCCAGGTAGGTGCACCCACACATGTGAGGTACCGTTTTCATCGGGACACCTGTGGGAATGCGTGACGGTGGGCCATGTGTTGTTGGGGGCGCGTGTTTCGATGGGTGCGTCGAGCGAAATGTGCGGAAAAAGCGTTTTTTTCCCCACATTTCGGACTTTGCGGGGCTGTCTGGGTAAAAAATTCTGGGGCGATGTGCGCAAATCATACCTCTGCGGATTCCCACGGGTGTCCTCTTTTCGGAAATGCATGGGGTTCCCTGTTTTCCTCGGTGGCTTGGACACCCGAGGCCCATACCTGTAGGTTGTGCCGGTCGGCAGAATGTCTGAGATTTCCCTCTGAAAACAGACTTGGGTTTACTTGTGTTTTAGGCTTTCCCCTTGGCGGCCAGGTAGGTGCACCCACCCATGTGAGGTACCTTTTTCATCGGGACACCTGTGGGAACGCGTGACGGTAGGCCATGTGTTGTTGGGGGTGTGTTTCGATCGGTGCGTTGAGTGAAATGTGCGGAAAATGCGTTTTTTCCCCAAATTTCGGACTTTGCAGGGGTGTCTGGGTAAAAAATTCTAGGGCGATGTGCGCAAATCATACCTCTGCAGATTCCCAAGGGTGTCCTCTTTTCGGAAATGCATGGGGTTCCCTGTTTTCCTCGGTGGCTTGGACACCCGAGGCCCATATCTGTATGTTGTGCCGGTCGGCAGAACGTCTGAGATTTCCCTCTGAAAACAGACTTGGGGTTACTTGTGTTTTAGGCCTTCCCCTTGGCGGCCAGGTAGTTGCACCCACACATGTGAGGTACCGTTTTCATCGGGACACCTGTGGAAACGTGTGACGGTAGGCCATGTGTTGTTGGGGGCGTGTTACGCTGGGTGCGTTGAGCGAAATGTGCGGAAAATGCGTTTTTTTCCTGAAATTTCGGACTTTGCAGGGGTGTCTGGGTAAAAAATTCTGGGGCGATGTGCGCAAATCATACCTCTGCGGATTCCCACGGGTGTCCTCTTTTCGGAAATGCATGGGGTTCCCTGTTTTCCTTGCTGGCTTGGACACCCGAGGCCCATATCTGTACGTTGTGCCGGTCGGCAGAATGTCTGAGATTTCCCTCTGAAAACAGACTTGGGGTTACTTGTGTTTTAGGCTTTCCCCTTGGCGACCAGGTAGGTGCACCCACACATATGAGGTACCGTTTTCATCGGGACACCTGTGGGAATGCGTGACGGTAGGCCATGTTTTGTTGGGGGTGTGTTTCGATGGGTGCGTCGAGCGAAATGTGCGGAAAATGCGTTTTTTCCCCAAATTTCGGACTTTGCAGAGGTGTCTGGGTAAAAAATTCTGGTGCGATGTGCGCAAATCATACCTCTGCAGATTCCCACGGGTGTCCTCTTTTCGGAAATGCATGGGGTTCCCTGTTTTCCTTGCTGGCTTGGACACCCGAGGCCCATATCTGTACGTTGTGCCGGTCGGCAGAATGTCTGAGATTTCCCTCTGAAAACAGACTTGGGGTTACTTGTGTTTTAGGCTTTCCCCTTGGCGACCAGGTAGGTGCACCCACCCATGTGAGGTACCATTTTCATCGGGACACCTGTGGGAATGCGTGACGGTAGGCCATGTTTTGTTGGGGGTGTGTTTCGATGGGTGCGTCGAGCAAAATGTGCGGAAAATGCGTTTTTTTCCCCAAATTTCGGACTTTGCAGAGGGGTCTGGGTAAAGAATTCTGGGGCGATGTGCGCAAATCATACCTCTGCGGATTCCCACTGGTGTCCTCTTTTCGGAAATGCATGGGGTTCCCTGTTTTCCTCGGTGGCTTGGACACCCGAGGCCCATATCTGTACATTGTGCCGGTCGGCAGAATGTCTGAGATTTCCCTCTGAAAACAGACTTGGGGTTACTTGTGTTTCAGGCTTTCCCCTTGGCGGCCAGGTAGGTGCACCCACACATATGAGGTACCGTTTTCATTGGGACACCTGTGGGAATGCGGGACGGTAGGCCATGTGTTGTTGGGGGCGTGTTTCGATGGGTGCGTCGAGCAAAATGTGCGGAAAATGCATTTTTTTCCCCAAATTTCGGACTTTGCAGGGGTCTCTGGGTAATAAAATCTGGGGCGATGTGCGCAAATCATACCTCTGCGGATTCCCACGGGTGTCCTCTTTTCGGAAATGCATGGGGTTCCCTGTTTTCCTTGGTGGCTTGGACACCCGAGGCCCATATTTGTACGTTGTGTCGGTCGGCAGAATGTCTGAGATTTCCCTCTGAAAACAGAGTTGGGGTTTCTTGTGTTTTAGGCTTTCCCCTTGGCGGCCAGGTAGGTGCACCCACACATGTGAGGTACCGTTTTCATCGGGACACCTGTGGGAACGCGTGACGGTAGGCCATGTGTTGTTGGGGGCGTGTTTCGATGGGTGTGTCGAGCGAAATGTGCGGAAAAAGCGTTTTTTTCCCCACATTTCGGACTTTGCGGGGCTGTCTGGGTAAAAACTTCTGGGGCGATGTGCGCAAATCATACCTCTGCGGATTCCCACGGGTGTCCTCTTTTCGGAAATGCATGGGGTTCCCTGTTTTCCTCGGTGGCTTGGACACCCGAGGCCCATATCTGTACGTTGTGCCGGTCAGCAGAATGTCTGAGATTTCCCTCTGAAAACAGACTTGGGGTTACTTGTGTTTTAGGCTTTCCCCTTGGCGGCCAGGTAGGTGCACCCACACATGTGAGGTACCGTTTTCATCGGGACACCTGTGGGAACGCGTGACAGTAGGCCATGTGTTGTTGGGGGCGTGTTTCAATGGGTGCGTCAAGCGAAATGTGCGGAAAATGCGTTTTTTTCCCCAAATTTCGGACTTTGCAGGGGTGTCTGGGTAATGAAATCTGGGGCGATGTGCGCAAATCATACCTCTGCGGATTCCCACGGGTGTCCTCTTTTCGGAAATGCATAGTGTTCCCTGTTTTCCTCTGTGGCTTGGACACCCGAGGCCCATATCTGTACGTTGTGCCGGTTGGCAGAATGTCTGAGATTTCCCTCTGAAAACAGACTTGGGGTTACTTGTGTTTTAGGCTTTCCCCTTGGCGGCCAGGTAGTTGCACCCACACATGTGAGGTACTGTTTTCATCAGAACACCTGTGGGAACGCGTGACGGTAGGCCATGTGTTGTTGGGGGCGTGTTTCGATGGGTGCGTCGAGCGAAATGTGCGGAAAATGTGTTTTTTTCCCCAAATTTCGGACTTTGCAGGGGTGTCTGGGTAAAAAATTCTGGGGCGATGTGCGCAAATCATACCTCTGCGGATTCCCACGGGTGTCCTCTTCTCGGAAAGGCATGGGGTTCCCTGTTTTCCTTGCTAGCTTGGACACCCGAGGCCCATATCTGTACGTTGTGCCGGTCGACAGAATGTCTGAGATTTCCCTCTGAAAACAGACTTGGGGTTACTTGTGTTTTAGGCTTTCCCCTTGGCGGCCAGGTAGGTGCACCCTCACATGTGAGGTACCGTTTTCATCGGGACACCTGTGGGAACGCGTGACGGTAGGCCATGTTTTGTTGGGGGCGTGTTTCGATGGGTGCGTCGAGCGAAATGTGCGGAAAATGCGTTTTTTTCCCCAAATTTCAAACTTTGCAGGGGTGTCTGTCTAAAAAATTCTGGGGCGATGTGCGCAAATCATACCTCTGCGGATTCCCACGGGTGTCCTCTTTTCGGAAATGCATGGGTTTCCCTGTTTTCCTCGGTGGCTTGGACACCCGAGGCCCATATCTGTACGTTGTGCCGGTCGGCAGAATGTCTGAGATTTCCCTCTGAAAACAGACTTGGGGTTACTTGTGTTTTAGGCTTTCCCCTTGGCGGCCAGGTAGGTACACCCACACATGTGAGGTACCATTTTCATTGGGACACCTGTGGGAACGCGTGACGGTAGGCCATGTGTTGTTGGGGGCGTGTTTTGATGGGTGCGTCGAGCAAAATGTGCGGAAAATGCATTTTTTCCCCAAATTTCGGACTTTGCGGGGCTGTCTGGGTAATAAAATCTGGGGCGATGTGCGCAAATCATACCTCTGCGGATTCCCACGGGTGTCCTCTTTTCAGAAATGCATGGGGTTCCCTGTTATCCTTGGTAGCTTGGACACCCGAGGCCCATATCTGTACGTTGTGCCGGTCGGCAGAATGTCTGAGATTTCCCTCTGAAAACAGACTTGGGGTTACTTGTGTTTTCGGCTTTCCCCTTGGCGGCCAGGTAGGTGCACCCAAACATGTGAGGTACCATTTTCATCGGGACACCTGTGGGAATGCGTGACGGTAGGCCATGTGTTGTTGGGGGCGTGTTTCGATGGGTGCCTTAAGCGAAATGTGCGGAAAATGCGTTTTTTTCCCCAAATTTCGGACTTTGCAGGGGTGTCTGGGTAATAAAATCTGGGGCGATGTGCGCAAATCATACCTCTGCGGATTCCCACGGGTGTCCTCTTTTCAGAAATGCATGGGGTTCCCTGTTTTCCTCTGTGGCTTGGACACCCGAGGCCCATATCTGTACGTTGTGCCGGTCGGCAGAATGTCTGAGATTTCCCTCTGAAAACAGACTTGGGGTTACTTGTGTTTTAGGCTTTCCCCTTGGCGGCCAGGTAGGTGCATGTGATGCTGGAAATGCATCTGAGGGACAGGGCCTCTGAATCCTTGTCCTTTTTCTGTTTTTACCGTGTGTTCTGTTATGTTTTCTGCCCCGGAGTCCATGTGGGACTCCTGGCAGTGCAGCTCTCTCTTTTGGTTTGGTGAACAGACCCATGGGATACCCTTATGGCACCCATGGGTAGGGGTACAACCCTGTGCCCCTAGTGTATGTTTTTGGGCACCTGTGGGTGACCGCAGAGCAGGGTATGGGCTGGTGGCAGCTCCGTGCTGAAATTGACAGGTGCTCCGGGTGTCCTCCATTTTGGGATACCCAGGCCCTGCCATTGGGATCTGTTGATTCCTGATAGGAAACAAGATGGCCCCTGTGGCCTCTTGCTTTCTATTGCCTGTTATCTTGTTTTCCCAAAGTCCTGGGAAGCCCTGTCTCTGTCCCTTCCCCCTGACTGGCTGTTGGGTGGAAGTTCCATGTATGGTATTGTTGTGAAGGCCCAGCTAGACTGACTGGAGCCTTCCCAGTGACTGTATGTTGTGGGTACCTCCTGTGGGTGGGACCTGGGTGAATGGAGTGTGTGACCAATATACACTTCTTGTTGTGGTTGTCTGGTTTCTGGCATGAGAGACAAAGACTGAGACAGCCCTGCCCGAAACTGGCCTGAATGCAGTGTGTAGTGTTGAATGGCTGGGTACTTGTCCCAATCCACATTTCTTGTTGTGAGTGTCTGGAAGGGAGGAGTGTGGCCTGAATGCACTGTGTGCCTGATTGGCTGACTGACTGCATGAATGCTCTGCAGTACGATTGGCTGCTGAGTGTGTGCCAGCAGCGTGGATGAGAGAGAGGATAGTATATCTGGGGACCTCTCACCACTGGAAAAGTATTCAGAAGGGACCTTTGGTTGAGAAGCGACCATTGTGCTCCTACAGCAGCCAGGGAGCTGAGTCTCCACTCTACGAGTACCTGGAACTGCTGATCCTCTACGTCCAGCTGGAAGAAGAAGACTTGCTGTGGCATTTGCTTCGACCGATCCGAAGGCTGACGAATTCGTCGAGGGCTGACCCGAGAGAGGACCTGGTAAGGCGCCCTCTTCCCGTGCTCCGAGGGACCATCGAGCACCGCTCCATCTTCGCCGAAGCGCCCTGGAAGACAGACCCTCGAAAGGCTGTCGACCCGAGACGGGACCGCTGAGGAGATCGAAGTGAAGCACCCGGACATCGACGCCGTCGAAGTCCATTGCCGTCGACCAGGGTTCGCAGGTTTGTGTAACCGCTGGTGGCCCGTCGAAGTTGTGTTGCCCAGCCGTGGGAACCACTTGACGCCGTGCCACCGACGACTGGAGCCGTCCGCTCCTTTGCCTAAGAACATTCAATCGAAGGACTCTCTCGACCGCATCGTCGACCGCTTATCCTGCCGGAGAAAGTCGAGGCCGACCAATGCGCCGAGGAGAAACCTGCCGGTGGGTTTCCCACCACCCGACGACCTCAAAGACTCGGACGACTCGACGCCCTTGCCGGGCTCCCGTCTCTACAATCTTTGCGGTCCAGAACTATTGTCATCGAGGTGCCCCGCACACCTCCGCCTTGCAGGACGCCGACGCCCCGACGCCGACGAGCACCGCTCGGACGAAGCTGCCGCCTCTTCGACATCGTTCTACCTCGTTTGTCGACGGACGTTCGACGCCCCGTGCCTCCCACCTGAAAGGGAAGGCATTCAAGAAGGGCCGTCGATTCCCTGTCGCCGAACAGCGAGTCCCTTGACATTTGTCGACGCCTTCGAGGAGCTCGACTCCACCAGGTACATTGGTGGGTAAAAACATTATAGGAGAGAATAAGACTTGCAGAGCAATATATGGACTGGGCTTGTTCTATATCTTTCTTTACAGGTTGCCCAGGTGGGGGGATCTCCACACAGAACTGTGCCCAGTGGTAGGGGCCAGTATCTTGCCTATTGCTCAACCATCTTATTTTCTCTCCTCTCTCTATTGCTGGTTTCACTCTATTGGTCTGTGTGGCATCGTACAGTATTGTTCATGCACTTCAATGAGATCTAGGGTGGTACCACTTTAGGATTGTAAATATTTGTCATTGTAGATTTTGCCGGAGTACAAAGTGAGTTATCATGATGAATGTACATAACCGTAACTATTGATTATATAAAGACTGTGTTCTAACCAATACAGAGTGTGGATATTCCTTTGTGGGGCCTTGGGAATACACTGTACTTAAGAACCAGCCTGCATCACCTCCTGAGAAGCTAGGCCTTGATTGCTCGACCATGGCTACCGAATAGAGAATCTTGGCTGGGGTCTTCTGTGCCTTTCCTCCACCATATAGGGAGCGGAAGTACAGACACCCCCCACCGGTCGTTGAGGCCCGTCTCTCACACTGGTGGCAAGCGGTGGGATGCTTATGGTTTTAAGAATCAGTGTATAACCGTGCCACTTACAAAGGATATTTGCCCTTTTTTGAATTAAGGTTTAGTTGTGTACAAGGTAACTGCATTACAAACAATGGAGTCTATTGCGAATGGCAAATTAACTCGGATGAGCTTGGAGGCTCTCCAGAGTGCTTGTGAAGCTAGGGAGTTAGACTTTGTGGATAAGTCTAGGGCTGAGCTGATAGCTGCCCTGGTGGACTACCAGACTGATAGTGAAACTCTTGATGAGGGGGGGGAATGCAACCAATGAGGACTCTGCCCCTGGGGTTTCAGCTGAATCTGTTTCTGGGAATGCCGCCATTCCTGCTGCCTCTGTTCCAAACTCCAGCAATTCCTTAGAACTTGAGTTATTAAGGATGAAATTGGCCTTTGAATAGCGCAAGTTGGAGATAGATGCTGAGCTTAAGAAAGAGGAGTTGGCTCAACAAGTTGCACTCAAAAATAAGGACCTTGAACTCAAGAGCCAGGACACTGAATGTCAGAGGATCCAGCTAGAGAAAGCTAGAGTGGAGACTTCAGCTAGATCCAGTGAGAGTGTCAGGTCCCCAGCCACCAAGTTTATGAAAGATTTGGTTGGTGTATTTGTGGAGGGTTCGGATATCCTCCAATGGATTGAAGCGTTTGAAATGGCTTGTGAGATTCATGATGTGGATAAAAGAGATTGGGCGAAGTGTTTGTTAAGCAGAGTGCCTCAAACTGGGTATGACTGTATTCTGAAGCTGAGTGTGGAAGAAAGGGGTCAGTACGAGTGTATGAAGTCTGCTTTGATTGCCAAGTTCGGCAAGACACCTTCCCAATACCTTAGAAGGTTCAGGGATTTTAAGAAAAAGGAGAATATGTCTTGGGTTGACTGGGTGAGTGCTGCGCACATGAACATGATGGGGTGGATCGATGGATACAAGGTTAAGACTTTTGTTGAATTGTCCCACCTCTTGTTTTTTGAGCATTTCTCTGAAGCCTGTTCACCAGAGCTGCATCAATATGTGGCTGACCAGAACATTTTGGACCCCTTTAAGCTGGCTAGGTTGGCTGACAAGTGGGTCTCCCACCGGGTGTCCCCTAAGGACTCCAGTGGGAAGGACAAGGATAAGGAGAAGGGGGCCTCTCAGAAAGCTGAGGAGTCCCCCAAGCAGTCACAGTCGGGTAAACCAAAACCTTCCTCTCCTAAGACCCAAAAATCTAGTGGGGATAAGTCATCTGGGGGTGGGAATAAGAGTAGTGGTCCACCTGCTGCAAAGCAGGCTCCCAGTGGTTCCAGTACCGTACCCCGCACTCCTGGCGCTTGTTGGGACTGTGGGGCTCTGGATCACAAAAGGGGTGACCCCAAGTGTAAAGGTAAGGCACTTGGAGTACAGGCTGTCAGCCTGTCCTACCCTTACCCCGTGTCTGAGGTGGATGCCACGGTCCTCCCCTCCTCTGCCAGGATCACATTTGGTGCTCCGGTGGAGATTTCCTTAGTGTCCCTTGGGGCCTGGGACCAGTATGCGGAAGTACTGGCGACTATCCCACAGAACACCCGTAGGTTTTTGAGAAGTGTCCTCTTGAATGGCCAGCCTTCTACTGGTTTGAGAGACACTGGGGCAAGCATGACAGTGGTGGACAGGACCCTGCTCAGGCCAGAGGACTATGAAGGTGCTCCTCTGCAAACCACCAGGTTAGCTGGTGGGCCTCCCAAATTATCACCTGTAGCCTTAGTCACACTCATGATTGGAGACAAGACAGCAAAGCTTCCTGTCCTGGTTCAGGACAATGTCCCTGCTAACATTTTGTTAGGAAACGATCTAGTAGAGTTGGGGTTGATCTCGGATGGTCTTCCCATGACTGCTGCTGCAGTCACTAGGTCACAGGCGACACCGGGTCTGGCTGTGGGTCAGGTACCCGAGCCAAAGGCGAGGCCTAAGGCAAGAAGGAGGAAGACCAAGAAGGCCACCTCTGTGGAGGGAGCACCTTCTCTTCCTGCTGCACCCATTGGGATCCATGCTCCAGACGGGCTGGGTCCAGTGGAAAACCCCAACTCAACTCCTTTGGGAGAAGAGGCAGAAGACTCTCCTGTGGGAGAGGTTCTCAACCCGGAGGATCATCCCGACCTTCAATGCTTGTTAGCTGAAGGGGGACCCTCCCGGGCAGACTTCTGTAAGGGACAGAGAGAGTGCCACTCTCTCGAGGGACTGAGGAAACAGGCCCTGGCCCAGGCACAAGGAGAGGTGCCTAGGAATTTCCGGATTTATTGGGAGGGTGAGCTCCTTGTTAGTGAGCCCACTAAGCCTGAACCTGGTGCCCACAAGAGGTTGGTGGTACCCCAGGTTTACAGGCCCTTCCTACTGCAGTTGGCGCATGAGGTGCCCTTGGCTGGTCATCTTGGGACCAAGAAGACTAAGCAGAGGCTCTCTGCCCATTTCTACTGGCCACGGATGGGAGTAGAAGTGGAGTCCCACTGCAGGACCTGCCCAACTTGTCAGTTGTCTGGCAAGACTGGAGGCAGTGTCATTGCCCCACTACAGCCGTTGCCAGTGGTTGGCACCCCATTTGAGAGGGTGGGCATCGACATCGTCGGTCCCCTTGACCCTCCCACTTCAGGTGGACATCGGTTCATCCTGGTCTTGGTAGATCATGCCACCAGGTACCCTGAGGCGATACCCCTTCGGACGGTTACGGCCAAGGTGGTTGCCAGGGCTCTCCTGGGCATTTTCACCCGTGTTGGATTCCCCAAGGAGGTTGTCTCTGACAGAGGATCCAACTTCATGTCGAGTTACATGAAAACCATGTGGAAAGAGTGCGGGGTAACCTACAAGTTCTCCACCTCTTACCACCCCCAGACCAATGGTCTGGTTGAGAGATTTAATAAAACTCTCAAGGGCATGCTAGGGGCTTTGGAAGACCCCCTAAGGAGGAAATGGGATCTCCTCCTGCCATGCCTGCTGTTTGCTTACAGGGAGGTACCTCAAGAGGGTGTTGGTTTCAGCCCCTTTGAGTTACTCTTTGGACATCCCGTGAGGGGGCCGCTCGCCTTGATCAGGGAAGGCTTGGAAGCCACCCCGCCGGGTCCCGCCAAGCAAGTGGGGGACTATGTGTTAGGCCTCAGACGGAGGATGACACAGATGATGGGTCAGGCAACAGCAAATCTCAAGGCATGACCTTAAAGCCTCGCAAGTGGATTGGACTCCGGGACAGGAAATCCTTGTGATGGAGCCTACCAAGCCTAGGGCTTTGGCAGACAAGTGGACTGGACCCTTCAAGATCATCTCCAAGATGGGCGAAGTCAATTATCTGGTTGACATGGGAGCCCCTGGGGTAGCCCCTCAGCTATTCCATGTCAACAGGCTCAAGCCTTTCCACAGACGAGCGGAAGTCTCATGTCTCTTGCTAGCTTCTGGGCAAGAAGAGGATGAGAGTGAGCCCCTTCCTGATTTGCTGCATAGCAACCCTCAGGATGGCTCAGTTGAGGGAGTACATCTCTCTCCAGATTTGACAACAGAGCAACAGAGGGCCTGTAGGGCTTTGTTCCAACAGTATGCCTCTCTGTTTTCACTGAAGCCAGGCCTTACACCGTGGTGTAAGCATGAAATTGACACTGGTGACAGTGTGCCTGTCAAAAGCAGGTGCTACCGTATGTCAGATACCGTCAAGAACCACATCCAGGCTGAGGTCGCCAAGATGTTGGATCTGGGTGTTATTGAACCCTCAACCAGTCCCTGGTCCAGTCCAGTGGTCCTTGTCCCCAAGGCAAGTTCACAGGCGGGTACCAAGGATTGGAGGTTCTGTGTGGACTACCGAGGAGTCAATGCCGTCACCAAAACTGACGCGCACCCATTGCCCCGGGCTGATGAGCTCGTGGACACCATCGGTGCTGCCAAGTTTGTGAGCACCTTTGACCTTACTTCAGGCTATTGGCAAATAGCTCTGACGGACCATGCCAAGGAAAAGACGGCCTTCTCAACACCTGAGGGACTCTACCAGTTTAGGGTCATGCCTTTTGGGTTGAAGAATGCCCCTGCCACCTTCCAGAGATTGGTCAATCATGCGCTCAGTGGGCTGGAAGCCTTTTGTGTGGCTTACTTAGACGACATTGCCGTCTACAGTTCCACCTGGGAAGAGCATTTGACACATCTGGATAGGGTGTTGCAGGCCTTGAAGGCTACCAAGTGCAATATAGCTCAGGGGAAAGTTACCTATCTTGGTCATGAGGTAGGAGGGGGTCAAATCCAACCTCTCGCCAGTAAAGTACAGGATGTACAGAACTGGGAGACTCCCACTACTCAAACCCAGGTGAGGGCCTTTTTGGGTCTCACTGGGTACTATCGCAATTTCATGGCAGACTATGGGACCATAGCTGCACCTTTGATGGCTTGAAAGAAAGTCTGTGTAGGGCACCTGTGTTGAGTGCGCCTGACTACAGCCGACCCTTTATCGTCCAGACGGATGCCTGCGACACCGGAATTGGAGCTCTCTTGTCCCAGTTAGATGACAAAGGGAGAGAACACTCTATCATATTCATCAATAGACAACTCAAGGGTAGAGAACTTAGGTGGGCTACTGTTGAAAAGGAGTGTTTTAGTATAGTTTGGAGCCTTAGGCGTTTTAGGCCCTACCTTACGGGGTCTACCTTCAAGGTCCAAACAGATCATAAACCCCTGAAGTGGCTTATGCAGATGAAGGGTGAGAACCCGAAATTGCTCAAGTGGTCCATTAGCCTGCAAGGGCTAGACTTCACCATAGAGCACAGACCAGGGAAGAGTCACGATAATGCAGATGGCCTTTCCAGAAGGTATGTTGACCGTCTGGATGAGGGTGTCTATCCCGTGGGAGATTAGACACTCTCCACCTCAGTCTGGGGGGGGCGACTGTGATGCTGGAAATGCATCTGAGGGACAGGGCCTCTGAATCCTTGTCCTTTTTCTGTTTTTACCGTGTGTTCTGTTATGTTTTCTGCCCCGGAGTCCATGTGGGACTCCTGGCAGTGCAGCTCTCTCTTTTGGTTTGGTGAACAGACCCATGGGATACCCTTATGGCACCCATGGGTAGGGGTACAACCCTGTGCCCCTAGTGTATGTTTTTGGGCACCTGTGGGTGACCGCAGAGCAGGGTATGGGCTGGTGGCAGCTCTGTGCTGAAATTGACAGGTGCTCCGGGTGTCCTCCATTTTGGGATACCCAGGCCCTGCCATTGGGATCTGTTGATTCCTGATAGGAAACAAGATGGCCCCTGTGGCCTCTTGCTTTCTATTGCCTGTTATCTTGTTTTCCCAAAGTCCTGGGAAGCCCTGTCTCTGTCTCTTCCCCCTGACTGGCTGTTGGGTGGAAGTTCCATGTATGGTATTGTTGTGAAGGCCCAGCTAGACTGACTGGAGCCTTCCCAGTGACTGTATGTTGTGGGTACCTCCTGTGGGTGGGACCTGGGTGAATGGAGTGTGTGACCAATATACACTTCTTGTTGTGGTTGTCTGGTTTCTGGCATGAGAGACAAAGACTGAGACAGCCCTGCCCGAAACTGGCCTGAATGCAGTGTGTAGTGTTGAAATGCTGGGTACTTGTCCCAATCCACATTTCTTGTTGTGAGTGTCTGGAAGGGAGGAGTGTGGCCTGAATGCACTGTGTGCCTGATTGGCTGACTGACTGCATGAATGCCCTGCAGTATGATTGGCTGCTGAGTGTGTGCCAGCAGCGTGGATGAGAGAGAGGATAGTATATCTGGGGACCTCTCACCACTGGAAAAGTGTTCAGAAGGGACCTTTGGTTGAGAAGCGACCATTGTGCTCCTACAGCAGCCAGGGAGCTGAGTCTCCACTCTACGAGTACCTGGAACTGCTGATCCTCGACGTCCAGCTGGAAGAAGAAGACTTGCTGTGGCATTTGCTTCGACCGATCCGAAGGCTGACGAATTCGTCGAGGGCTGACCCGAGAGAGGACCTGGTAAGGCGCCCTCTTCCCGTGCTCCGAGGGACCATCGAGCACCGCTCCATCTTCGCCGAAGAGCCCTGGAAGACAGACCCTCAAAAGGCTGTCGACCCGAGACGGGACCGCTGAGGAGATCGAAGTGAAGCACCCGGACATCGACGCCGTCGAAGTCCATTGCCGTCGACCAGGGTTCGCAGGTTTGTGTAACCGCTGGAGGCCCGTCGAAGTTGTGTTGCCCAGCCGTGGGAACCACTTGACGCCGTGCCACCGACGACTGGAGCCGTCCGCTCCTTTGCCTAAGAACATTCAATCGAAGGACTCTCTCGACCGCATCGTCGACCGCTTATCCTGCCGGAGAAAGTCGAGGCCGACCAACGCGCCGAGGAGAAACCTGCCGGTGGGTTTCCCGCCACCCGACGACCTCAAAGACTCGGACGACTCGACGCCCTTGCCGGGCTCCCGTCTCTACAATCTTTGCGGTCCAGAACTATTGTCATCGAGGTGCCCCGCACACCTCCGCCTTGCAGGACGCCGACGCCCCGACGCCGACGAGCACCGCTCGGACGAAGCTGCCGCCTCTTTGACATCGTTCTACCTCGTTTGTCGACGGACGTTTGATGCCCCGTGCCTCCCGCCTGAAAGGGAAGGCATTCAAGAAGGGCCGTCGATTCCCCGTCGCCGAACAGCGAGTCCCTCGACTTTTGTCGACGCCTTCGAGGTGCTCGACTCCACCAGGTACATTGGGGGGGTAAAAACATTATAGGAGAGAATAAGACTTGCAGAGCAATATATGGACTGGGCTTGTGCTATATCTTTCTTTACAGGTTGCCCAGGTGGGGGGATCTCCACACAGAACTGTGCCCAGTGGTAGGGGCCAGTATCTTGCCTATTGCTCAACCATCTTATTTTCTCTCCTCTCTCTATTGCTGGTTTCACTCTATTGGTCTGTGTGGCATCGTACAGTATTGTTCATGCACTTCAATGAGATCTAGGGTGGTACCACTTTAGAATTGTAAATATTTGTCATTGTAGATTTTGCCGGAGTACAAAGTGAGTTATCATGATGAATGTACATAACCGTAACTATTGATTATATAAAGACTGTGTTCTAACTAATACAGAGTGTGGATATTCCTTTGTGGCGGCTTGGGGATACACTGTACTTAAGAACCAGCCTGCATCACCTCCTGAGAAGCTAGGCCTTGATTGCTCGACCATGGCTACCGAATAGAGAATCTTGGCTGGGGTCTTCTGTGCCTTTCCTCCACCATATAGGGAGCGGAAGTACAGACACCCCCCACCGGTTGTTGAGGCCCGTCTCTCACAGTGCACCCACACATGTGAGGTACTGTTTTCATCGGGACACCTGTGGGAACGCGTGACGGTAGGCCATGTGTTGTTAGGGGCGTGTTTCGATGGGTGCGTCGAGCGAAATGTGCGGAAAAAGCGTTTTTTTCCCCACATTTCGGACTTTGCAGGGGTGTCTGGGTAAAAAATTCTCTGGGGCGATGTGCGCAAATCATACCTCTGCGGATTCCCACGGGTGTCCTCTTTTCGGAAATGCATGGGGTTCCCTGTTTTCCTTGGTGGCTTGGACCCCCGAGACCCATATCTGTACTTTGTGCCGGTCGGCAGAATGTCTGAGATTTCCCTCTGAAAACAGACTTGGGGTTACTTGTGTTTTAGGCTTTCCCCTTGGCGGCCAGGTAGGTGCACCCACACATGAGAGGTACCGTTTTCATCGGGACACCTGTGGGAATGCGTGACGGTAGGCCATGTGTTGTTGGGGGCGTGTTTCGATGGGTGCGTCGAGCGAAATGTGCGGAAAAAGCATTTTTTTCCCTACATTTCGGACTTTGCGGGGCTGTCTGGGTAAAAAATTCTGGGGCGATGTGCCCAAATCATACCTCTGCAGATTCCCACGGGTGTCCTCTTTTTGAAAATGCATGGGGTTCCCTGTTTTCCTCTGTGGCTTGGACACCCGAGGCCCATATCTGTACGTTGTGCGGGTCGGCAGAATGTCTGAGATTTCCCTCTCAAAACAGACTTGGGGTTACTTGTGTTTTAAGCTTTCCCCTTGGCGGCCAGGTAGGTGCACCCACACATGTGAGGTACCGTTTTCATCAGAACACCTGTGGGAACGCGTGACGGTAGGCCATGTGTTGTTGGGGGCGTGTTTCGATGGGTACGTCGAGCGAAATGTGCGGAAAATGCGTTTTTCCCCAAATTTCGGACTTTGCAGGGGTGTCTGGGTAAAATATTCTGGGACGATGTGCGCAAATCATACCTCTGCGGATTCCCACGGGTGTCCTCTTTTCGGAAATGCATGGGGTTCCCTGTTTTCCTTGGTGGCTTGGACACCCGAGGCCCATATCTGTACGTTGTGCCGGTCGGCAGAATGCCTGAGATTTCCCTCTGAAAACAGACTTGGGGTTACTTGTGTTTTAGGCTTTCCCCTTGGCGGCCAGGTAGGTGCACCCACGCATGTGAGGTACCGTTTTCATCGGGACACCTGTGGGAACGCGTGACGGTAGGCCATGTGTTGTTGGGGGCGTGTTTTGATGGGTGCGTCGAGCGAAATGTGCAGAAAAAGTGTTTTTTTCCCGACATTTCGGACTTTGCGGGGCTGTCTGGGTAAAAAATTCTGGGGCGATGTGCGCAAATCATACCTCTGCGGATTCCCACCGGTTTCCTCTTTTCGGAAATGCATGGGGTTCCCTGTTTTCCTCGGTGGCTTGGACACCCGAGGCCCATATCTGTACGTTGTGCCGGTCGGCAGAATGTCTGAGATTTCGCTCTGAAAACAGACTTGGGGTTACTTGTGTTTTAGGCTTTCCCCTTGGCGGCCAGGTAGGTGCACCCACACATGTGGGGTACCGTTTCCATCGGGACACCTGTGGGAACGCGGGACGGTAGGCCATGTGTTGTGTTTGTGTGGTTTTCATAACGTTTTGACCCATTTGCTGGTGCCCTTTGTCTCACAGCCCTTTCTTTTCCCAAATGTTACCAACATTTAGTCGCTGCTTTAGCCACCATACACTTTTGTAACCTGCACAAGTCACCTACCCTTGAAAAGGTCTGCCTGTGCTCTTTCAAAAAATGTATGGCTGCCGTTCCTCACCACATTGGTTTTCCCAATTTACACATGCTAAGTGCGCTGGTCAGGCCGCGAGCGGAAAACTCCTGTGTACCATGGCTCAGTGTTTGGCTTGTGGTATTGCTTGTTTTGTAAAAACACTACAAAAATGGTATGCTCTCCTAACTGCAAGAGTCGGGGGAATGTAGCGGAGCATTGATTTTCTCAAAATTCATAGAAGCCATTGCCGTACCAAGCCAACAATGTCGAACACATACCTTTTTTTTCAGTCATTTTCCCGCTTTTCCCCCATTCGATGGCAGTTTCCCCTACCTAGTTGTTGCCTGACCTATGCAAATCACCCCTTCCTAAACTTGGAATTTTGTCTACTTTTCAGAAATATATGCCTTTCTGTCCTCCAATTTGGCTTTCCTGCCCTTTTATTCCATTC
Source organism: Ambystoma mexicanum (assembly GCF_040938575.1). Classification (NCBI taxonomy): domain Eukaryota; kingdom Metazoa; phylum Chordata; class Amphibia; order Caudata; family Ambystomatidae; genus Ambystoma; species Ambystoma mexicanum. Next base: position 114,626,122 of record NC_090930.1, read on the forward strand.
CGTCCATGCATGTCCAATTGGCAAAAATGGCAAAAATCGCCTACCTCTCACAAAACGGTTGATAACCACATCAAAATAATTTTTTTCCATTTCCACTCAACCTGTTCCTGAAAGCCAATACATTGGGGAACTCAGCACAGCAAACCATTTGTTCCTAGCTCTTACAAGGAAAAAAAACCACAGGCTTCTTTGTACATCATTTTATTGGCATTTTTTGAAAAAACCCAAATTTTCGCACTTTTTCCTTATTTTCTCTCACCCCCCTACAGCAACCTGGGATTCCTGGGTAGCGTTACGACCGCCTACATGTGGGAAAAAAAAGGAGCCAACTTTGGCCGAGATATCTCATGTAACAAAAAAGTTACAAGCCATTGAATGGCCACATACCAAAATCACCAAAAAAGGCCCTGGCACTGGAGAGAAATACCCATGGCACTTAAAGGGTTAAAGAATGGAGAAGGACAAACCCTTGGATTGGCGAAAGGTTTCACACACCTTCACCGCGGGCTGGATGAAACGAACAACCGGATTTGAACAGTACCATAAATGGAGAAGAAGGCTGTAGCTGAGGCGTATGTTCCTGGCAGGTCCTGCAGGCTCACGGTTCCTGAAGCGACTGTCGGACTGACACGAAGTATGAAGACAGGAGGGTCCTGCACTGCCCAGGGAAGAAACCAGCAGCATAGCAAAGCAACAAAATAAAAGGTGCGCTCCTTAAAACGCAAGCAGGGTCTTTTCCTCCTGGCTATCCGGATCACTGTAGCTCTGTACAGCAAATACGACCAATGAAAGGAGGCCTGGCGAGCAGTTTGGTGAACTGGTTATTCCCACCAGCTCAAGGGGAGAAGATTCCTTGAAGATCTTCCCTGTTGTTGGAGTATGAAGATTCGGACCTACAGCAGGGCTTCCCTGGGCAGTTCAGTCGTTGTAGGGGTCTTCTTCTGTCAGCTCCTCTTCGGTTCTTTCGTTCTCGTGGTGACTCTGCTTTTCCAGCCCCAGAGATCTGCTTTTTATGCAGTTTTCCCCCATTCACACAGCCTGGCTGTCAATCACACAGCAGGGTGTCTGTCCTGCTGAGACAGTCACCACAGCCAATTGAATCCGAGTGCGACATGGGTCTCCAAGGAGACCCTGTGCAGGCTGTCCTAAACCCCTCCCTCACATCCTGTTCCCCCCAGACATACAGGCGCCTAAAGAGGGCTTCTGTTTAGAATCCTGCAAAAGGACGGTGAACAAAGAAACCAAACCTGGTTTGGCGCGCAGAGAGAAAGTCTAAGTTTGAGGCTACCAAGATAGCCTAAAACAATACCAGGGCTATTTAAGATAACCACGGTAGGAAAAGTAGGGTAGTTACCACTGCCACCAGCCAAGTCTTAATGAAAAGGGTGCGAAACAATGCTGCAAGAGAAACAGACAAAAAGGGCTAAGTATTAACCCTTTCCAGAACTCTATTTAAGATAGTTTGTACTGGGTCTGTGAGTTTTAAAAAGAACTAATAAAGTCAATGGCAACTTTACATGTTATGGGAGACAGTAGTCAGTCCCAGAAAATGGAGTCGGAGTTGGGAAGCCAAAAAGACAACCCTGTTTCACTGCACTGAAGGTGCTGTGTAACACATAGTAAAAAGATGATGCCTTTGGAGTAGGTGAGGCTCCACAGTCTATGAACACAAGAAAATGTTAAACACAGACAGCAAAACACATGTAAGAGTGGGGAAAAAAGGCTCACACTCTTAGCAGGTAAAACAAATAAACCCCAGAAATCCAGCAAAGCTTCTGAGGGACTCAGTAGGTAAGGGAAATTACCCATTCTGGAGAATTCTCCCTAACACTCGAACCCCCCAACCCTCCCAAGACAAAGGGACAGGAGGATTTAATCCACTCCTGGATGAATCTCTACCTCTGGTAGGTTAAAAACATCCTAGAGAAACCATCAGCATTTTGGTGGTGACATCGTGGTCTGTGCTCAATGGTGAAATCAAACCCTTGCAGGCAGATTGACCATCTCAGAAGTTTTGGGTTTTCCCCTTTCATTTGCATTAACCATCTCAAGGGTTGGTGGTCTGTCTGAATCACAAAAGCAAATCCATACAAGTGTGGTCTGAACTTCTTCGGAGACCACACAATGGCAAAACATTCACACTCTATAGTTGCCCACCTTGTTTCTGGTTCCTTCAGTTTCCTACTGATGAAGCAAATGGGGTGCTCCCTACCTTTCTCATCTGGTTGATTAAGGACTGCACCTATACCTGTATTGGATGCATCTGTCTGCACAATGAATGGTTGGTGATAATCAGGAGCTCTTAGGACTGGAGCTTGACAAAGGGCTTTCTTCAGGTTTTCAAAGGCTTCAGTGCACTCCTCATTCCATCTAACCTTTTTAGGGAATTTTGGAGAGAAGATCACATTCAAGGGAGAAGCTATGGTCCCATAGTTCTCTATGAAATTCCTGTAGTACCCAGTGAGACCTAGGAAAGCTCTCACTTGGGTTTGAGTAGTAGGGGTGGCCCCATTTTGTACAACTTGTACATCGCTAGGCAATGGCCTTATTTTATCTCCTCCTACCTCATGACCAAGGTAGACCACTTTGCTCTGACCAATTTGACATATGTTCTTTCCATGTACAGCTGAACAAGAACATATCATCCAAGTATGCCATGCAGAAGTCCTCCATCCCATTCAGAACTTGATTGGCCATCCTTTGGAATGTATCAGCTGCATTCTTTAGTCCAAAAGGCATAACCTTAAACTGGTAGAGGCCTGCTGGGGTCGAGAATGCAGTTTTCTCCATGGCATGGTCTGTCAGGGCTATTTGTCAATAGCCTGACATTAGATCAAATGTACTGAGGTACTTGGCTGAATAAAGTCTATCCACCAGTACATCAGTCTTAGTGACTGCATTTAGAGCTCTATAGTCCACACAGAATCTCAACTCCTTGGATCCTGCTTTTGGTACTAGAACAACTGGAATAGACCATGGACTAGTAGATGGCTCTATAACCCCGAGATCACGCATCCTGTTGACCTCTCTTTTGATGTGGGATCTGACATTCTGTAACCTCTGCTTTTCACAGGTAGACAATCACCAGTGAGAATGTCATGCTGGCCCCAAGGGGTCAGGCCTGGTGAAAATGAAAACTGGGAGGCAAACTGACTTAACAGAACTTTGCACTCCACCTGTTGTTCAGATGTCAGTTGAGTAGAGATATTGACTCCTTCTGTATTCTCACCCGAAGGTTGGCCTCTGAGGAGGTCAGGTAGAGGTTCACTCTCCTCCTCCTCTTGAGCTGAAGCTAGAAGCAAAGCTCCTACTTCTGGTCTGGAGACGTTTGCCTTTAAACAGTTGGTGTGCAAGACTCTGGGAGCCTCCTTAGGTCTGCCTAGGTACACAAAATAGTTCACCTCCAAGTTTGCCCACAGCCTTGAAGGGTCCTATTCATTTTTCCTGCAAGGCCCTCTGCCTTGTTGGCACCATAACTAATACAAGCTGGTCTTGAGTAAACTCAACCATGCTGGTCTTCTTCTCATGCCAATGTTTGACCAGAGCCTGACCTGCCTTTAAGTTATCACTACCTTATGCCAACATGCGTGACCTTCTCCTCTGGAGACCTATCACATAGTCAGTCACTTTGACTGGCTTAGGGAGAGGAGCACTCTCCAACACTTCCTTAATCAGGGCGAAGGGGCCTCTGACTGGATTGCCATAAAGAAGTTGAAAGGGCCTGTACCCAACTCCCTCCTGAGGGACTTCTCTATAATCAAAGAGAAGGCATGGCGGTAGAAGGTCCCACTTTCTTTTAAGGGGTTCCTCTAAAGCACCTAGCATGCTTTTCATAGTTCGATTATACCTCTCCACCAGTCCATTTGTCTGTGGATGGTAGGCTGTAGAAAACTTGTAAGTGCCACCACAGTTTTTCTAAATGGTTTGCATGTAGTGGGATATAAAACTGGATCCCCTATCGAATATCACTTCCATAGGAAACCCTACTCTGGTAAAAATACCAAGTAGAGCCTTAGCCACAACCTGAGCCATAACAGTCCTCATAGGTATTGCTTCTGGGTATCTTGTTGCATGGTCTGCTACAACCAGGATAAACCTGTTCCCTGAAGATGTGGGAGGGTCAAAGGGACCAACAATGTCGGTGCCTACCCCCTCAAAAGGAACTCCCACCACTGGGAGAGGCACCAGGGGTGCCACATTCTGGGCTCCACTCTTGCCAGAGGTTTGGCAAGTAGGACAGCTCCTACACAATTTGTCAACTTCTGAACCCATTTTAGGCCAGTAGAAGTATAAGGAGAGCCTTTCCTTGGTCTTTTTGAAACTCAAATGACCAGCCAAAGGTATCTCATGGGCCAACTGTAGGAACTGGAGTCTGTTGGCAAGGGGCACTACAATTCTTTTGCCCCAGGTATAGACTCAGTTGGTGCATTGTAGAAGAGGCCATCTTCCCAGCTTAACCTATGCTTTCCAACGTCTTGCCCATCAAGTTGAGAAGCAGCCTGTTGTCGAAGACCTTCGAGAGTAGGACACTCCCTTTGTCCTCTGCAGAAGACTGTCCTGTTGGGTCCACCTTCTGCCAGTAAAGACTGCAGAGCAGGATGGTCAACAGCGTCAAGATCTCCAACCAAAATAGTGTCTTCCTCCAGATCTGATTCCTCAGAAACTGGATCAATCACACATAGTGGTACCTCACACTCTGCCTCAGCAGGTGGAGGAGTCACAGGTGTGACCTTGGACAACCTTGGGTATGTCCTTGTGGGGAGCACAGGGGTGCTGTCTGACTTTTTCCTTGAGGTCTGGGTTTCCCCATTGCCTCTTTCTTTCCAGAAATAGCAGTGAGCAACTACTGTGGAGTGGGAGTGATAGTTTCCTCTATCAACTCCTCTGAAGAGCCTCATTAGGTCCTCTCACTTGAAGGCCTAGTGAGTTCCTGTGTCCTTTTACTAGGAGGCCTGGGGGTACTAGACACACTCTAAAAGTGTTCAGGTCATTACCCAACAGGACTCTCCCAGGCACTTCACTCTGCACACTAACAGGTATCTTGACAGTCATATCATTACACTGGATGAGAGCTGGTAACTGGGGAAGCATTTGCTCAGGGCCTCCAGCTAACTTGGTGAGGCTTTGGGTGCCTTAGCAACATCCTCCACCTTGAAAAATTATTCATCCACCACAGTTAGTATCTCTGATGGCAGGAGTCTCCTGGCCATTCACAAGAACACTATCTTTATAATACTCTTTAGTATTATCTGGGATGGAATCATAGACATCTAAATTCTGTTGTTCCCACAAGCCCAGGGACACTAAAGAAACACTAGCTGAGACTCTCATGGGTTCATCAGCCAGTAGGTGAAAGTTTCCACTTGCTATAGGTACTTCTTCCTCTGGGGAGAAGGGTAAGGAGACAGTGTGGACCCCTGAAGGTTTACCCTTACATCTGGGATCCCCTTTCACATGGTTAGTTGACCCACAAACATGTCATTTCACAAATGTTTTGATGAATGGGGGTTTATTCTCACCTCCATCTGGTTTGGGACCAGATGGTACACTAGCCTGATTCGGTTTCCTTTGTGGTTTACACTTATGCTGCTGTTTGTGATCCTCTTTTGGATTGGAGGTATTAGAATTCTCTGTGTTATCTTTCTTTGACTTCTTTCCCTCATCTTCCTTCTGAGTTGCCCCAGAATCCTTGTGTGTAGCCCTGTTGGCAACCCACAAGTCAGCAGCCTCAGCAGCTAACTTCTTGGGATCTATCTCCTTCGAATCAGCCAAGTGCTGTCTGAGCTCAGGAGAGCAGTCATCATACATTGACTCCAACATAACAAGATTTCTCATACCTTCATAAGTGTTTACTCTGTAACCCTTAACCCAACCATCTACGTTTTTCAAATATTCACATACCCAGGTAGTTCAAGGGGTACCATCATGCTTTTTGAGGGTTCTAAACCTCTTAAGGTACTGGGAAGGGGTCTTCCCAAATCTAGCAATTAAAGCTAGCTTCACACACTCATAATCCATCCTATCCACCTACCCCAACTCCATCACAACATCAGATGCAACAATGGGTAGCCTAGAAAAGAGGCAGGGAAGCAACTCATTCTCTGTAAGACTTTGAATCCCATGGTTATATTCAAACATTGCCATCCAATCCAAAATATCAAGCTTACCCTACAATTTCTATAGGCATACGGGGTCTCTTAGGACTGGAAGACCTAGAAGACTCTGGGAGAGAAGCATTTTCAATAGACAATCTTTTCATTTCTAAAGCATGGTTCATCTCCATTTCTCTGAGCTTAAGTTCTTGATGCTTTTGTTCAGTTTGAGCATTTAAACTTTTAAATTCCAATTCAAGCCTCATCTTTTCTAGAGCAATGAATTCAGGACTGTGTGAAGGACCTGCAGGGGTCCCAGTGGACAAAGATCGAGGTTGGTGAGCAGGTAAGGGAGCAGTGAGGCCTACATTATGAGACACCTCTGCCTCTTCTAACTCATCAATAATAGACACATTATCATCCTCATTATTTTCCACATTTGCTGAGGGGTCAGGTATTTCAGACACATCAGACACAACCTCCAGACTTTGTTTTTCTAACAACCTTTCAATCAATTCAGACTTTTTGCCTTTGGCAGAGAGATTCCTTTCTCTACACAGATGTTTCAGATTGTAAGCGGATTCAATTCAACACTACAGCTAAGTCAATGCCTAGTCTGGGATGCTGATGGAAACCCTTATTGATATATTTTTATGTCCAGTTCATGTACTCTGGATGACAACCCTTATATCACACCCCTTTCCTTTTAATTCCCCTGACCCCACTGAGCCAAGAAGTAGGTTTGTTTCGCAAATTAAAAGGTTTTATTTGAAAAATTAGACAGTATATATATATATCACACTTTTATAGTAAATTAATATTTGATAGCACACTTGTGAGGATGATAGTGATCAACAATGGATAATGTTACAGTGGTACACTCTTTTTGATGGCTTAGAAGTGATATAGAGAGGATAAAATAGCCGAAAATGCTTTTATGGCTTCAAGGACAATGCAATGATGAATGAAAATGCAGTACAGAAAATAAACTTGATATGATTTCAATCAAAACAATGCAATCACTTTTCAACCTGGTAGCAATTCACCCCCCCCGCCCCCTTATGCAATGTAAAGAGATGGAAGAAAAGCACACAGTTCTCAGGAATGCAATCAAATATAATTTAGTTCCCCCCTAGCAAGGTTAGATGAAAACAGGTAGGAGTTTGAAACACAGGCAATATACTTTGATGTGGTATGCAAAGAAGTGAAAAATATGCGAAAAATGCTTTTAATTCCCTATAAGAGGTTCAGGGTAGGTGATAGATACTTTGGATCAGTTCAGGCCACCCTTATCAATGATTGTCAGGTTGCACACGAATTTCAGCAAGCAAAGCAAGGACAAATATTTTTACACGTGGCTGAAATTGAGCAAAATGTCAAATCGCGGCAAATTTAGTCGCCTGCGTCGAGCATGATTACGGAGGCACTATAAGGGGTAGCAAGTCGGTTCTAGGCTTGTTGGAAAGTTTAGAATCTTAGCTTTAAGATGACAGTTAAAACTCGCTCCTACCGGAGATACGGCCAATTTAATAAAGGTAGTTTTTCGGATTTGAAATTTTAAAGCTCAGAATGACAGATGACAGTTTTCAGTTTTAAAGATGACAGAATGACACGATTCTAGGAGGCAGTTCTAATAGGCTAAAATAGTTTGGATTAGATTATTTTAAACTAAGAGATTGGTTTTGCACAGTGAGTACTCACACTATATTTTTGAAATAAGCCGTCAAGGTCTGGTCAGGTTGGACGGGACTTCTGGCGGGTGGTTCTGAAGTCCCGGCTATCTGGGTCAGCTCTGCTCTCTGGGTCTGTCAAGCACCGGTTCTGCTCACAACGGTCTGGTTTGTGGTTCTCTCTGGTTCCGGATACAGCACTGCTTTCTGGATACTGCTACAGGTTCTTGCAAAAGTTCTTGGCAAAGAATTCAAACAGCTCGCCCGGCTGTTGAATAGTTTGGTTGGTTTTGAGGCCTGCTGAAGAGGATTCAGCTTGTGGATTCAGGCCTCTCTGCTACAAATTCTGGAGTTAATTTCTGCTACAGGTTCTGGAGATTGATGGATTTGAAGTCTGGATCTCTGGATGTGAAGTCTGAAGTCTCCCGGCAAAGCGTCAAGCAAGAAAGTGGAAAGTGAATGTCCCTACCTGTCCTGCACTGTCTGCTTTTATGTGTTTAGAAAGTGGGTGTGTGCGTGGCATAACTGAGCCTGCCCCTCTCTACTTGTCATTGGCCCAATTCTCCCCTCTCCCATGATTGTGGGAAGGAAATGGGGTGTCATCATGATGAGGTCTGTTTATGGGTCAGAGGATCCTCCCCTTGTCAATTTGCCCACAAATCTATATTTGATTCAAATACATATTTCCCAGATACACAAGGGGTTGACATTACATGTACATATTACAGATGAATTAAAACAGGTCTCTGTTCAAGCCCCATGTTCCTGCGAGCTGGAATTCAGAAATGACAACATTTTGCGCTTTTTGGTCGGTTTACCAATATCGGGCATTTACCAAAAATTACACAAACGTGCGCAAGGAGTATGGACATTAATTGATGAAGTGTCAGATTTTTAACATGCAGACATTTGGAGTAAGACCCTATTTTCCACTAGCAACCCCCCAGAATAAACCACAGGGTCCTAACACCTCTTAAAACGTGCACAGAAAAATCACAAGAATAATGATATTACTTATATAATTCTGACAAGTCTGCACTATGAATTATCCATCTTTTTTAAAATCATGCTCTGGCCCATAGGGGTGTGGTTTCCTCCAAGCACATGGTGGAGTTTCTGGTTTGTCCACTTCCCCCAAGCTCAGCTTGCTAGCAGAGGCACTGCCCCTCCCATTTCCTTCCAAGAGGAAGCCATTTTACGGCCCCCCCAATATAACATTTGCCTGAGTCCAGGACAGGGCTTTGTTCAGTTTCCTGTAGTCCCCAGGTGCCACTCCCCTAATTCAATCAGAGAGGTGTCATCTCCTTTTGGCAGGGGCAGCAGGATGCAGCCAGGCCTGGGAAGAGTTGTTGAGCCAGTTCAACTCCTGTCGGGGGTAGTTGTCAGGGATAATTCAGCTAAATGTCACTTTAGTTCCCATTTTTCTACATTCAACCCAAACTTACAATTTTTACACATGCAGCTAGAACACTGATTCTAAGTTCAAAACAATGACATTTAAACAATTGCAACCTATGTGACACTCACAAGTAGGTCACTTATTTATTCCAAACATTTCGATTTTAGTGGCTTTACCCCCAAATTCACTTAAGCTGCTGACATCCCCAGCTATTTTTTTTATATATACATTAAATAATTACTTCCTTCAAGTCATTTCAGAATATAGTTGTACATTGTATCCACCTCTTAGCAAGTCTTTTCTTGGCCTGGTTTGGGTTCATTTGTTCAGTTTTACACAAAATTCTGGTGGTTTTAAAACGCCGGCTTTCTGATAGTGGTGAGCACCAGTATTGCATCCCTTTTGACCTTAATAAAATGAATTCCACACAATTCTGGGTTGCTTTTGGCAATCAGCATTGCCATTCCCAATGGTTTCAGGCTACTGTGTGTGTAGCCCCATGGTGGTTTTAGGCAGTGCCCTCCTGTGCTCACAACATAGGCAAAAATGGGTGGCAGCCTATTCTTCATGTTTTCCCTGTGCACTCTCTGGGGAGTTCTGGCCATCATGATGTTTTCAATGCCAGTACTGCACAGTTTTAATGGTAGGGCTTGGCTGCATGGGTAAAAACATCCCACAAGCCACCCCTCTTGCGATGGCCATTCTGATCTTTCACTGATGGAACTCGCAAGATTTGGGATGTTCGCCTCATCTTCTTCCAATTCCGTAGATGGCACAGTTCCGCATCTTTTCCTCCCTCCAGTCGATCAATCAGTTCTACTTGCTGGTCCTGATGGGAGGATTGGGCGGTACCCCGGGCTCCTCGGATCTTCGCTTCCGGTCCCCAGGTCGTTCTCCTTGGTCAGTCTCCATGGTTTCATCTCCTAGGATGATAAAGCAAAAGCGGCAATACCTATTCGTAGACATTTGTCCACCACTATTAATGGTGTGGCGAACACATACATTTTATAAATCCGGTTACATTTTTCAGTCTTGTTTTAAAAACAAGATATAACAGGAAATATTGACATTAGGTTACTATATTTTTTGTATGTGGAATATTTTAGGGTTGGAGCTTTTATTGATCTCGGGCGACCCCCTCTGGGATTCCAGAGGATTCCTCCAGTTGTTGCAGAGTGTGCCTAGGATGGCAACACTTAAGATGATTTATATGGACCCACTTATCTTCCCCTTCCGCCAGACTACCTTTAGGGATGCGGATCTTATAGGCTACAGAGGAGATTTTGTCTATAATTTCAAACGGTCCCTTCCATGTAGGCAAACATTTTCGCTGTTTGGCCTGGTTCCTTTGGAAATTGTATAGATAGACCTGGTCTCCCACAGTATATTCCTTCCTGGTGGTCTTCAGGTCATAGTGGGTTTTCATGCTATCAGCTGATCTTTCTAGATTCCACTGAGCATAGGCAAAAGCATGTTGAAGGTATTTCCTTAAATTCTCCACATACTCATGAGTTGTGGAGGCATTTATCAGTGTCTGCTCTTGGGTCCTGTAGAGCAAATGCTGGGGAAGCACCATCTTGCGTCCGGTCATCAACTCAAATGGTGACATTTTAGTTGCAGATGAAGGGGTAGATCTGATGGCCATTAGGACCAGGGGTAATCGGATATCCCAACTTGGCCCAGAATCTGCCACAAACTGTTTTAATATGCTCACAATGGTTTGGTTGTATCTCTCTACTGCTCCAGAAGAAGCTGGCTGGTAAGCAATATGTAACTTCCTTTTGACCCCCAGTATCTCCCACATCTTTGTCATTACTTCACTGGTGAAGTGGCTACCTCTGACTGACTCAATCCTTTGAGGTAGACCAAAACGGGAAAAGATGTGGTTAATCATAAGGGCAGCTGCTGTTTCTGCCTTGCAGTTTGGGGCCGGGAGACATTCCACCCACTTGGTAAACAAGCATGTAACGGTCAACATGTACTTGTTTCCTCTAGACGAGCGAATCACAGGGCCTACAAAGTCGATTTGCAAATCTGACCATGGCAGTGTCATCCCCCTCTTTCGGAGAGGCGCCCAGTGTGTGAGGGATGATGGCTGAAATTGTGCACACACAAGACACATTAGCAAACAATGGGGCAGTTTCTATAAGTTGACAGGGTATTGCCCTTAGATAGATACTATTAACACAAAAAATTAGGCAAAACACAATTGTATAAAAGCTACTAGCAACAACCTGAAAACCCAAGGATAGGTCCAGATCGTAAAACCAAACCCTAAAAACGGGGTTTTATTTATTTTACTTATTTAACTGTGGGGTGGACTCAAATCTATTCAAAGAAGAATAGAACAAGGTTGTGACTGAAGACAGGAGGATAGAGCGAAACGAGGGTACTATCCCTACCTAAAGTGCGCTCTTAGCTAGGTTGCGGTGTTACAACGCCTATCTATTAGTGAAAGAATAAGAGTAAAATTGCCACTTCTACAGTGAGTAATACGTTCAACCTTGAGAGTCTCAGCCCACTCTCTTCTCGATTGGCTTAAATCGGAAGAGACTAGCAATAAAACCAGGGAAAGGAAAAGAGAGTCAGCCCAGTAAAGTGAAGAGAGTCAATTTTTCTCTTCAAACTAAACCCTGTGGCATCTAATGGGATTGACAATTTTTAATAGCCCATTGATTGAAACACCGCTCCTGGAGTACTCAATTGTAAAAATGACACAACTTCGGGAAATGGGATAAGTTCCCAATCCCATAAACACACACAAAGACAATACAATCACCACTTCCCATGTGGAGTCAACTTTTTGCTCATGGAAAGTGGGACAATGTAAAAAAGTTTGCTCAAGACTAAAATGGGGGCAAATTGGAGCCCTTTTAGATGATACAAACACCGTCGACCGGTTTCAGTGGCTTAGGTTTAGTAACGCCACATTCTTCAGGACAGTCTAAGCTCCTCACGAGTTGGTGCATTTTGTTATGCAACAACTAGTTTAATGAGGACAATGGTTAAAAACAATAGATGGCATGGTACATTACCACCCTGCAGTAGGTGTCATGGAACTGGAACAGTCTGGGAAGGAACCTGTGGGATCAACAAAATGAACCACAGTTACTAGGAAGCTGCTAAATTCTACTTATTGGATTTAGGATGGCACAACACTAGTTTGCCAACCACAACAAACACAGCACCATGGCTATCGCATAACACCACCTCAATTCCCAATCTCAATATCAAGGTCTCATCTCTTTGTGTCAAATAGTGCCACATTCATTTATTAGCCACAATGTTATTTTAGAAAAAATACCCACAACATAGGTGATAGTTCTAACGATGGTATAGAATGCTCCTAAACAACTCCTGTAATCTTAGTAACAACAGAGGAATCTCAACTCAACTCACCCTTGGTATTCACTCCCTTTTGTTCTAAAAACTGGTGTACCACAGATTAGTGTCCAATTTTTACTGTCCAGTCGACGTGAAATACATCTGTGAATAATTACAAAGTTTATAATGATATTTCAACAGACTGGATGTCAGAAGCTCTCGATATGGGGAGGCCACAATTTATATCTCATAGGCAAGTATTTTAGGGCAAAGATATAAGGGGGAACAAAAAATCAGGGGGAACAAAAAATCATCATTTATTTGGTCCCGGCCAACAACGGCAAGTTTACTTTTTTATTTATTTGTAAGATCTGCAGTCAAGGGTAAGGATACAACTACAGAATTGTCCCAACGGCAAGATTAAAACATCCCTGCCGGCAAGAGTTTGCACATGTACTTACATGAAGATTGCATAACACGGGCGCCTTTTCAGTCAAAAGCGCAGCGCTCTGCATCGGCGCGTCTATCCCCTATGACTCAAATCTCTGTGTGTTAAATAAGAGACAAGGGGGCGACGGCCTTTCCTTCATGTATCACGTGACCCGCATTCGTGTCAAATAATTGTGTCACGTGACATCCACGTGTCACGCGTACACGCGCCCACCTCCTTAGTGGCCGGCCCGTTGTCATAGAAACACCGATGACGCGCATCAATGCATCATTGGTTATGATGGATATATCACGTTACATCTACGTGTCGCGTGCACTCGCACGCGACTCCGTAGCGGCCAGTCCGTTCTTGTGGAGGCGCCAAAGAGGTGCACAAGGTGGCCTCCAAAGGTTTATTTACAAAATCTAATTCCATTCTTAGCCCCACTCAGGGCTAGCAAAACCCCCCCAACAATGCGCACGCAAATCTTCGCTCGCCGAGGTCAGGCAGGGGCCGGGAAAATGCCCCCTTCAATGCACTCGCCACTCCGCATATGCTACAAAGAGGAGAAGATGTGTGTGTGTCCCGACCCAGTCAGGCACCACATATTGGACCCTAGCCCATGGCCACTCGCGTGCTCACGCTGCACACAATCACAATCAACCCCAAAGAGAACCTTCTCCCTGGAATACCACCTCAAGGGCAGGGCAAAATGTAATTGTATAAACAACACACAGTGTTACATCCTATGAGTTTAAACCCACAGTCGGAGCATCTACGGGGTAACTTTCAATATCAATCATTGATCACAGATGTTTCCATAAAAGGCTTAATGCATCATGGCCAAGGAATGCCAGGGTATATTTTCATTGAGACCCACTTTGACGGTTTTTAAACGGAAAACCCATTTTTGTTCCCGCTTAAGTAGAAGGAGACTCATATCCCCTCCTCTTCTGGGACATTTTACCTTTTCTATAATGGTCCACTCAATGTCAGAGGCCTGATGTTTAAGCCTCTGAAAGTGGTCCACCATAGGGTCATTCTCCCGGTGAGTTCTAAGACATGATAGGTGTTCCTGGATGCGTTTTTTAATTGGCCTTGTAGTCATGCCAATATACTTTTTATCACAGGGGCACCATATCATGTAGATCACATTTGATGTATTACAATTCGTGAGGACCAGTTGTTTCCATGGTGTCTTTAGACCAAGGTCTAGTGTTTTGGTGCGTTTTGTGAGACTACATACATTGCACTGGCCACATGGTGTATGTCCTTGTGGGGAGGTGTTGTTCCACAGGGTAGTTTGCCCTGTCGCCTCCTGGGCTGGTGTATATGAATGTATAAGGGTGATCAGCTAAGTCATTTCCAGTTTTGTCTGGTCCCTCTACTTTGGAATGACCCTTGATATTTTTCCAGTAGATGGTCATCCCATTCGATGTGACCAGATCATCAATATTTTGGATTAACTTCCCATGTTTCAAAGGTTTGTTATTAGCACATAGCATGCCTCTGGTTTCCAATTAACCAGGTGCTCCACGAACCCTTTCCTTACATAATCCGAATCTGTGATTATGACCAGTTCGGGGCGATGTGCGCAAATCATACCTCTGCGGATTCCCACCGGTTTCCTCTTTTCGGAAATGCATGGGGTTCCCTGTTTTCCTCGGTGGCTTGGACACCCGAGGCCCATATCTGTACGTTGTGCCGGTCGGCAGAATGTCTGAGATTTCGCTCTGAAAACAGACTTGGGGTTACTTGTGTTTTAGGCTTTCCCCTTGGCGGCCAGGTAGGTGCACCCACACATGTGGGGTACCGTTTCCATCGGGACACCTGTGGGAACGCGGAACGGTAGGCCATGTGTTGTGTTTGTGTGGTTTTCATAACGTTTTGACCCATTTGCTGGTGCCCTTTGTCTCACAGCCCTTTCTTTTCCCAAATGTTACCAACATTTAGTCGCTGCTTTAGCCACCATACACTTTTGTAACCTGCACAAGTCACCTACCCTTGAAAAGGTCTGCCTGTGCTCTTTCAAAAAATGTATGGCTGCCGTTCCTCACCACATTGGTTTTCCCAATTTACACATGCTAAGTGCGCTGGTCAGGCCGCGAGCGGAAAACTCCTGTGTACCATGGCTCAGTGTTTGGCTTGTGGTATTGCTTGTTTTGTAAAAACACTACAAAAATGGTATGCTCTCCTAACTGCAAGAGTCGGGGGAATGTAGCGGAGCATTGATTTTCTCAAAATTCATAGAAGCCATTGCCGTACCAAGCCAACAATGTCGAACACATACCTTTTTTTTCAGTCATTTTCCCGCTTTTCCCCCATTCGATGGCAGTTTCCCCTACCTAGTTGTTGCCTGACCTATGCAAATCACCCCTTCCTAAACTTGGAATTTTGTCTACTTTTCAGAAATATATGCCTTTCTGTCCTCCAATTTGGCTTTCCTGCCCTTTTATTCCATTCCGTCCATGCATGTCCAATTGGCAAAAATGGCAAAAATCGCCTACCTCTCACAAAACGGTTGATAACCACATCAAAATAATTTTTTTCCATTTCCACTCAACCTGTTCCTGAAAGCCAATACATTGGGGAACTCAGCACAGCAAACCATTTGTTCCTAGCTCTTACAAGGAAAAAAACCACAGGCTTCTTTGTACATCATTTTATTGGCATTTTTTGAAAAAACCCAAATTTTCGCACTTTTTCCTTATTTTCTCTCACCCCCCTACAGCAACCTGGGATTCCTGGGTAGCGTTACGACCGCCTACATGTGGGAAAAAAAAGGAGCCAACTTTGGCCGAGATATCTCATGTAACAAAAAAGTTACAAGCCATTGAATGGCCACATACCAAAATCACCAAAAAAGGCCCTGGCACTGGAGAGAAATACCCATGGCACTTAAAGGGTTAAAGAATGGAGAAGGACAAACCCTTGGATTGGCGAAAGGTTTCACACACCTTCACCGCGGGCTGGATGAAACGAACAACCGGATTTGAACAGTACCATAAATGGAGAAGAAGGCTGTAGCTGAGGCGTATGTTCCTGGCAGGTCCTGCAGGCTCACGGTTCCTGAAGCGACTGTCGGACTGACACGAAGTATGAAGACAGGAGGGTCCTGCACTGCCCAGGGAAGAAACCAGCAGCATAGCAAAGCAACAAAATAAAAGGTGCGCTCCTTAAAACGCAAGCAGGGTCTTTTCCTCCTGGCTATCCGGATCACTGTAGCTCTGTACAGCAAATACGACCAATGAAAGGAGGCCTGGCGAGCAGTTTGGTGAACTGGTTATTCCCACCAGCTCAAGGGGAGAAGATTCCTTGAAGATCTTCCCTGTTGTTGGAGTATGAAGATTCGGACCTACAGCAGGGCTTCCCTGGGCAGTTCAGTCGTTGTAGGGGTCTTCTTCTGTCAGCTCCTCTTCGGTTCTTTCGTTCTCGTGGTGACTCTGCTTTTCCAGCCCCAGAGATCTGCTTTTTATGCAGTTTTCCCCCATTCACACAGCCTGGCTGTCAATCACACAGCAGGGTGTCTGTCCTGCTGAGACAGTCACCACAGCCAATTGAATCCGAGTGCGACATGGGTCTCCAAGGAGACCCTGTGCAGGCTGTCCTAAACCCCTCCCTCACATCCTGTTCCCCCCAGACATACAGGCGCCTAAAGAGGGCTTCTGTTTAGAATCCTGCAAAAGGACGGTGAACAAAGAAACCAAACCTGGTTTGGCGCGCAGAGAGAAAGTCTAAGTTTGAGGCTACCAAGATAGCCTAAAACAATACCAGGGCTATTTAAGATAACCACGGTAGGAAAAGTAGGGTAGTTACCACTGCCACCAGCCAAGTCTTAATGAAAAGGGTGCGAAACAATGCTGCAAGAGAAACAGACAAAAAGGGCTAAGTATTAACCCTTTCCAGAACTCTATTTAAGATAGTTTGTACTGGGTCTGTGAGTTTTAAAAAGAACTAATAAAGTCAATGGCAACTTTACATGTTATGGGAGACAGTAGTCAGTCCCAGAAAATGGAGTCGGAGTTGGGAAGCCAAAAAGACAACCCTGTTTCACTGCACTGAAGGTGCTGTGTAACACATAGTAAAAAGATGATGCCTTTGGAGTAGGTGAGGCTCCACAGTCTATGAACACAAGAAAATGTTAAACACAGACAGCAAAACACATGTAAGAGTGGGGAAAAAAGGCTCACACTCTTAGCAGGTAAAACAAATAAACCCCAGAAATCCAGCAAAGCTTCTGAGGGACTCAGTAGGTAAGGGAAATTACCCATTCTGGAGAATTCTCCCTAACACTCGAACCCCCCAACCCTCCCAAGACAAAGGGACAGGAGGATTTAATCCACTCCTGGATGAATCTCTACCTCTGGTAGGTTAAAAACATCCTAGAGAAACCATCAGCATTTTGGTGGTGACATCGTGGTCTGTGCTCAATGGTGAAATCAAACCCTTGCAGGCAGATTGACCATCTGAGAAGTTTTGGGTTTTCCCCTTTCATTTGCATTAACCATCTCAAGGGTTGGTGGTCTGTCTGAATCACAAAAGCAAATCCATACAAGTGTGGTCTGAACTTCTTCGGAGACCACACAATGGCAAAACATTCACACTCTATAGTTGCCCACCTTGTTTCTGGTTCCTTCAGTTTCCTACTGATGAAGCAAATGGGGTGCTCCCTACCTTTCTCATCTGGTTGATTAAGGACTGCACCTATACCTGTATTGGATGCATCTGTCTGCACAATGAATGGTTGGTGATAATCAGGAGCTCTTAGGACTGGAGCTTGACAAAGGGCTTTCTTCAGGTTTTCAAAGGCTTCAGTGCACTCCTCATTCCATCTAACCTTTTTAGGGAATTTTGGAGAGAAGATCACATTCAAGGGAGAAGCTATGGTCCCATAGTTCTCTATGAAATTCCTGTAGTACCCAGTGAGACCTAGGAAAGCTCTCACTTGGGTTTGAGTAGTAGGGGTGGCCCCATTTTGTACAACTTGTACATCGCTAGGCAATGGCCTTATTTTATCTCCTCCTACCTCATGACCAAGGTAGACCACTTTGCTCTGACCAATTTGACATATGTTCTTTCCATGTACAGCTGAACAAGAACATATCATCCAAGTATGCCATGCAGAAGTCCTCCATCCCATTCAGAACTTGATTGGCCATCCTTTGGAATGTATCAGCTGCATTCTTTAGTCCAAAAGGCATAACCTTAAACTGGTAGAGGCCTGCTGGGGTCGAGAATGCAGTTTTCTCCATGGCATGGTCTGTCAGGGCTATTTGTCAATAGCCTGACATTAGATCAAATGTACTGAGGTACTTGGCTGAATAAAGTCTATCCACCAGTACATCAGTCTTAGTGACTGCATTTAGAGCTCTATAGTCCACACAGAATCTCAACTCCTTGGATCCTGCTTTTGGTACTAGAACAACTGGAATAGACCATGGACTAGTAGATGGCTCTATAACCCCGAGATCACGCATCCTGTTGACCTCTCTTTTGATGTGGGATCTGACATTCTGTAACCTCTGCTTTTCACAGGTAGACAATCACCAGTGAGAATGTCATGCTGGCCCCAAGGGGTCAGGCCTGGTGAAAATGAAAACTGGGAGGCAAACTGACTTAACAGAACTTTGCACTCCTCCTGTTGTTCAGATGTCAGTTGAGTAGAGATATTGACTCCTTCTGTATTCTCACCCGAAGGTTGGCCTCTGAGGAGGTCAGGTAGAGGTTCACTCTCCTCCTCCTCTTGAGCTGAAGCTAGAAGCAAAGCTCCTACTTCTGGTCTGGAGACGTTTGCCTTTAAACAGTTGGTGTGCAAGACTCTGGGAGCCTCCTTAGGTCTGCCTAGGTACACAAAATAGTTCACCTCCAAGTTTGCCCACAGCCTTGAAGGGTCCTATTCATTTTTCCTGCAAGGCCCTCTGCCTTGTTGGCACCATAACTAATACAAGCTGGTCTTGAGTAAACTCAACCATGCTGGTCTTCTTCTCATGCCAATGTTTGACCAGAGCCTGACCTGCCTTTAAGTTATCACTAGCTTATGCCAACATGCGTGACCTTCTCCTCTGGAGACCTATCACATAGTCAGTCACTTTGACTGGCTTAGGGAGAGGAGCACTCTCCAACACTTCCTTAATCAGGGCGAAGGGGCCTCTGACTGGATTGCCATAAAGAAGTTGAAAGGGCCTGTACCCAACTCCCTCCTGAGGGACTTCTCTATAATCAAAGAGAAGGCATGGCGGTAGAAGGTCCCACTTTCTTTTAAGGGGTTCCTCTAAAGCACCTAGCATGCTTTTCATAGTTCGATTATACCTCTCCACCAGTCCATTTGTCTGTGGATGGTAGGCTGTAGAAAACTTGTAAGTGCCACCACAGTTTTTCTAAATGGTTTGCATGTAGTGGGATATAAAACTGGATCCCCTATCGAATATCACTTCCATAGGAAACCCTACTCTGGTAAAAATACCAAGTAGAGCCTTAGCCACAACCTGAGCCATAACAGTCCTCATAGGTATTGCTTCTGGGTATCTTGTTGCATGGTCTGCTACAACCAGGATAAACCTGTTCCCTGAAGATGTGGGAGGGTCAAAGGGACCAACAATGTCGGTGCCTACCCCCTCAAAAGGAACTCCCACCACTGGGAGAGGCACCAGGGGTGCCACATTCTGGGCTCCACTCTTGCCAGAGGTTTGGCAAGTAGGACAGCTCCTACACAATTTGTCAACTTCTGAACCCATTTTAGGCCAGTAGAAGTATAAGGAGAGCCTTTCCTTGGTCTTTTTGAAACTCAAATGACCAGCCAAAGGTATCTCATGGGCCAACTGTAGGAACTGGAGTCTGTTGGCAAGGGGCACTACAATTCTTTTGCCCCAGGTATAGACTCAGTTGGTGCATTGTAGAAGAGGCCATCTTCCCAGCTTAACCTATGCTTTCCAACGTCTTGCCCATCAAGTTGAGAAGCAGCCTGTTGTCGAAGACCTTCGAGAGTAGGACACTCCCTTTGTCCTCTGCAGAAGACTGTCCTGTTGGGTCCACCTTCTGCCAGTAAAGACTGCAGAGCAGGATGGTCAACAGCGTCAAGATCTCCAACCAAAATAGTGTCTTCCTCCAGATCTGATTCCTCAGAAACTGGATCAATCACACATAGTGGTACCTCACACTCTGCCTCAGCAGGTGGAGGAGTCACAGGTGTGACCTTGGACAACCTTGGGTATGTCCTTGTGGGGAGCACAGGGGTGCTGTCTGACTTTTTCCTTGAGGTCTGGGTTTCCCCATTGCCTCTTTCTTTCCAGAAATAGCAGTGAGCAACTACTGTGGAGTGGGAGTGATAGTTTCCTCTATCAACTCCTCTGAAGAGCCTCATTAGGTCCTCTCACTTGAAGGCCTAGTGAGTTCCTGTGTCCTTTTACTAGGAGGCCTGGGGGTACTAGACACACTCTAAAAGTGTTCAGGTCATTACCCAACAGGACTCTCCCAGGCACTTCACTCTGCACACTAACAGGTATCTTGACAGTCATATCATTACACTGGATGAGAGCTGGTAACTGGGGAAGCATTTGCTCAGGGCCTCCAGCTAACTTGGTGAGGCTTTGGGTGCCTTAGCAACATCCTCCACCTTGAAAAATTATTCATCCACCACAGTTAGTATCTCTGATGGCAGGAGTCTCCTGGCCATTCACAAGAACACTATCTTTATAATACTCTTTAGTATTATCTGGGATGGAATCATAGACATCTAAATTCTGTTGTTCCCACAAGCCCAGGGACACTAAAGAAACACTAGCTGAGACTCTCATGGGTTCATCAGCCAGTAGGTGAAAGTTTCCACTTGCTATAGGTACTTCTTCCTCTGGGGAGAAGGGTAAGGAGACAGTGTGGACCCCTGAAGGTTTACCCTTACATCTGGGATCCCCTTTCACATGGTTAGTTGACCCACAAACATGTCATTTCACAAATGTTTTGATGAATGGGGGTTTATTCTCACCTCCATCTGGTTTGGGACCAGATGGTACACTAGCCTGATTCGGTTTCCTTTGTGGTTTACACTTATGCTGCTGTTTGTGATCCTCTTTTGGATTGGAGGTATTAGAATTCTCTGTGTTATCTTTCTTTGACTTCTTTCCCTCATCTTCCTTCTGAGTTGCCCCAGAATCCTTGTGTGTAGCCCTGTTGGCAACCCACAAGTCAGCAGCCTCAGCAGCTAACTTCTTGGGATCTATCTCCTTCGAATCAGCCAAGTGCTGTCTGAGCTCAGGAGAGCAGTCATCATACATTGACTCCAACATAACAAGATTTCTCATACCTTCATAAGTGTTTACTCTGTAACCCTTAACCCAACCATCTACGTTTTTCAAATATTCACATACCCAGGTAGTTCAAGGGGTACCATCATGCTTTTTGAGGGTTCTAAACCTCTTAAGGTACTGGGAAGGGGTCTTCCCAAATCTAGCAATTAAAGCTAGCTTCACACACTCATAATCCATCCTATCCACCTACCCCAACTCCATCACAACATCAGATGCAACAATGGGTAGCCTAGAAAAGAGGCAGGGAAGCAACTCATTCTCTGTAAGACTTTGAATCCCATGGTTATATTCAAACATTGCCATCCAATCCAAAATATCAAGCTTACCCTACAATTTCTATAGGCATACGGGGTCTCTTAGGACTGGAAGACCTAGAAGACTCTGGGAGAGAAGCATTTTCAATAGACAATCTTTTCATTTCTAAAGCATGGTTCATCTCCATTTCTCTGAGCTTAAGTTCTTGATGCTTTTGTTCAGTTTGAGCATTTAAACTTTTAAATTCCAATTCAAGCCTCATCTTTTCTAGAGCAATGAATTCAGGACTGTGTGAAGGACCTGCAGGGGTCCCAGTGGACAAAGATCGAGGTTGGTGAGCAGGTAAGGGAGCAGTGAGGCCTACATTATGAGACACCTCTGCCTCTTCTAACTCATCAATAATAGACACATTATCATCCTCATTATTTTCCACATTTGCTGAGGGGTCAGGTATTTCAGACACATCAGACACAACCTCCAGACTTTGTTTTTCTAACAACCTTTCAATCAATTCAGACTTTTTGCCTTTGGCAGAGAGATTCCTTTCTCTACACAGATGTTTCAGATTGTAAGCGGATTCAATTCAACACTACAGCTAAGTCAATGCCTAGTCTGGGATGCTGATGGAAACCCTTATTGATATATTTTTATGTCCAGTTCATGTACTCTGGATGACAACCCTTATATCACACCCCTTTCTTGGAATTCCCCTGACCCCACTGAGCCAAGAAGTAGGTTTGTTTCGCAAATTAAAAGGTTTTATTTGAAAAATTAGACAGTATATATATATATCACACTTTTATAGTAAATTAATATTTGATAGCACACTTGTGAGGATGATAGTGATCAACAATGGATAATGTTACAGTGGTACACTCTTTTTGATGGCTTAGAAGTGATATAGAGAGGATAAAATAGCCGAGAATGCTTTTATGGCTTCAAGGACAATGCAATGATGAATGAAAATGCAGTACAGAAAATAAACTTGATATGATTTCAATCAAAACAATGCAATCACTTTTCAACCTGGTAGCAATTCACCCCCCCCACCCCCTTATGCAATGTAAAGAGATGGAAGAAAAGCACACAGTTCTCAGGAATGCAATCAAATATAATTTAGTTCCCCCCTAGCAAGGTTAGATGAAAACAGGTAGGAGTTTGAAACACAGGCAATATACTTTGATGTGGTATGCAAAGAAGTGAAAAATATGCGAAAAATGCTTTTAATTCCCTATAAGAGGTTCAGGGTAGGTGATAGATACTTTGGATCAGTTCAGGCCACCCTTATCAATGATTGTCAGGTTGCACACGAATTTCAGCAAGCAAAGCAAGGACAAATATTTTTACACGTGGCTGAAATTGAGCAAAATGTCAAATCGCGGCAAATTTAGTCGCCTGCGTCGAGCATGATTACGGAGGCACTATAAGGGGTAGCAAGTCGGTTCTAGGCTTGTTGGAAAGTTTAGAATCTTAGCTTTAAGATGACAGTTAAAACTCGCTCCTACCGGAGATACGGCCAATTTAATAAAGGTAGTTTTTCGGATTTGAAATTTTAAAGCTCAGAATGACAGATGACAGTTTTCAGTTTTAAAGATGACAGAATGACACGATTCTAGGAGGCAGTTCTAATAGGCTAAAATAGTTTGGATTAGATTATTTTAAACTAAGAGATTGGTTTTGCACAGTGAGTACTCACACTATATTTTTGAAATAAGCCGTCAAGGTCTGGTCAGGTTGGACGGGACTTCTGGCGGGTGGTTCTGAAGTCCCGGCTATCTGGGTCAGCTCTGCTCTCTGGGTCTGTCAAGCACCGGTTCTGCTCACAACGGTCTGGTTTGTGGTTCTCTCTGGTTCCGGATACAGCACTGCTTTCTGGATACTGCTACAGGTTCTTGCAAAAGTTCTTGGCAAAGAATTCAAACAGCTCGCCCGGCTGTTGAATAGTTTGGTTGGTTTTGAGGCCTGCTGAAGAGGATTCAGCTTGTGGATTCAGGCCTCTCTGCTACAAATTCTGGAGTTAATTTCTGCTACAGGTTCTGGAGATTGATGGATTTGAAGTCTGGATCTCTGGATGTGAAGTCTGAAGTCTCCCGGCAAAGCGTCAAGCAAGAAAGTGGAAAGTGAATGTCCCTACCTGTCCTGCACTGTCTGCTTTTATGTGTTTAGAAAGTGGGTGTGTGCGTGGCATAACTGAGCCTGCCCCTCTCTACTTGTCATTGGCCCAATTCTCCCCTCTCCCATGATTGTGGGAAGGAAATGGGGTGTCATCATGATGAGGTCTGTTTATGGGTCAGAGGATCCTCCCCTTGTCAATTTGCCCACAAATCTATATTTGATTCAAATACATATTTCCCAGATACACAAGGGGTTGACATTACATGTACATATTACAGATGAATTAAAACAGGTCTCTGTTCAAGCCCCATGTTCCTGCGAGCTGGAATTCAGAAATGACAACATTTTGCGCTTTTTGGTCGGTTTACCAATATCGGGCATTTACCAAAAATTACACAAACGTGCGCAAGGAGTATGGACATTAATTGATGAAGTGTCAGATTTTTAACATGCAGACATTTGGAGTAAGACCCTATTTTCCACTAGCAACCCCCCAGAATAAACCACAGGGTCCTAACACCTCTTAAAACGTGCACAGAAAAATCACAAGAATAATGATATTACTTATATAATTCTGACAAGTCTGCACTATGAATTATCCATCTTTTTTAAAATCATGCTCTGGCCCATAGGGGTGTGGTTTCCTCCAAGCACATGGTGGAGTTTCTGGTTTGTCCACTTCCCCCAAGCTCAGCTTGCTAGCAGAGGCACTGCCCCTCCCATTTCCTTCCAAGAGGAAGCCATTTTACCCCCCCCCCAATATAACATTTGCCTGAGTCCAGGACAGGGCTTTGTTCAGTTTCCTGTAGTCCCCAGGTGCCACTCCCCTAATTCAATCAGAGAGGTGTCATCTCCTTTTGGCAGGGGCAGCAGGATGCAGCCAGGCCTGGGAAGAGTTGTTGAGCCAGTTCAACTCCTGTCGGGGGTAGTTGTCAGGGATAATTCAGCTAAATGTCACTTTAGTTCCCATTTTTCTACATTCAACCCAAACTTACAATTTTTACACATGCAGCTAGAACACTGATTCTAAGTTCAAAACAATGACATTTAAACAATTGCAACCTATGTGACACTCACAAGTAGGTCACTTATTTATTCCAAACATTTCGATTTTAGTGGCTTTACCCCCAAATTCACTTAAGCTGCTGACATCCCCAGCTATTTTTTTTATATATACATTAAATAATTACTTCCTTCAAGTCATTTCAGAATATAGTTGTACATTGTATCCACCTCTTAGCAAGTCTTTTCTTGGCCTGGTTTGGGTTCATTTGTTCAGTTTTACACAAAATTCTGGTGGTTTTAAAACGCCGGCTTTCTGATAGTGGTGAGCACCAGTATTGCATCCCTTTTGACCTTAATAAAATGAATTCCACACAATTCTGGGTTGCTTTTGGCAATCAGCATTGCCATTCCCAATGGTTTCAGGCTACTGTGTGTGTAGCCCCATGGTGGTTTTAGGCAGTGCCCTCCTGTGCTCACAACATAGGCAAAAATGGGTGGCAGCCTATTCTTCATGTTTTCCCTGTGCACTCTCTGGGGAGTTCTGGCCATCATGATGTTTTCAATGCCAGTACTGCACAGTTTTAATGGTAGGGCTTGGCTGCATGGGTAAAAACATCCCACAAGCCACCCCTCTTGCGATGGCCATTCTGATCTTTCACTGATGGAACTCGCAAGATTTGGGATGTTCGCCTCATCTTCTTCCAATTCCGTAGATGGCACAGTTCCGCATCTTTTCCTCCCTCCAGTCGATCAATCAGTTCTACTTGCTGGTCCTGATGGGAGGATTGGGCGGTACCCCGGGCTCCTCGGATCTTCGCTTCCGGTCCCCAGGTCGTTCTCCTTGGTCAGTCTCCATGGTTTCATCTCCTAGGATGATAAAGCAAAAGCGGCAATACCTATTCGTAGACATTTCTCCACCACTATTAATGGTGTGGCGAACACATACATTTTATAAATCCGGTTACATTTTTCAGTCTTGTTTTAAAAACAAGATATAACAGGAAATATTGACATTAGGTTACTATATTTTTTGTATGTGGAATATTTTAGGGTTGGAGCTTTTATTGATCTCGGGCGACCCCCTCTGGGATTCCAGAGGATTCCTCCAGTTGTTGCAGAGTGTGCCTAGGATGGCAACACTTAAGATGATTTATATGGACCCACTTATCTTCCCCTTCCGCCAGACTACCTTTAGGGATGCGGATCTTATAGGCTACAGAGGAGATTTTGTCTATAATTTCAAACGGTCCCTTCCATGTAGGCAAACATTTTCGCTGTTTGGCCTGGTTCCTTTGGAAATTGTATAGATAGACCTGGTCTCCCACAGTATATTCCTTCCTGGTGGTCTTCAGGTCATAGTGGGTTTTCATGCTATCAGCTGATCTTTCTAGATTCCACTGAGCATAGGCAAAAGCATGTTGAAGGTATTTCCTTAAATTCTCCACATACTCATGAGTTGTGGAGGCATTTATCAGTGTCTGCTCTTGGGTCCTGTAGAGCAAATGCTGGGGAAGCACCATCTTGCGTCCGGTCATCAACTCAAATGGTGACATTTTAGTTGCAGATGAAGGGGTAGATCTGATGGCCATTAGGACCAGGGGTAATCGGATATCCCAACTTGGCCCAGAATCTGCCACAAACTGTTTTAATATGCTCACAATGGTTCGGTTGTATCTCTCTACTGCTCCAGAAGAAGCTGGCTGGTAAGCAATATGTAACTTCCTTTTGACCCCCAGTATCTCCCACATCTTTGTCATTACTTCACTGGTGAAGTGGCTACCTCTGACTGACTCAATCCTTTGAGGTAGACCAAAACGGGAAAAGATGTGGTTAATCATAAGGGCAGCTGCTGTTTCTGCCTTGCAGTTTGGGGCCGGGAGACATTCCACCCACTTGGTAAACAAGCATGTAACGGTCAACATGTACTTGTTTCCTCTAGACGAGCGAATCACAGGGCCTACAAAGTCGATTTGCAAATCTGACCATGGCAGTGTCATCCCCCTCTTTCGGAGAGGCGCCCAGTGTGTGAGGGATGATGGCTGAAATTGTGCACACACAAGACACATTAGCAAACAATGGGGCAGTTTCTATAAGTTGACAGGGTATTGCCCTTAGATAGATACTATTAACACAAAAAATTAGGCAAAACACAATTGTATAAAAGCTACTAGCAACAACCTGAAAACCCAAGGATAGGTCCAGATCGTAAAACCAAACCCTAAAAACGGGGTTTTATTTATTTTACTTATTTAACTGTGGGGTGGACTCAAATCTATTCAAAGAAGAATAGAACAAGGTTGTGACTGAAGACAGGAGGATAGAGCGAAACGAGGGTACTATCCCTACCTAAAGTGCGCTCTTAGCTAGGTTGCGGTGTTACAACGCCTATCTATTAGTGAAAGAATAAGAGTAAAATTGCCACTTCTACAGTGAGTAATACGTTCAACCTTGAGAGTCTCAGCCCACTCTCTTCTCGATTGGCTTAAATCGGAAGAGACTAGCAATAAAACCAGGGAAAGGAAAAGAGAGTCAGCCCAGGAAAGTGAAGAGAGTCAATTTTTCTCTTCAAACTAAACCCTGTGGCATCTAATGGGATTGACAATTTTTAATAGCCCATTGATTGAAACACCGCTCCTGGGGTACTCAATTGTAAAAATGACACAACTTCGGGAAATGGGATAAGTTCCCAATCCCATAAACACACACAAAGACAATACAATCACCACTTCCCATGTGGAGTCAACTTTTTGCTCATGGAAAGTGGGACAATGTAAAAAAGTTTGCTCAAGACTAAAATGGGGGCAAATTGGAGCCCTTTTAGATGATACAAACACCGTCGACCGGTTTCAGTGGCTTAGGTTTAGTAACGCCACATTCTTCAGGACAGTCTAAGCTCCTCACGAGTTGGTGCATTTTGTTATGCAACAACTAGTTTAATGAGGACAATGGTTAAAAACAATAGATGGCATGGTACATTACCACCCTGCAGTAGGTGTCATGGAACTGGAACAGTCTGGGAAGGAACCTGTGGGATCAACAAAATGAACCACAGTTACTAGGAAGCTGCTAAATTCTACTTATTGGATTTAGGATGGCACAACACTAGTTTGCCAACCACAACAAACACAGCACCATGGCTATCGCATAACACCACCTCAATTCCCAATCTCAATATCAAGGTCTCATCTCTTTGTGTCAAATAGTGCCACATTCATTTATTAGCCACAATGTTATTTTAGAAAAAATACCCACAACATAGGTGATAGTTCTAACGATGGTATAGAATGCTCCTAAACAACTCCTGTAATCTTAGTAACAACAGAGGAATCTCAACTCAACTCACCCTTGGTATTCACTCCCTTTTGTTCTAAAAACTGGTGTACCACAGATTAGTGTCCAATTTTTACTGTCCAGTTGACGTGAAATACATCTGTGAATAATTACAAAGTTTATAATGATATTTCAACAGACTGGATGTCAGAAGCTCTCGATATGGGGAGGCCACAATTTATATCTCATAGGCAAGTATTTTAGGGCAAAGATATAAGGGGGAACAAAAAATCAGGGGGAACAAAAAATCATCATTTATTTGGTCCCGGCCAACAACGGCAAGTTTACTTTTTTATTTATTTGTAAGATCTGCAGTCAAGGGTAAGGATACAACTACAGAATTGTCCCAACGGCAAGATTAAAACATCCCTGCCGGCAAGAGTTTGCACATGTACTTACATGAAGATTGCATAACACGGGCGCCTTTTCAGTCAAAAGCGCAGCGCTCTGCATCGGCGCGTCTATCCCCTATGACTCAAATCTCTGTGTGTTAAATAAGAGACAAGGGGGCGACGGCCTTTCCTTCATGTATCACGTGACCCGCATTCGCGAGTCACGTGTTCATGCTTCTGACTCCGTAGAGGCCCATTCGTGTCAAATAATTGTGTCACGTGACATCCACGTGTCACGCGTACACGCGCCCACCTCCTTAGTGGCCGGCCCGTTGTCATAGAAACACCGATGACGCGCATCAATGCATCATTGGTTATGATGGATATATCACGTTACATCTACGTGTCGCGTGCACTCGCACGCGACTCCGTAGCGGCCAGTCCGTTCTTGTGGAGGCGCCAAAGAGGTGCACAAGGTGGCCTCCAAAGGTTTATTTACAAAATTTAATTCCATTCTTAGCCCCACTCAGGGCTAGCAAAACCCCCCCAACAATGCGCACGCAAATCTTCGCTCGCCGAGGTCAGGCAGGGGCCGGGAAAATGCCCCCTTCAATGCACTCGCCACTCCGCATATGCTACAAAGAGGAGAAGATGTGTGTGTGTCCCGACCCAGTCAGGCACCACATATTGGACCCTAGCCCATGGCCACTCGCGTGCTCACGCTGCACACAATCACAATCAACCCCAAAGAGAACCTTCTCCCTGGAATACCACCTCAAGGGCAGGGCAAAATGTAATTGTATAAACAACACACAGTGTTACATCCTATGAGTTTAAACCCACAGTCGGAGCATCTACGGGGTAACTTTCAATATCAATCATTGATCACAGATGTTTCCATAAAAGGCTTAATGCATCATGGCCAAGGAATGCCAGGGTATATTTTCATTGAGACCCACTTTGACGGTTTTTAAACGGAAAACCCATTTTTGTTCCCGCTTAAGTAGAAGGAGACTCATATCCCCTCCTCTTCTGGGACATTTTACCTTTTCTATAATGGTCCACTCAATGTCAGAGGCCTGATGTTTAAGCCTCTGAAAGTGGTCCACCATAGGGTCATTCTCCCGGTGAGTTCTAAGACATGATAGGTGTTCCTGGATGCGTTTTTTAATTGGCCTTGTAGTCATGCCAATATACTTTTTATCACAGGGGCACCATATCATGTAGATCACATTTGATGTATTACAATTCGTGAGGACCAGTTGTTTCCATGGTGTCTTTAGACCAAGGTCTAGTGTTTTGGTGCGTTTTGTGAGACTACATACATTGCACTGGCCACATGGTGTATGTCCTTGTGGGGAGGTGTTGTTCCACAGGGTAGTTTGCCCTGTCGCCTCCTGGGCTGGTGTATATGAATGTATAAGGGTGATCAGCTAAGTCATTTCCAGTTTTGTCTGGTCCCTCTACTTTGGAATGACCCTTGATATTTTTCCAGTAGATGGTCATCCCATTCGATGTGACCAGATCATCAATATTTTGGATTAACTTCCCATGTTTCAAAGGTTTGTTATTAGCACATAGCATGCCTCTGGTTTCCAATTAACCAGGTGCTCCACGAACCCTTTCCTTACATAATCCGAATCTGTGATTATGACCAGTTCGTGGAGTTGATGTTGGACAGCAATGAGGATGGCTTGATGCACAACCATCAATTCTGCCACCTGACTGCTTCGGGGACCAGTTTTGTATCCAGAAGAGGGTTCTGGAAACTAATTCACCCATGCATTCCCTACTCCGACCACCAGTTCTTTCTCCCCGTTGTTGTCAACATGGTAAGAGCATCCATCCACATAGACAGTGGGCATTCCCTCACACTTGTCTTCTTCAAAGACTTTGTGTGGGGAATTAAGGTGTGCCTCCATGTTTTCCTTGATTTTGAGACTTTCGTCCTCGAGACAGTTTTCTCTGGCACAATCATGCAAGTCAGCCAGACCTTGCACAAGGTGACTCTTGGCCATATCTGTCCTCCACAGGAAAGCCTTGCATTGACAGAATCCAGGAAGTAATTTGGGTATTACTCACATTTCCGGCCCGGATTCTGTCACTTTGGAGGTATTGCAGAGGCTGGTGTGGAGTCTCCACTATGATGTGTTCCCCCTGGATAAATGGGTGGTAATTATTCAATGCCCACACCGTTGCCAGGAGTGCCTTCTCACAATCGTTGAATTTTTCCTCCACAGGGGATAAAGTTTTTCTCGCATAGGAGATTACTTTATTGACCTTGTCATGCTTTTGGTATAATACTGCCGAAAAGCACGTATTAGAGAACCCTATCTCCAGGAAGAACTCCTTGTTTCTGACAGGGTAAGCTAGGCAAGGCGCTTGTGAGAGGCTTCTCTTGAGTTGTGTTACTGCCTTGGATTGTTCTGGACCCCATTCCCACTTGACCCCTCCCCCCTTCAAGAGATGAATCAGGGGTCTGGTGATCTCTGCGTAGCCCTCAATGAACTTTCTGCTGTAATTGGTTAGTCCAAGGAGACTCCTTAGTTCCCGCAGAGTGGTGGGGTCCTTCAGTTTCTGGAGTGCTTCCACTTTCTTTTCTTGGGGACAGACACCCTGAGGAGTAATCTCAAGCCCCAAGAAATTAACACGGCTTCTACACCACTGTGCTTTCTGAAAGGAAAGTTTTGCTCCGGCGGCCCTCAACTGTGTCAGAACATAACAGATCTCCGCTATGTGTTCTTCCACAGATGAACTTTTGATGAGGTCGTCATCTACATAAGCCAGGTTACCCCTCGCACCCAGGTCGGGCATGGCCTTATGTAGGAAAATGTTGAATTAATTGCCGGAGTTGAGGTATCCGAAGGGAGTCTGGGTCCATGTGTACTGCTGGCCCCCAAAGGTAAAAGCCAGTTTGTATTGGTCCTCCCTACTGACAGGCACGGTCGAGTATCCATTGGTCAGGTCTATTGCAGTGAATACCTGTGACCCCTGGATCTGGGCCAGCCCTTTGTCAATGTAAGGAAGAGGCCATCAGTAAGTATGGACCCGTTTGTTGAGCTCCCTAAGGTCGGCGCAGAGTCATCATTGGCCGTTTGGCTTCAATATTCCCAGCACTGGATTATTGAAGGTGCTGTGGACTGGACGGATTATTCCCCGGGACTCAAGATTCTTAATTATTTCAGTAAGGGACTCCATGGATGCGAGAGGCAAGCGATATTGCTTCACAAACACTGGAGTAATGCCAGGGTCCGTGGGAATTGTTGTTGTGTGGATGTCGGTGCGACCACAGTCATATGAGTCTACCGCAAAGAGATCTTGGAAATCCAAGAAAACTTGTTTCAACTTTTGCTTCTGTTCCAGGGTCACACAGGCATCAGCTAGGTTGACTCTCTTTTTCACCATCTGCCTGAAGCCTTGAAAGACTTCTGGTTTGGCTATCCCAGCGGCCTCCTCCAGCTGGGTGGAGAAGTCCCTGGTCAGAGTGCTGATTTGGACTGGAGGCTTCAGGTGGGAAAAGCAGCCCTCATGGACCTGGAAAATCACGTCATCCCTCCTGAAGTCACACGTCTGTGAAGAAAGACCGGTGGGGGGTGTCTGTACTTCTGCTCTCTATATGGTAGAAGAGAGGCACAGAAGACCCCAGCCAAGATTCTCTATTACGGTAGCAATGGACGAGCAATCAAGGCCTAGCTTCTCAGGAGGTGATGCAGGCTGGTTCTTAAGTACAGTGTAGTCCCCAAGCCCCCACAAAGGAATGTCCACACACTGTATTGGTTAGAACACAGTCTTTATATAATCAATATTCAAGGTTATGTACACTTATCATAATAACTCACTTTGTACTTAGGAAAATCAACAATGGCAAATATATACAATTTTAAAGTGGTACCACCCTTTGTATTAGATCTCATTAAAGTGCATCAACAATACTGTAACAATGTCACACAGATCAATAGAGTGAAACCAACAATAGAGAGAGGAGAGAAAATAAGATGGTTGAGCAATAGGTTCTGCAAGTCTTATTCCCTCCTATAATGTTTTTACCCCCCAAATGTACCTGGTGGAGTCGAGTTCTTCGAAGAGGCGTCGACAGATCCTTCTTGAGCGACCCCCTTTCAAGCGGGAGTCACGGATCGTCGAGAGGCGTCGAGAAGCGTCGAGGAACTCGGTGTTCGGCAACGGGGAATCGACGGCCCTTCTTGAATGCCTTCCCTTTCAAGCGGGAGACACGGGGCGTCGAACGTCCGTCGACAAACAGGGTAGAACGGCATCGATGAGGCGGCAGCTTCGTCCGAGCGGTGCTCGTCGGCGTCGGAGCGTCGGCGTCCTGCAAGGCAGAGGCGTGCGGGGCACCTCGGTGACAATAGTTCTGGACCGCAAAGATTTTGGAAACGGAGGCCCAGCAAGGGCGTCAAGTCGTTCGAGTCTTTGTGGTCTTCGGGTGGCGGGAAACCCACCGGCAGTTTTCTCCTCGGCGCGTTGGTCGTCCTCGACTTTCTCCGGCAGGATAAAGCGGTCGACGGTGCGGACGAGGGAGTCCTTCGATTCGAATGTTCTTAGGCAAAGGAGCGGACGGCTCCGGTCGTCGGCGGCACGGCGTCAAGTGGTTCCCACGGCTGGGCAACACGACTTCGACGGGCCTCCAGCGGTTACACAAACCTGCGAACCCTGGTCGGCGGCAATGGACTTCGACGGCGGCGATGTCCGGGTGCTTCACTTCGATCTCCTCGGCGGTCCCGTCTCGGGTCGGCAGCCTTTCGAGGGTCTGTCTTCCAGGGCGCTTCGGCGAAGATGGAGCGGTGCTCGATGGTCCCTCGGAGCACGGGAAGAGGGCGCCTTACCAGGTCCTCTCTCGGGTCAGTATTCGACGATTTCGGCAGCCTTCGGATCGGTCGAAGCAAATGCAACAGCAAGTCTTCTTCTTCCAGCTGGACGTCGAGGATCAGCAGTTCCAGTTACTCTTAGAGTGGAGACTCAGCTCCAGAACGCTTCTGAACGCTTCTGAACGTTCCCTGAACCTTCTGAACAGTGGTGAGAGGTCCCCAGATATACTATTCTGTCTCTCATCCACACTGCTGGCACACACTCAGCAGCCAATCATACAGAAGGGCATTCATGCAGTCAGTCAGCCAATCAGGCACACAGTGCATTCAGGCCACACCCCTCCCTTTCAGACACTCACAACAAGGAATGTGGATTCGGACAAGTACCCAGCCATTCAACACTACACACTGCATTCAGGCCAGTTTCAGGCAGGGCTGTCTCAGTCTTTGTCTCTCATGCCAGAAACCAGACAACCACAACAAGGAGTGTATATTGGTCACACACTCCATTCACCCAGGTCCCACCCACAGGAGGTACCCACAACATGCAGTCACTGGGAAGGCTCCAGTCAGTCTAGCTGGGCCTTCACAACAACACCATATATGGAACTTCCACCCAACAGCCAGTCAGGGGGAAGGGACAGAGTCAGGGCTTCCCAGGACTTTGGGAAAACAAGGTAACAGGCAATAGAGAGCAAGAGGCCACAGGGGCCATCTTGTTTCCTATCAGGAATCAACTGATCCCAATGGCAGGGCCTGGGTATCCCAAAATGGAGGACACCCAGAGCACCTGTAAAATTCGGCATGGAGCTGCCACCAGCCCATACCCTGCTCTGTGGGCCACCCACAGGTGCCCAAAAACATACACTAGGGGTACAGGGTTGTACCCCTACCCATTGGTGCCATAAGGGTATCCCATGGGTCTGTTCACCAAACCAAAAGAGAGAGCTGCACTGCCAGGAGCCCCACATGGACTCCTGGGTAGAAAACATGACAGAACACACGATAAAAAGCAGTAAAGGACAAGGATTCAGAGGCCCTGTCCCTCTGATGCATTTCCAGCATCACAACGTCACATCTTCCTTACCATAAGGGCAAGAAGTGTACACCAGGAAGTTCCCCCCATGCCGGGTGAAGATCCTGTATGGTGTTGGATTGTCATCACTGTCACTGTCAAAACAGTCCTTGGGGATTGGTCCTAACAGTTCATTTCCTAAATCAATGGAGAAATGTCGGTAATCAACCGCCATTCCAATAATGGTGCCCGCGGCTATAGTAATACTCTGTAAGTCGCTGTTTTCCACCTCTATTGGAATGGTGTCATGTTCTATGTTGACTAATGGTGTTGGGTTTACTCCTAACCCTTGCTGTTGGAGAGAAGCATTTAGATGAATATAAGCATCAGGGTTTTTCAATCTTTGTCCTCTTTTAACTTTCACTTCCATGGAGAATTGTCGGGTCCTTTCTGGGATGGTGACTTCCTCTTTAAGCTGAATTTCAACTGCATAAGGTAGCAATTGAGCTGACCTAAATGCTTTTTCTTGATCATCAAAGCCCATGGGATTATCCGCTAATCGGGACCAAGCTTTGAAGTTTATTAGGTCCAAACTAATGGCGAAGCGATTGAGAATGTCACTGCCTAAGTAAAAGGCGGCAGTGATGTCTCGCACGACTCAACAATTATGGGCTATGCTCTTGTTGCCAATGGAGATTTTGAGCATACACCTGCTTGGCAGGAGATGTTTGGAATTGGGTGTTTCCAGATCCATTTCCCATTTGTCTATCAGTTTGAATGTGGGAATGGCTGGATCTTTTGGGAGTTGGCAGAATATGGCTTCGCTGATGAAGCTCTTACCGTTGTTCACACACACTCGAGCGAGAACAGAGTCCTTCCCATCATTTAACTGAACAGGGATGAACAACTGCTGTACAATTTGCTGAATATCAGCCAGGGTCTGAGCTGATTTCACATCTTTCTGGACTATAGGAGTGGGAGTGTCTGATTGTGGATTGGAAAAGAATTTCAGAGTATTTCCTTCCAGTGTGGAATACCACCTTAAACTGGAAGGAAGGTTAATTTTCAGAAATAGAGAGGACCCCCCATCACCAGTCTGTTGTCCTACTGCTATTACTGTCACATCTGGAATGTGGTTGTTCTGGAAGTGAAATTCTACTTGGTCAGATTTTTGTTCACCCATGTGGCAGGTGCCATTTAAACTAACATGGTTGACACTCTGTTTTAATTTTATTGGTCGGCTAGTCTGGGTCCAGAGGACCTTGTTTACACAATCTATTAGGGGTGACAACCTTCTCAGGAGGTCATTCCCTAGTAAACAAGGGGTGCCCTCTGAAGTTACTACTATGACCGGGTGTTTCACCATGTGTCGCCCAATTTTAATGTCCAAGTCTGCAGCCCCTCGACGGGAATTTCCTTCCCGTCAAAGTTCTGCAGTTGTCCAGGAAGAGAGGTGAGAGGAATACGGTAATTCTCCCCCCTTCCTGCATTTAGTTCATCAAAGGCCCTTTTGGACAGAAAGGTAGCTTGGGATCCAGTGTCCACTAGTGCCAAAATTGTACCCTGCCCCTGTACTTGTACCGGGGTATAGTATCTTCCCTCCTTCTCCTCAAGGGGGCACAGATAATGCACATTTTTGGACAACTGGTGGGCCAATTTTATGGTTTTGGACATTGCAAGAGAAGAGATTTGGGCAGAATTCTGTGGAGAGCCTTGGTAATCTAAAAGAAAAAGTTGGCAACTGGAGATCAGAGCCATTGTGGGTTCCCCTGGTTCCGGTTCTGGGCCGCCCCCCCCTTTTTGGAGGCAGTCACCAGAATGGGTTTGAACCAGGTGATTTCGGTATTGTGGGTTCTGGGATGAGATGATGGGCGGCGGTAGCTCAGTCTCCATATCTCCCCAGTCTGGATTGGAATCCCTTGGGACCCATTTTTCTTTGGGAGGAGTTCCCTCATCTCTAAAGGAGAAGATCCTTTTCCCAGGATCCTCTGAGGATCCCTCTCCCTCAAATTGGAAGATCTTCACCTCCTCCACAAACTGGGCCTGTTTGGGTACTTTGTTTCTTCTACGCCCCCTCTGCTCCTTTGGAGGCAGACTTTCAGGGGCAGGAGATTTTGTTTCTGGTTCCTGGGCTTCCAGGGGTTGCTTGCTCAATGACCCAGTCTAAAGATCTTTTCTCGTGAAAATCTCTCACGAGCTGGAAAAACGTATTGATGAACTCTCTGCTGTCCTTGCGCACCCTTCTGGTGGTCTGCGCAAAGGCACGCTTCAATTCTTGCACAAACTCTTGTGGGGCCTGATCCTCCCCACATTGCAAATTGTAGGCTGCCTTGCGAGCCTCTTGGGGATTTCTGTGAACAGAAAAATGTTTCAAGATGGCCGCCCTGTAGGTGGACCATCTTGAATGGTTTTGGTCCTCCAGCCCCGCAAAGAAACTGGAGTATTCTGGTGAGAAGGTCCACTTTACATATTGAATACAGCTTTGGCTGTCCTTCAAATGGAAAGTTTCCATCATTTGCTCGTAAAGCTCCAAGTGTTCCCAAACAGAATACTTGCCGTTCTTGTGATAAGGCATGATGACACTCCTTATTGCCTTTATATGTTTAAATGGGTCCTTAAGCAAGGCCCTTTTGGCCTTATTGGCCTTTTTGGTTTGGGTAACCCTGGTCCATTCATCCTCCGACTCAGAAGCACTGCTCCCAGAGGTTCCAGTCTTATCTTCCAGGTTTTCCCGGATTCTGCAAGCCTGGGAATGGCTGGCAGAATGTGGGGACTTGGTCTCCTGTGTCCTGTGGCGCTCAGCGGAGTCTTCAGATCCCTCCTTGCTGCCAGGATTTTATGGGTACCCCCCCACTGACCTAACTGGACAGAGGTTTTTAGGATGCCCTTAATGGGCCTACACTCCTGGGGTTCCCCACTAAATTGCACTGTGCTTGTGTGCCCATACCCGGATGCCCGCCCATCCATTCCTGGGAGGTACTGGCCTATGAGCCCCATAATTCTGTTTGGATAGTAATCTGCCATCCCTGTGGCCCTGGGCTCATGTGATTTTCTTCAATTTTCCTTTTTAAGTGGCAGACTTCCTGGCCTAAGGTGTCCCTTTCCTGACTAAGAGCCTGCATCTGTGCCGCCAGGTCGTCCCTCTGCCTTTGAAAGGCACCAGCTTTCTGGCGTTCCTGGTCAAACTCTGCCTGGGTATCCAGGTCTTTCAAAATCAGTTTATTGCTCTCTGCCTTTTCCCTATCTAGGTGGCTTTGCAGGGTGACTACCTGCTCAGCACACACCCTATTGCAATCTAATTGTTGCTCCAGCTTTTTCTGGCTCTGCAGTAGGGAGTCCAAACCTTCTTGGTACTCTTTCTGCAAGGCCAGAAATCTAGTATCCTGGTCAGCCTTTTCCTGTTGCAGCATATCCATATCCTCCTTCATTTTAATGATATATTGTCTACTCTCGTTTTCTGACTCCTGGCTTCTGTGCAGCCTCTGCTCAGAAGAGACCAGGTCAGATTGGGCCTTTTCTAACGCCATCAGTTGCCTATTTGCCAGATCTTGGCCATCGGCACATTTGTCCTGCATGACTCCCATATATAGGTACAAATATGCCGCTATCCTGGCAATCTTATTGTGATCATCTTTGGCTTTAGGGGCCATATATAATTCACTCAGGGTCACATGTAATGGACCCTGATCTCCCCATATGTCTGCCCCTGTTTCAGTGACCTGTTGCGTGATTGCCTGCAACCAGACCGTCTGGTCCTGATGAGTCCATTCGCCTCTCACAAATAGCTTATGTAAGAGGTGTTCCTTGGCTATTTTGATGTCTACCAGTGACGTCATTCTGGAATTTGATTTCCTTCCTGACGCCTTAAGTTTGTATTTTATTTTGCAAAACAGACTGTCTCCTTAGAGCGTCCCTTTGAGGAGTGCTTTACAGCGTACCACAGTGGCGACTCTGCCTTTCCAGCCCCAGAGACCTGCTTTTTATGCAGTTTTCCCCCATTCACACAGCCTGGCTGTCAATCACACAGCAGGGTGGCTGTCCCGCCGGGACAGTCACCACAGCCAATCAGATCAGAGTGCGACTTGGGTCTCCAAGGAGACCCTGTTCAGGGACTCCTAAAGCCCTCCCTCACATCCTGCCCCCCCCAGACATACAGGTGACTAAGGAGGGCTTCTGTGTAGAAGCGAGCAAAAGGATGGTGAACAAAGGAACCAAACCTTCTTTAGCACGCAGAGAACAACACGGGAAAGACTTTTACAAAAAGAAATGGTTAAAAAAAAAACCAGCCGGAACTGTATAAAAATGTATATGGTCAAGCGGGTTGAAGTCCGAGGCTACCAAGATAGCCTAAAACAATACCACGGGGATTTAAGATAACTGCGGTAGGAAAAATAGGGTAGTTGCCACTGCCACCAGCCAAGTCTTAATGAAAAGGGAGCGAAACAATGCTAAAAAGAGAAACAGAAAAACGGGATAAGTATTAACCCTTTCCAGAACTCTATTTAAGATAGTTTGTACTGGGTCTGTAAGTTTTAAAAGAGATTAATAAAGTCAATGGCAACTTTACATGTTCTGGGAGACAGTAGTCAGTCCCAGAAAATGGAGTCGGAGTTGGGTAGCCAAAAAAAACAACCCTGTGTCACCGCAACGAAGGTGCTGTGTAACACACAGTAAAAAGATGATGCCTATGGAGTAGGTGAGGCTCCACAGTCTATGAACACAAGAAAATGTTAAACACACACAGCAAAACACATGGAAGAGTGGGAAAAAAGGCTCACACTCTTACCAGGTGAAATAAATAAACCCCAGAAATCCAGCAAAGCTGCTGATGGACTCAGTAGGTAAGGGAAATTAGCCATCCTGGAGAATTCTCCCTAAAATGCATCATTGAACTGCATACACCGATATTATCGAGCCAGCCTGCGTTCACTCTCATGTGACATGATCTAATATACCCACTCTCATTGAGCTGTACCCGCCTTACGTTGCTATGAATTTAGCCACACTTTGCTGTGATACTGCATTAATGCGTACTATTTGCTACCTACATAGAGTGATTGTATTACTGTGTACTATCTGCTGCATACATAATGTCTACCCAGACCCTTGCAACCGCTAGCGTTCCCCGTACCAACCATTACGTTTGATGAACCAGACTAATATTGGATAAACTCACTCTGCTAACACGACGTAGACTATGCCTTTGCCATTGTCCTGTTAGCGCCTCCTTTGCTAAATGCCCATTGGTCTATTTGAACAGATTACAACCTAAATGCGCTGTGAACTAGCCTGTTGCTTTGTAAATGCCCATTTGAAAGTAGACTTGAGCCACTTTTGAACTAGCCTATTGCTTTGCAAGTGCCCATACTAAAGTCGAATTGAGCCTGTCTGACTGCTAACAACCTATTTCTCTGTTGTACTAGCCTACTTCTCTGTAACTGTCCATAATAAGTACTAACTCTGCATACTTAAATTGCCCATTTCCTATTGCTTATTGTATCAGTTTCCTGTCTTGTAAGTTCCCCCGCCAATACTGATTCAGCATATATTGAAGGCCTACGGCTTATAGTCTTGCTGATGAGCAAACTGTTCTGTAAGTACTCATGCGAATGTCAATTTAGCTGATTCTGACCACCCACTGCCTATCGCTAAGGTCGAAGTAGCCCACTCTTCGACTAGAACTAGCCTATGCTAAAGGCCTTTGCTTGAACGTCCTCCTGCCACGGCATCTACTGGCCCGGACCAATATTGCATGAGCACCTACTACTTGCCCTTATTATCATCTAATGAGTGAGCATTAGATAAGTTGTCTTGTTAACTAGCAAGTCACAGTCGCTACGGCTGAACTATGCTCACCAGGGAGACCCAGCTGAACCACCTACTACTGAGCTTACTCTGCACTTACATCATAATGGCCCTTATTGAGCTCTCACCCTGTCCCTTACCAAACAGAAACAACAGACTACGAGCAAGACTACCCCGTCTTTATGAGCCTTAGACGAACAGAAATATGATCCAAAACCCTCACCTTAACTACAACACTACTGCTTTAGCTCTGGAATTGACATCCAGCTTAGATCAGGAAGCCGTGCATGAAACACCTAATAGTGCCTAACTCCCCCCTCTCTTGAATCCAACATGAGAACCAATCCACCCAAACCAAGACCCACCATTTCCCAAGGGCAAAATAATACGACGACTATTGCCGGAGCTCTCATCAACGCAAGATCGCTTGTGGCACATGCCACTGAAATTGCAGACATTCTATCTAACGGATAACTTAGACATATTAGCTGTAACTGAATCCTGGCTCCATGACGCAGCAGGCCCCGCCCTTATGCTAGCAATTCCATATAGCTAACAGATATTTAGAGCAGACAGACCGAGGCCAGAGGGGGTGGTTTAGCTATCATAGCGAAAACTAATCTGGCCGTGAGACTCTCTACCCCACCTCCATTCAAATCCTGCGAAATACTCTCAGCTAAACTACCAATATCTAGTAGCCGCATGCTAGCCATCCACTTACTAAATAGACTTCCAGGTTTGATGGGTACCTTTGAGGAAGATTAACCAGTCTTCTCGCCAACAATACTAAAGACTCCTCGCAGATCCTATTGATGCGAGACTTCAATCTGGGTTTCCATGATCCTGAGGACAAGCATGCCCTAACAGCAGCAGCTATCCTGGCTGATCATGATCTTACCCAAAAAGTTCTTGCTCCTGCCCATATCAAAGAGAGGACCCTTGATTGGGTTGCTGACATGAACTGCACTAGAACAATTACTAAAATAGCCCCACAACTATGTATCGACCATCACCTAATCAGCTTCTCTTCCACAATAGCGTTACAAAATCCCAAAGTTATAATTATGGCACCTCCCCTTCCTAACAGAAGTAAAGAAAACATTACACCAGACAAACTATTACCTCACCTCCTCCCTTCTCTCGACTCCTTAACCAGTAACCACGACCCTAATCTCCTAGTGGAAGTTTTTAACAATACCATGACCAAGGCCCTTGACATCATTGCGCCACTTAAACTGCGCAAAAGTAAACAGAAGGCCCATCACAATGCCTGGTTTACGCCCCACCTTAAAGAATTAAGACTCCAAAAAAGAAAACTCCAAGCCTTATGGAGACACTCCCTGTTACGCTCACCTGGCTCCCACAGGGGCGTCGGTCGGACCCGGACAGCTGCGGTCTCCACCTACATGATGCCTAGTACAGCGATGACTGACTGGATCTGCCCTCCTAATCTTGTCTGCTTAACCCGTAGAAATATTCTCCTGCAAGTGGAGAGATGGATTTAGCCACTTGTGGATTCAAGTGATGGCACCCCCAGAGTCCTCCCCAACTAATCACCTCCGAAATGCCCTCACAGCAATCTCACCTTATATTCTTGAAAGATGAGCTCTCCATCCTGCGTGGATTTGCAGGGACGCGTCGATTCCAGTTATTTCACTGGTTTGAAGGCTCGGGAGAGTTCCGGAGAGTATTGATTCTGAGGTTCTTGGTGAGGATCACTAAGTATTAAGTTCATAGAGTTCAATATGTCCGATGTTCACTCTTGTTCCCCCCTTCCTTTCTTGTCTTGCAGCT
The DNA here is from genome assembly GCF_040938575.1 of Ambystoma mexicanum. NCBI lineage: Eukaryota > Metazoa > Chordata > Amphibia > Caudata > Ambystomatidae > Ambystoma > Ambystoma mexicanum. Next base: position 114,667,817 of record NC_090930.1, read on the forward strand.
GGCTCATGAAAAGATGCTCTTGTGGCAGCTGGTGGCGCTCAGGTAAGAGTCTGTATTACCCGGCGCTGTCCGGTAAATGTTGCACGAGGAAAACGTGTTGTTTTGTCTCTCTTTACAGATGCGGCACGTGAAAATATGGAGAGTCACAAAAGGATGCCTCCGGTGGTAAATCAGGTAAGTCTATGGTGGTAAGAATTATATTTGTTGGTTGCCTCGGCTCACCTTGTGGTTTTCTTTTGTCTCATAGGTGCCGAAGTTTGGCGAAGAAATGATGGAGGCACGCCGACCTAAAGGATGCTATGAAGACTGGTGAGTGTGGCGCGGCGCTGCAGCTGGAGGTGCAGCGCGTGCGGAAATGATGTTCTTTACAGGTCTGGAGACAAGATGGATCCAGAATCAAGTGTGGAATAGAAATAAGTTTGTTTTCTAACCTTGTCCCTTTCTTTCCTCTTTGTTTTAGGAGCTCCGTATTCGAGGCGGGCGTGGCAGAAGACTGGATGCAGGCTGCAGGCACGGTGAGTTTTACGCTGCTGGATGCAGAATAACGCGAAGCGTGTGTAGCTGGTTGGGTGTGGTTTAAATAGCCTCAAAAGTTGTCCCAGGTAAGAAGTCCCTAGAACCACACCCGAGTAAAAAATTGTCCCTGTAGAAAAATAGTTCCTTTCAGGCTTCATGTTGGATTGGAGTCATTTGCAGCATGGTCTGCCTGAGGTAAGTAATGACTATGAGCCTGGTGCCTTAGGCGCCAGGACTGAACTCAGATAGCCGCTAGCCGGGCATGCTGAGGTTTTATTAAATGTCTAGATGCCTGCTCCCGGGGCTGATGGGCTTGGTCCGGATGCCTGGGGGTAGGCATCATGACACTCCCCAACAGATAAAAAACAAAGCCCAGTTAACTAACTTTGCCAACATGTACAAAAAATAAATAATTCTTACCAAAAAAAACATTTTCAGTGACAGAATCTCTAAAGCCAATTCTAACACAAGGAGTTATTTACCATCCTCCGGAAAATGCAAGCCCCCATTCCCCCCACAGACAACGTTCCGAAAGACAAGCAATGGCGCACCAGCATTCAGAACGCCTTGTCTAAAAAATATTATCCCTCCAGACCAAAATAGCTAACAAAAAAGCCTCCTTGCTACCCATTGAGTTGCAACCTACCTTATCTACTGAAACTCCCAGCACTCACATACCCTTCAGATTTACCAAATTTTCAATCCAAGACACAGAGAAAATCATCCACTTCTTTAAACCGTCAAACTGTCAGGGCGACAACTGCCCAGCGCAAATAATCAAGGTCGCAGCTAGGGACCTAGCGCCGTTCATATCAAAACTAATTAATGCCTTCTTCAGAACCAACACCATCACAAACAACCTCAAAGAATCCCGGGTTCTACCGCTGTTGAAGAAACAGACTCTGGACCCTTCCATCCTGACAAACTATAGACCCATCCCTACGGTCCCATTCCTCTTAAAAATAATTGACAGACTAGCTTACCTCCAAATTCAGAACCATCTTGAAGCAAACCATCAATTAGGCTCCCGCCAATCCGGATTTGAACCTCAACATGGCACGGAAACAGCACTTATCGATTTAAAGACCCAAATCGACGAGCTCAAGGACAAAGGTAAAACAGCTATGCTACTTCTCATCGACTTATCGGCAGCCTTCGACCTGGTGGATCACGCAGTTTTATGCAAAAGCCTTGAGTCAGCAGCCTATTTCTCGAGTGATGCCATAGCTTGGGCCCAGTCCTTCCTAGCAAATCGAACAATGAGAGTCTTTTCCCCCTCAGCATCTGCAGACCCAACGCAAACCACCTGTGGCGTTCCACAGGGATCATACGTCTCACCAACGATGTATAACATTTTTACCAAGCCCCTATTTGACAAAATGGAGAGACTGGGTGTCACCTACTCTAAATATGCGAATGACACCCAGTTCCTCATTCCCCTTTCGGGCAATTTTGACGAAGACACAGCCTTGGTAAATAAGATATACGCCTCATTCAGGCATGGATGGTATCACATGGCCTCTGCCTGAATGACGATAAAACCGAGATCTTGATTTTGGGCTCTGATGCTAACCTAAAAAAACTCAGTCCTAGCAACCCTGCATTCAATATTGACAGCAACACAATCAAAGCAGTGACAGAGGTAAAAATGCTAGGTTTCTACCTCGACTACACCCTAATACTAAGGAATAAGTTAATTCCATGGCATCATCTACTGCCTACACTTGCAAACTTATCAAGGCTTGTAGGACTTTTTTATCTAAAGACAGTTGCATCACTCTGGCCAATGCACTTATAATGTTGAAACTGGACTATTGCAACGCACTATACCTAGGAGCCAACAAATACATCCTAGATACAAATTCAAATATTAAAAAATAATGCGTTGAGAGCAGCCCTGAACATACCTAGCAGAGAGCACATCTCCAACATCAGAAGAGACCATCACTGGCTAAAAATAAGCGATAGGATCCTTATCAAAACTGCCTCTCTAACCTTTAAATGCTTCAATAATGCAGCAACCCCATACCTTGCAGAAAGAGTGATCAGGAGAATTTCGACCCATCCAGCCAGATCAGCCAACTCCAACTGTCTAGAAATTCCTAGATTTAAATTAACTAAATCAGGAGGCTCCAGGTTCCCAGTTAAAGCTGAACAAAGCTGGAATGCACTACCCCAAGCCTTCAGATATGAGCATCCATACCTTAGATTCAGACGCAACATACTGAACTGGATACGATTGAATGATATGTGAAACCTGTTTTCACTGCCAAACTAACCCCGTCACATGACCATGTATGTTATACCTTACCTTATGTACCCTTCAGTTAGAACCCACCTATTATATTACTGCTTTTACTGTACCTTTGACATGTTGTAACTAAGCCTTAAGTCTCCTTGTATTTGCTGCTCCCAGTTACCTAAGGTTTTGGTGCCCATTACCAAATTAATAAACAAACAAACATAATAAACACAGGCAGTCGATTTGATCAACTTGTCTCGAACCCAAAGCGGGTGAAGGAAAAATTGAACATTTTTGACTGTATTCAAACTTTGCACTCAGCAATTAAATACCAGTTGATGGCTCACCTGCCTCTGGATGGATGGAAACTAAAGAGTGTTTCCCCCTTTTTGTAACAGTTTACAGACAAAAAAGTAAGGGACAAATTCCTCCGAGTACGGTTGAACTTATACCTCACAAACGAAGTTCAGCCAATACGTGGGTTAATGAAAGACAACCATTGTCGGTTGTGTAGCATCTCTGAGGAGATTGAAACATTGACTCATACTGTTACAGGATTTCCTGGTTTGAGAGACCTTCGGACAACTTATTTTAGCCAATTCTTTTCATTGTTTTCTGACTATAAAGCACTTTACCCTGTGGTATGGTGAACCTTGTTGATAGACGGGTCAAAACCCAAATGTGTAATTTCTCCTATCCAATTTCTTGAGAGAATTTCATTTGAGACATGTTCAGTAAGCTGATTCAATTTAAATTGTATTTTGTTTTTGTGTTTGTGTTTTATCTTTTGTTTTTCTGTTGTTGTTTATTCAGTTTTCTGTTACTGAAATACATTGCTATAAATTTTTACAATTTAAATGCAATAAACAAATTTAGAACAAAAAGAAAGGTTGTGTTCCATAGCTTCCCATGATATCTCGTTGGGGTGGGGTCAAATGACATCAATTCCTGTGATGACATCAGAGGTCAAGGGTCATGTGATGTCACTTCCACAACCCCAGGCATTTTGGTGAAATGGCGTCCCTGTCAGAACATTTGCCCCGTTCTCGCCTGGCACAGGTGCAAGACTCTCAGCTCAAGCCTTATACTCAGGAGGCTTGATTAGTGTTCGTCATGAGACTCCATTTTGACTCTTTTGGCACTGTGAGAAAATATTCAACCTTATTACGAGTACCATATTCAATCCATAACGATCCTTACCAATCGCTTTGCTACATTTTGATGAGGCCGGCACTCCATGTACTATTGCTCCCTCCATAATGTCTTCCTGCTAGTCTACTCATCTATTAACGCCCTATGTGGCAAATGCCACATCAATCTCTTAATGAGGTACGTATCAATCTCTTGCTACATACCGCTCACACTTGAAAATGCTCCGCAACCTCTGTGTATCCCAGCCTGTCTGTGCTTCTGTTGCTTCTCCCTTCTTACCCCCCACATCCTGCCTGGAACTCCCTTCCCCCTGACAACAAGTTCAACCCTAGTTGGCCATGGTTCAAAATCACGCCAAAAAGTCGCATCCTCTCACTTGAAGGAATGTCAGATCTGATATCTGGTATTCCCCTCATCCCTAACCCCCTTCCTGTCGCATCACGTGTACATGGATTTGCACACTCACCGTGTAGAACAATTCCCCGCTGCATTTAGTTATTCTTGAGTGGCAGTAGTGGTGTTTGTACATGTATCTAATCTTGCTTGCACACTACCCTCTCTCTGTCCAATTGCCCCTCTGCTGAAGCATGGGAGCTATTATAATATAATTATAGTTCAATACAGCTATTTGGACATTTGTGTTTTTTTTATAAATATAACAATAAATAATGGGTTGTATTTCCTTTTAATAAGAAAGGTTAGGGAAATATTGTTTTCATGAATTTTACTTTTTTTGTCTAAAGTAACAAAGCCAGAAGACCATAGCACTTAACTACTGTCGCCAGTGTCCTAATAATCTCATGAAACCAAAAACATTGTGGGTGGAAAGTTTTGAAATAATCTGAACCACTGGCATTGCTCTGGGCAACCTTCCACACCATAGAATTTTAGCCAATCTGCACCATTGCAAAAGGGATCCAGCCATATGCATATCTGTCAGGTACTGCCACCAATGGGAGTATCCCTTCTCGAACTGCTAGGCAGGTCCTCTCTGCACGGAAACACAAGTTATCCCAGGCATGTTTCAGCCCTGTTGGGCCTCCACAGTGAGGTGCAGCTTGGTTCCCTATGGCGCAGCGAGCAAGGGGCCCACTTCTAGGCATACCCCCTCTCACGCAGGGAGACAAACTGAAACCAGAAATCTTGTTACTTAGGAAGGAGGGTCCTCATTAATGTGCTCTCCTTTGCAAGCTTGGTTCTGAGATTCTCTGGTTTGCAATAGACAGGTAGCTCCTCTCCTATATGTTGGTGTATGGACGATGGTCACTCACCAACATATAGGAGAGGCGTGGCAATCCATTTCAAAAGTGTCTTGTGTGTGTCTACCTATTCATGTAATAGCTTTTTAATGAAATAATGGAAATAGCTGGGCATTTGACAGCAACCCATGGCAACAGTTTGAGTGTCCAGGAACTCAGACCTGCACATTCGGGGTCTATCCCTGCCATTGAGGTGTGTACCTAGGTGTCTTATAGAACTCTATGGAAACAATGTGATCACCTTGTCATTTCATAGCAATCCATGGAAATCTTGGAAGTATTCAGACACTTGAAAAATGCCCATTTGTGGTCAATCTCTGTGTGTACCTCGGTATCTCATAGCAATATATGGGACAATGTGATCACCTGGGCATTTCATAGCCGTCCATTAAAACAGTTTGATTGTACAGGAAGTCGTATCCGCACATTTGAGGTTAAACCCATAGCAATCCATGCAATCAGTTTTAGTGTCCAGGAATTCGTGTCTGCATATTTGGGCAATACATGGCATTGTAGTGTGTACCCGGGTATCTCATATCTTTATATGGGACAATGTGATCACCTGGGCTTTTTATTGCAACCTATGGATACAGTGTAAGTGTTCAGGCTCTTGTACCTGTCCATGTGGGGTCAATCCCTGACAATGGTGTGTGTACCTAGGCATCCTATAACATTCTATGTTAACAATGTGATCAATCGGGCACTTCATAACAATCCTCCCTGCTAGAGCCATTAGGTCTTTGAGCTACAACTCTCTTGATGAAATGTTTTTCCAAGCAGAGAGTGGGGAGGTAGATCTCTCTCTTCAACAGGAGCATCCGTCAGGAATGGCCTCCCTGCCTCTCTCAGGCTTGAGCCGGATCTCCTTAAGATCTGGATGCTCCTCAAGACCCTCCTTTTCTCTTATTCCTTCCCGATATCCCTCCCCTGCTAATGCCCCCCTCTACCGTATTTGACTGGCTGTCTGGTTCTTTCAGAGACCTACAGGGCACTAGGCCCTCCTCGCCCAGTCCACCTCTGCCCTCACACTTAGCATGTTGGACCTTCACTCCCTGAACCTGAATTCCCTGGCACTCTGGTGCCTCTTCCCCCTTCTACCCCCTAGCACCTGCACTCTCTCCACTCTAACCTGCACTTCCCTTCCCACCCTAGCCTTATCGCATTCCTCTCCGCCCAACACTCCCACCCTCCCGCTCTCTCCCTCGCACTTCTTGTTACTGAACTTAAACGATCTGAATGACACATGGCCTAGTAGGACCGTTATGGCTATTTTTATCCACTGTTCCCCAACCCCCATTTTTTGTCTTTTGGCACCTTGAAGCACCATTTATAGTATAGGCGCCTTATATATACCCATTAAAATTAAAATAAAATAAATCCATTGACACAGTTTGTATGTTCAGGAATGTGTACCTGCACAATTGGGTTCACTCCCTGAAATTGATGTGTGTACCTAAGTATCTCATAGCATTCTATGGAACAATGTGCTTCCCTGGGAATTTCATAGCAATCCATTGAAACCGTTTGAATGTTCAGGAACTTGTACCTGCATATTTTGGGTCAATCATTGACATTGGTGTGTGGACCTAGGTATCTCATAGCATTATATGGGACAATGTGATCACCAGGGAATTTCTGAGAAATTCTTTGAGTATCTAGTCACTTCTACATGCACATTGTGGGTAAGTCCCTGGTGTGTGTATCTACATATCTTATGTATTCATTTACTAGCTGCCCCGGACACGCATTGCTGTGGCTCAGTCTGGTTAAATGGAAAAGAAAGAAAAGAGAAAGCGCACGTTTCTAATATGTTTAATTTCACAATGGCTCTGGCACTTCTCCAAGTTGAGGCAGTTTAATTTTCCCGGTGGCGCAACACATTCTTTTTTTTTCGCCCTTAAATTTCAGAGCCTTGCAATAAGGACACACTTCAGTCATGGTGCCGATGAGAACATGCTGGCTCAAACTATAATCATCAGCTGGGTTGTACCGGAATGCAAGGCGATTGTAATCGCGTAATTGCTGATCACGTAATCGTGTGTGATGCTAATCTGCTGATTCTCATTGATTTCTTTCAGCCACTCTTAGCCTGTTGGGTTCATTCTGTTGAGAACGAAGCAGATCTGAAGCTGCAGAACACGATCACTGTGCTCACAACCGTGCATCCTGAAGTCTGGCCGCACGTCGCTCTGCTACCTCCTCGGCATGTATCAAACTATAATCATCAGCTGGGTTGTACCGGAATGTAAGCCAATTGTAATCACATGATTGTTGATCACGGAGTCGTGTGTGACGCTGATCTGCTGTTTCTCGTTGACGTCTTTCAGCCACTCTTAGCATGCTGCGTTCATTCCGTTGTGATTGAAGCAGATATGAAGCTGCAGAATGCGATCACCATGCTCGCAACCGTGCATCTTGAAGTCTGGCCGCAAGTCACTCTACTGCTTCCTCGGCACGTATTTGAGCCATGGAAACATTGAAATGAAATTGTAAAATATTTAGTATAGCGTGTGTTGCTTTTACGTCCAACAGATGGTGCTGTTTTTCAATGAAATGTTTAGTATAGCATGTGTTGCTTTTACGTCCAACAGGTGGCACGGTTTTTCAGAAAAAAGTATGTGTGACATCGATGTATGGTAGGTATATAAAAATACGTGCCTTTTCGAATGCAACATTGCGTCAAAATTTCAAAGCAATCGTTGTAGAACTTTCGGAGATTTAAGATTTTGAACAAACAAACATTTACATTTTTATTTATAAAGATTTTGCATTTCTTAGGCACTTATTCAACAAGTATGTTGTGTTACAAAGCAACCCTCAAGGACAACAGGGAGGGAACATAGGATGGAAACAATGTATGCACTGAGCGGATAAAGAGATCCCTACTAGGCCTTCTGAGCATTCGGAGCATGCAAGTGCAGAGATCAGAGAGGGGAAGAGGTAGAGGAGGCAAGTGCAGGAGTTACCTTGCTTATTACTGAGCAGCAGGTGAAAGTGCCAAGTATAGGAAGTGCTAGGGATCTTTTTAACTGTAAAAAAATGCATGGGTAACGCAGGTCTACTGTGGCGAGGCCAGTGAGTGCCAAGACAAGTGCTGTGGATAGACAGAGGCTGAAGACTGTTGGGTGTGGGAGACCAGGGCCCTGAAGGACACATAAGTGCCCTGGTCATCAATCACAGCGACTATGAGATTAGCAGAGGAGGGAAGAAGGGAAAAAAGGAAACTCTTGAGGAGCTTCCAGAATTTGAGCAGGTCCATCTCAAGACGTAGAGTGAGGAGGAGGCTGTTCCATAAGTCTGAGCCAGCTGAGGAAAGAGATTGGCCTCCAGCCCTCTGTTTAGCAAAACACTTAACACACAGAGAGTTGGTACCAGAGAAACATAGAGGTCTAAAGGGAGATTATTTAGTAAGAGCAAGTTGCAGATAGCATTGTCCCAGGGATTTTATGGATGATGCAGAGGGATTTGAACTTTAGCCTTGCAGCAACTGGGACCCAGTGGAGAGTTTTTAGGGAAGGAGAGATGCATACCCTGGGTTTGAGGCCAAGGAAAAGTCTTGCTTCCCTATTCTGGATTAGCTGGAGGGGTCATAGAGAGGAAGAGGGATGATTTAAGAGAAGGCTATTGCAGTAGAGAAGCCTAGAGAGAACCAGAGCTCTGGTGACATTGAGCTGCTGGCGGAAAATGATAAATGGGAGTATTCCTTTGAGAAGGAAGAGTTGAAAGCTGAATGTGAGGGAGGAAGGGAAAAGAGGAGTCGAAGATGACTCCAAGGTTTCTGGCTTCAGATGAAGGAGAAGGTGGAGAGCCGGTAGAGGATTCCCAGAGTGAGGGGAAGAAAGATGAATCAGGGCTCCCAATAGTAAGGATCACAATCTTGCTGGCATTGAAGTGGAGATCGTTGGCGGTGCACCATGACTGGATGGCAGATAGGCAAATTGGCAGGAAGTTTGAAAAATAGTTGTGTCTCATCTGTGTAGCACTGGAAGTCGGAGGAGAAGGCGGAAATGATGAGTGCCAGCTGAGCAATGTAAGTGTTGAAGAGCCAGGAGGAGAGGTTGGAGCCCTGGGGGACATCACAGTTGGAGAAAGAGGTAGGTGAGGAGAAGGTGCCCAAAATAAACTGGGATGAATGGTTGATTAGGAAGGAGGTCAGCCAGTCCAGTTCCCGCTCCAAGATACCAAGGGTATCATGGAGCAATTTTGTGAGGATGGAGTGGTTGACTGTGTCAAAGGCAGAGGAGAGATCAAGTAGAATTAGAACAGCTGTAGAGTTAGACTCCAGAGATGCAAGCAGTGCATCACAGGTGTTCAGGAGAGGAGTCTCTGTGCCCCTGGATACTCAAAGTCTAGACTGATGGTCGTGGAGTCCGCCAACAAGATCAGTGTGAGAGGTAAGTTGGGGGAAAGCCAGCTTCTCCAGGAGTTCCCTGAGGAAGGGGGGTGGTAAAGATAGGGCGGTAGTTGGCTGGACAAGTACGTTTTTTCAGGAGGGGCGCATAAGGGAGTGCTTGAGGGAGGAGGGGAAAGATCATGTAGCGAAAGAGTGGTTGCTGAAATCAGCGATGCTGGGGCAAGAGAGCCAATGTTGTCCTTGATGGGTCTGGAGGAGCAAGGGGAAACCTGTTTGGAGGAGACCTTCATAGAGCAGACAACTCTGGAGACCTCATCAGGTGTGACAGGGGAGAAGGATGAGAGAGAGGAAGAAGGAAGGTGGGAGGCCATAGGGGGCAGGGAGCGTGGGAGGGGTTGAAGGAGAGGGTAGCAAGGGTGCTCAGGATGTCCAGAGTATTACTGGTGAAGTGTGTGGCCAGTGCTTTGTAGAGGGCCTGAGATGGAAGAGGGGAGTAGGACACTGTGGAGAGGTTGGCTAGTTTGCTGCAGATTTTAAAGAGTTCAGCCGTCTTGTTAGATGTGCCAGATACCCATGCCTGGGCCCTATTCCTGGCACAAATGGAAAGTCTGTATTGCCTTTGGAGCAGGCAGCAGGCCAGTTTGTCATAGGGTGAGCTTGAGGTTTGCCACTTCCGTACTGCAGCTCTGCCCTTCTGTTGCAGGAGTGCAAGTTCGGAGTCGTACCAGGAACTACGCTTAGAGGAAGGATCATACGAATCCTCACCACTGAGGCAAGAATATCCAGAGTGTTAGTAATCGGCAGATGGAGGTTTCTGAGAGCAGAGTTAGAGGTAGACTATGGGGTGGGGGCAGAGGGCGATATGAAGGTGGATGTGAAGGCAACAGCTGACACTCGTTTCATCAGACAAATGTTCGTAAACGAGGTTGGCAGGGGTGAAGGAGGTGCGGTCAGAGGGCCCAGGTAGGAGGAGAGGATAGAGGATAGAGTGGTCTGTCCAGGAGAGGGGTGTGATCAGTGGGGGGGTGAGAGATCAGACGAGGGCGTCAAGTGTGTGCCCTGCCGAGTGGGTTGTTCCAGAAGGGAGAATGGAAAGCGAGAGCGAGGTTCAGAGGTCAAGGAAAAGAGTGGATGCTGCGATAGAGTTGTCAAGTGGATATTGAAGTCGCCAAGAGAATGAGTTTAGAGGAGGTTGAAAGGAGAGAGGAGCAGAAATCATCCTATTCAGAGAAGAACAGGGTAGTAGCGCCAGGGGGCCTGTTTGTGGCAATGATGAGAGAGGAGGATGGATATTGATATTTTATTTGTATCACGCTCATACACAGGTGTTTCAGAGCACAACAAGGCAGGGGAGGGGAACAAGGGAGAACAAAGAAGAACAAAAACAACAATCTTACTAGGCCCAGTGACATTGAGAATGTGCAAGTGCAAGGGACAGGGAAGGAGGAAAGTGCAAGAGGGAGGGGGAAAGTGGAAAGTGCTAAGCAAGGGAAAGTAATAACAACAAAGTGGTAGTGCAGCCAACAAGTGACAAGTGCTAGGTTGAAGGTGCAGACAGAGGGTGTCTGATAAGTGCAGAAAAAGGTGGGTACTGTAGGGTTACAGATACACACTGAGAGATTACCAACTTGCAAACCAGGCTCTCAAAGCAAGAGTAATGCTGGGTGGGAATCAAGGAGGAAGAAACCCACTCAGGGAAGAGTAAGGCAACCCCACTGCCCGCATGGTTAGGTTGTGGCTTGGAAATGGTCCTGTAGCCATCAAGGAGAAGGGAGTCAAAAGCAGTGATGGAGCTGGCATTGAACCATGTCTCGGTAAGAGCGAGTTTGTCGAGCTTGATGTCTTCAAGAAGGAGGCAGATGTTGGTGGAGTGTTTATTGGCTGAGCAGGTGTTAAGCGTGGCCACGTGAAGGAGTTCTCTGCTTTTGAAGGTTTTCCGGGGAGCAGTACAGTGGTGTGGTACACCAGTCAGAGGGGAGGGGCAGAAAGAGTGGTTGGGGGAGAGGCAGGTGATGGAAGGAAGTTGATGAGGGATGGCAGGCGCCAGTCAAAGAGAAGGAGGTTGGATTGAGGACCCTGACCCCAGATAGTGCCGGTGTGGTAGACATTAATGATACAGCGGAGTGAAGAGATACTGCCAAGAGGACTTCCCACGTGGTGCCATCATTAATGGGAGAGGCTGCAAAAGCCCAGAGAGGAGAGATGAGATGAGATGAGGAGTCCAAATATCTAGGGAGGGGACAGAGGATGCCGGTGAAGACCTGTCTGGAAGTTGCACTAACACAGGTGACTGCGAAATGTAGTCCAGGTTTGGCACTCTGGATGTCTTTTTTGTGCTTTTTTCTTCCAGACTGGTCTTCACCGGCCTCCTGAGAGAGGGAGGGTGGGTGATAGTGCAGCAGTTAGAGAAGATAGGAGAAATGGAGATTGCCAATTGGGTGGCATAGGATAATTGAAGGAAAGAGGGGTGGCTGCACTGCACAGTCCTAGCATAACTCACCGGGTGGCCTTGTAGTTGCAGTAGGGCCGCAATAAGCAATACATTCTTTGGAATGATGTGAGCTCCTGGTCATTTCATAGCAACCCATGGAAACAGTGTAAGTATTCAGGCACTTGTACCTGCACCTTTGGGGTCAATCCCTGGCAATGGTGTGTGTACCTAGGTATCTTATAGCATTCCATGGAAGCAATGTGATCACTTGGGCATTTCATAGCAATCCATGGAAACAGTTTGAGTAGCCAGGTGATTGATGACGATCTTGCACAATGGCGGGATTGCCTGGTCAGATGGTGACAATAAGGTCATGTCAGTGATGCGAGAACCCGGAAATTAGATGGAAATTTTGGCAATGGTGTGAGCACCTGTGAATTAGATGGAAATACATGAAAGTTATGTCACTTCTTGGGTATTTGATGGAAATCATTGCCGAGGAAGTGAGCACCTGGTTATTTGTTGGAAAATCGAAGCGCATGCTTTGAGAACGTATTAAAAACAATTTTTAATACCTTTAAAAAACTGTTGTGAGCTGTTTATTCCTTTCTCGTGATGTGTGCTTGTGTGACATTTAAGAAAATGTGTGTTATATGGAAGTTAAATGTAACTTATTGCGCATACCAGCATGCTGCAAGCCAGTGCCAATCATTGCCTGGAAGCAGGCCACGTTTTCATTGTTTCTTTGAGAGTGTATTTGAACTTATTTATGGTACTGGAGAAGTTTAAAGTGTTCATGTTGTCCATTTCCAGGTGTAAGACATTGTTGGGTGGCAGACATTCACCCAGTCCTGGCTGTTATGCTCACAGCACTTTGCATTTGCTGTTATACTCACAGCACTTTGCATTTGTTGAGGTGTAGATATAACACTGCAAGCACGTCACAGTAATTCAAACATGCTATGAACTAAAGGTCTCTGCATATTTTCCTAAAACAATAAGTGTGCATGTTTTTGGATGAAGTTAGATGACAAAAGCAGACAATATTTGATGAACATGAAAAGGTTTATTGAAATTCTGCGACTCTGCCCAGCAATGTGCTCTCTATACAAAACTACTAATTTACACACCCAGTACAAACCCATTTACTAACAGGTCATGGCATTATCTTGCTGTGACGTACTATCTTCTGGTATCATTTTTTGTGGTGTTATGATATGATATGTTATTTCTAACACGCGGAGGGAAGACAGAGGGAGGACAAGACAAACGATCTTACCAGGCATTGTGTCATTCAGATCGCGCAGGTCCGCCAACTCAACTGCTGAGGGAAAGGAGAGGGGGGTTCCTGGGGTAGGGGGAGGGGGAAAGTGAAATCAGAGGCAGGGGACTGTTACAGTTACAGCCCCTAAGTGTGCAGTAGGCTCTGAGGCAGTGCGGGGAGAAAGATCATGGAGGAGCCTGGTACCCAATGAGACTCTGAGGGTAGCTGGGCAACCAGTCGGTGCAGCAGACAGGTAGGTCAGCAGGGGAGGGAGAGAGAGAGAGCGTAGAGGAGAAAAGGAAGGTGTTGAGCTGCTTCCAGAACTTCAGGTGGTCCGGCTCAAGTTTCAGAGGGGCAAGGAGGCCATTCCAGATGGAGGCACCTGCAGATCTACCACTATCTACCTGGAGAAGCGTCTGACCCTTAGAGAGTTGGAGGTATCTGAGCCAAGGGCTTGAGAAGGAAGGTATTTCGGAAGAGAGAGTTGGATGTAGTGTGGCCCCAGAAAGCCTAGTGGGCGATGCAGAGGGTCTTGAACTTGATCCTTGCAGCCACCGGGAGTCAGTGGAGAGATTTCAGGGCTGGAGAGATACGGTCCCTGGACTTGAGGCCAAGAATAAGTCTTGCAGTCCTGGTCTGGATTAGTTGCAGAGAGTCAAGGAAGGAAGATTGAGAAAGATGCTGTTGTAGTAGTGCAGACTAGAGAGAACCAGGGCTCTGGAGACAGTGATGTTCTGGGGGAAAGTGAGAAAAGGAAGAACACCTCTGAAGAGGTGCAGCTGGTTTTTTGCCTCACAGAGCTTCTGTTGTGTATTCCGTATGTTAGATTCCCTGCTAATTAATTTAGGACATGTGTCCTGTCTTCTAGCGACCTTAGTTGTGTGTCTAACGGTTGCTTTGAGAGAATTTGAAGGCCAGGTTTGGTTTATACATTTGCTTCCATCGCTGTCGTCCATTCCGTGCTGACAACCGGAAGAATTAGCTTAATTTTACACAAAGATGGCGCACAAACTCCATGCAGGACCAAGCTGGGATGGGCTTAGGACAATATGTCCACCTTCATTAGTGCACAGGTGGGGCTCTGGCCAGTTCTCTTTATTTGAGTTAATAAGGAATTTGCAAGGCTTTTGTCCTTGGAAGGATGAATAATGGATAGCTGTGCATGTCACATACAAGTGAAACGCATGTTCCATCTCTTTATGCCTGCCCAAGTAAGCTGTCTCATGATGCACATTCTATTTTACCAAACAGAGAGAGGAAAGGAGAGCTGGAGAGAGAGACATTCAGATATACAGAGAAGGTGGAGGAGAGTGTGTGTGCGAGAGAGGGAGGGAGTGAGGGAGTGAAAAAGGGTGCGCGAGAGAGAAAGAGAGGGAAAGAGAGAGGGGGAGAGAGAGAGAGAGAGAGAGAGAGAGAGAGAGAGAGAGATCTAGGTTATCTGTCCTCTGTCCAGACATAAACAGTATGAGGAATGAATGCAGTAAGGTCGAAGTACACAAATATCACATGCGCTGCAGAGGGATGAATGTTTATAGTCTTGTCTGTGTGAAAGAAAAGAGAACACAAACATATACACACAGTCTTAAAAAACAAGGGAACAGCCCAATGAGAACGTGAGGAGAAGGAGAACGCGCAAGGGACGTCTGCGTGTACTAGAGATGGCACTGCAATCACCACCGAGACGAGCGTAACTGCAAGAGCGCCGAGCCTAAAGGCGCGCCCTGTTTGCCAGCTTTTGCAAGTGTCCTTACTCGTAATTGCAAATGCCTAATGAGTTTTCACCTGGCGTGGTTGACCTTTCATACCATGATGCAATCGCAATCCACTGATGTTCAATATATTGAGTACACATCCGCGAGGCTTATTCGGGGGATCTGGAGTTCATTAAACGACACTTGCCATCTCAAATGTCACAGTTTCTTCATGGCTATACAGGCATCTGTATGGGATTATGGACTGCGTGACAAGAGCATCTCATTTACTTAAATGCAAGGATCTACTCCAGGGTCCAGGACAAGACCTCTGTTTTTTAGGTTATTACCAACAAAATAGAGGAAAGCTTTGGGAATCTCACCCATTGAAATCCATAGACACACCACCATAGCTAAATCTAAATGCAGAACAGGAGCAGCATGATTACAACAGCGTGTGCTCAGGACTCCACTGACAAGGCAACAGAGCAGCTGCAAACAGGGCTTTAAGTGGGCTGGGTCTCAGCTTCCACTTCGCATTGTCCACAAATGATGTCAAAATGGCCTGGGGCCATTTTTTGGGGGGGCTCGCTCAACGGATTGTCGCTGATGAATTGTTCGTGGAAAAAGAGATGAGTTACATCACTGCCCTAGCCCTGTAGATTTGACTGGTGCTTAGAATCACTTCATCAGATTCAGACATGTACGTCTGGAGCATTTGCCTTGTAAGACTCTGTATGGGCATTAGCATGATTGCATCCATTTAATTCAAACCTAATCATGAATGCCTTTAAAAATACAATACAGATACAATAAAAAAAGGTATTAGAAACTGCATTGACCTACTTATTACATTTGAAAACTTTTATTTTAGTCGACTGCTTGTTTGACTGCTGATTAATTACATTCGATTTAACACCTTGGGTTTCACTCTTGTTCATGCCATGTATGAAAACTCGACTGCCTTTCATGCGTTAGGCCAATCCTTTAGTTGCATAAGCCGTGCATCTGTAAAGGCAAGACCTGCAGACAACCAGACAATACAAAACACTCTAAGAAAAAAGAATTGGTGCACCTCCTTGCAAGGAAAACTAGATTATTTTGTATACAAAAAGGAAAAAGGTGACAGAAGGTCCATTTGACCCAGACTGACACTGAGCTCTCTGTTAGATCAAAGCAAGTACACGGTTTTAAGGAAAGAACTTGTCTTCATGATGTAAACAATACACAGTGTTACTCCCCACCCTCATTGGCTACTACCTATGTACATACTACCAGTCCCCTACAGTCCCTTGACCAATTGGCTGCATCCTAATCTACCCCTGTCCTCTAACACGTAGTCCCCTTCTGCGTCACCTTGATTCCCATCTACTGGATTGGTAAATTACCTGGTATGTTACCTGCCCGATCGGCCTAATCATGTGGTGTGCACCTGCTCATTAGCATGAGCTCAGTTGGCAACTCTGAGGTCAGACTAGCCCATTGAAATAATAGTGCTCTTCTCTTGATGCCAGACTCGAGCGTGCCCCAACCATGCCTCCACGGCACAGGACTAGAGTTGTTGCCATCACCTCTTACTCCTAATATCACAAACCATGAGGTGTTCTGTTCCTTGCTCCCACCTTATCAGTTGCCCACCCCACTACACCATCTGACTCTCTCGAGCACCACATTGATTGGCCTAATTCTGATGGATTTAGGTATTCTCTATTCCTGCCGTTTGGCAGTTCAAATGGGATAGTCTTTGTTCCGTGGGGCTGGGGGGATCTGGTGTCCTAAATGTAGAATGAACATTTTGGCAGCTTGAGACATCTAAACTGACTCCCATGGGTTTGTCCTTTGGGACTGGTGCAGCCCTACCCTTTCTCTGCCGTTCACAATCCATTCTGATTTCTCAGGCCTACTGCTTGATACAATTAAACCATCACCCGCTCATAGTGATTGCCACTATTCTCAGCTTCACTGCTCAGACTTGGCAAACGGGAACATTATTTGAACTCTTCATTCTGCGGTGCCGCTGCACCTCCAACAAGGAATACCAAATGCAGTGTATTACTTCCAATATGGCAGTACTTCAGTATTTCCGCACCATCGCCCTGTATCTACATCATCATTGTTACACGTTATATTTCACTACTGATACAGAATATAACCTGTGCCCTATACCTGGGCTTACCTTTGTTCGTGTGACTACTATAAAACAAATACATTTTTTGTTCTCATTTGCATTCCCCACCCCCCTGCGGTGTGAACCTTCTCTTTCTCATGTGTTAATACATGTTTCTAAGCCTGAATCATTTGGGATGGCATGGGAACTGTACCTGCATCCCAAAATGTCCACCTTCAGTTAACCCTCCATTAACCAACCCAGCGGTTTCCGTTCTTCTATAATCATAACCTTTTGGCACCCATAACCTACACACATGGCACACACTTCCCACATCTTGGGCATATTTTTTACCAGGGTACAGGTATGGTAAAAGGAATCTCTATCCACAGCTAATTCAATATGGTGCTCTACATGGTTTTCTGAGTTTGGTGGAGGTGAAGTTAATGTTCCCTGTGGACCTATAGTGCAGTCAATTTTCATTTTGCCTGGTCCTATTTGAAGGTCGGTTTGTATATACTGGTGTATTGTTATAGGTGGAGCTCCACCTGCCCATATGAAACCATCATCATGGCCCTGTTTGGGAGACTCTTGGTACAACACTGCAGAACCATCTGGCACTTGCAGAATATTAGCTGCAGAAATGCCACCAATATCTTCACTGATATTCCTTGCCAAGTTGGGGCCCAGGAGAACATGTTGTCGAACCTGTCCTCAGCTTCCACTTCTGCTTCTGAAGCCTTCCCAGTCTTCAACTTGTGTCAGGCCCCTATTATGTGGGACAAGGACCCATTGTCTGCATCATTTGGGGGGGTATGTGCAACATGACAATCTGATCATCTTGCATAGGCCGCCACCCATAGCCTACAATACGTCCAGCTATATAGCTCGCAGCTCACTTTTTAACAAATTCAAACCCTGCTCTGTGTCATTCGCCAACTGGATAATTTCACACCGCATTATGCGAGGATTAAGTTCAAAACCCTCTGCATTGTCCACAAGGCCTTCTGGGACCTGGGGCCAAATTACCTTCAACTCTCCCTTCCTAAATATCTTCCTTCTCGAGCACTTTGCTCTTCCGCCTCCAACTCCCTCAGGGTCAGCCGCATCTCCAAGCAACGAGTTGGGGGGAGATCTCTCTCCGCTGCAGGGGCCTCCCTCTGGAACAGCCTTCCTGCCTCCCTGAAACTTGAGGAGAACCATCTCCGGTTCCGGAAGCACCTCAAAACCTTCCTCTTTGCTTCTGCTTTCTCTCTCCCTCTCCCCTGCTAAATCACTGATACTTTACTGAATCAGCAACTGGGCCACTCACCAATCTCGGTCCTTGGCCCAGCCACTCTCCCCTGCACTGCCTTCCTGGCAACCCCTGCACTGCGGGACTGTCTCTGTATCCCTACAGCCCCCCTTCCCAGCACTTGTCTGCACTTATCTTGCACTTGCCACTAGCTGGCCCTTATTATTTATCTTGTTCATTACTAACCCTGTACTGCACTTTCCCCTCTCCTTTTCCCCCTTGCACTTTTCCCGTCCCCCCTACCCATGCACTTGTGCGAACTGAATGACACCTGGCCTAGTAGGATCGTTGTCTGTCTCCCCTTGTTCCCCCCTCCCTGCCTCGTCGCGCCTTGAAACACTTGTGTATAGGCGCGTTACAAATGCCATATCATATCATATTATCTGCAACCACTTAGCATTGGCTGCAACCTGGATATCTGGCACCAAAAGGGAGGCAAAGAACACTTCTGTCTTTTTATAGAGGCTATATCTGTCTGGAATTGCTTTCAACAGATTGGTGGATTCTTCAGACAGGTGGTTTGATGGTTTCTGTCATCTCTTGATCGAGCATATATTTCTGTTTACATGTGGGGGTTGTGGCAGCTCTGCTATTGACAAGTTTACTAGAGACAGGTGCATCAGGAGAATCTAAGACAGCTGAATTCAGGGTTGTTAGTGAACAAGTGCCTCTCCAAAATGGCAAGAGATGCATGTATGCTTGTTGGCAACACACCCAGAAGATGTCCATAACAGCAGCTGTTCCATTGTTGAGGTCATGGATGACGAATGTCTTGTTGCACTTGCTTTTAGTCCCTATAGGAACAGTGCAATTTCCTCAAAAGCAAAACTCATATTATGTTGCTGCGTTTACCTTCACTGCCGATTCTTTTGATTCAATCCATGTTAGCTTGACAAGTATGCGGCCCATATGGCAAGTCAATTCTTGCTCACCTTCCATATCACTTCTTCATCAAACCCACCAACCTGCAAGCTGCACAACTTACTACTGCTGCCTCAAATTTGTTGCCCATGAACAATTCTCCTTCCACCTTTAGCAACATGCGTGTCTTGCACTGTGGGTCTTTTTCTTTCATTGCACATTCTCCAACATCTCTGTCCATTTGTATGACCTGTACTGTGTGCCCCTGGAACATGCTTCGTACCCAACAACTAAACACTGGGCTACGAGAGGTGGCATTTCTTAGGGTATTAACATCTTGGGTACCGCTGACACATGAGGGATGAGAGAGCAAGCATAACAGCTCCCATTTGAGCTCTCCTTCCCCACTGAGCTCATGAACTGTCACATAGATTACTGAATTCTGGATGGTGCACATTAGTCATTGTATCAAACACCACCCCATGTATTGATTATAATCCCTCACTTCTTCGACCCCACCTGATGCATTGTTTTTTAACCAAGTATTGTTATCTGTTATTCAAGTTCTTTTCATGTTACCCACATCACTTTGACAAATATCATTTTGGGAATTATCATGGTCTACACACCCTGTACACCACCTTTTATAGTGCCCCACCATATAACCTGACTGAAGGAATATACACGCAATCATAACAAAATCCTAAACATATATACAATATAGATATTATTACACAATGCTTGTGAGGGGACACCTGTAAGGGACGAGAAGAACGAGAGAGCAAAGCAGTGACCACAGTCTCTTGCCTGCCTTGTACCATTGAAACAAATGTGTTATAACACTGGAAGAACACGGTCCGGAAAGGAAAATACATCCTTTACTGAAAATGTTGTCTGCACAGGCCTTTATTTCTATAAATAGCATCTAAACAGTTATATTCCTATTCGTAAAGTTTCTGAGAGTCTGTCAAAGGGGGAGCCAAATGGACATCATAAAAGGCAAACCCAGTACTGCAACTCCTTCAGCTTGATGGCAAACGGGGTGGCATAGACAACGGTAAACAGGCTGTTGAATTTAGGTTGGATCCAATGCTGCACAGTATAAATAACATACATTGTATCTCCAGGCAGTAATTGCAGGCGTGGCAAGCTTACATCATTGGACGCCATGCCATCTTCTGCTTCTTCACTTTTTGGTGCTATCTGTCAAGAGAGAACATCTATTCATCTGGTTAACTGACGCAAATACCCTGTACCCTCCTCCCCCAAAATGCTTGCAGCCCTTTGTGCTTCAGATGCACTATGCATAGGTGAAATGGGCGTGTGCATTCTCCTCCTCGTCACAATTATGTGAGGCAAGAGGTGATGGTCTTTGCAGGGTTGCATTCTCAAATTGAACAAAGTCAAGAGTAAAGAGTAGACCCAATTCTTTTTGAGGGTCATGCAGAATTTGGATAATATCCCCTTGAGGAGTTCATTCATCCATTCAACAATCATGTTGGCCTGAGGTTGGTAAATAGAGCACATATTATGCTGAATGCCTAACAATGCTACTATTTCTTTAAATAGCTCACTGAAGAACTGAGTGTCATTATCAGATAGTCCTTCACACACTCGCAGAATGTGGAGCACTTCTTGAACTAGAAATGTGGCTGCTGATTTAGCATCTTGATGTACACATGGCCCTGCCTCAACCCACTGGGAAAACGGGCACATGATAACAATAAGATACCTATAGGAGTTATACTTCTCTCCCATAGTGGCAAAATCTATGTGGAGCTCACGGAATGGCCCACTGGGGCTGGTAGTATGACACACAGTATCCTTAATGTCTCCCCCATGCTATAGAGGAGCCTGTCAACTAAAGCACAGGGAGAGCATATAATGGCAATTGGCATGCCAATGTTATCTCTTTCTTTAGGGAATTGATTGCGTGACCTTGTTTGGCTACCAGCATGCTCGATCCCACAGACAGCATCTGAGCCACGTTTTCAAAGTTCACCATTCATTTGTTGGAAAGAATGTGTGAACCTGGTTGAGCTTTGTTTAAACTTAACGGTGCAGGCCATCAGCCCAGTGGGTACATGGCGACCTTAGCCACTACTCGAAAAGCCACAGCAGCATGACTTCTCACTGACTTCTTGTTTAATTGGTGCACATCACTTCTCTTCTAATCTATGCTTGTCTTCTTGAATCCTGCTGTGCAATAGACTTTCACAGTGACTGATCTACATGGGATACAGTTTCTGGCAACATAGCGAGTAGGAATGTACAGTGTATGCAAACAGATAGTATGGCAGGATTGTGGATCACACTGGGGAGCAAAGAATAACGTGTGTGCTAGGTAATCAAGCCCTTGATACAAGCAATGGTGATAGTTTCCGCTTGCTGTTCCCTTTGCAGTTGTGGCAGATGGACAGAAATGACATCACAAACCGAACCCGCTTTTCCAGCAATACCCAAAACAAACCATTGCCTACTTCAACCTATATAACTTCAGGTGAAGATTTTTTTTAGTCATCCAGACTGTCTAGTCTCATAAAAGGAAGAGAGTACTATTTGCAGAGGACGGGTGTTGCATCATCATACTGCTAGATGTCTTGAGAAACAGGTTCTTGTATGTTTAATTTTTCCTACAGGCCTTCTGTCCGCCTGCCCTCCTGCCCTTGGTTTGCGTGCCCCCCAGGCACATTATGGCCTATTGTGGATGTGACCACCCATGTAGCTGCTCTTCTCAATTTTAACAGGTACTGATTCTATTGTAAGCTTTTACACCAGCCATGAAACATGGGAATTAGCATCTTAGATTGAGCTCTCCGTTGATCAGGCTGTGTTCATCACCCTCACGCATTCAGAGCCAAGCAGCAAAAACTTGAATAGGCCAACTACTAAATGGAAGCCAACTGAAGAAGATCTGTGATTTGTTTGAGACAGACTGACACAGCTTTAATCTGCGAGACTGGCTTATGAAATTCAGTGGGCATTTTTGTACCTTTGCATTTTTTGCACTTGTATACCATAGACTGGTGAATTGCAGTCATCAGGTTTGAATAATTGTGAACAGTTTGTTTTAGATTGGTGCCATTTGCAGATATGATAATTGTCTTTTTCACTTTACTTGCATTATCTTTGCATGGTTGACTATTTTGGCACCACTAACCGCATTATGGTCCTGTTATATGCAGGTGAGTTTATGTGGTAGAATGAATGGATGAATGAGAGAGTATGCATCGGAAGTTGTGATTGATGAAAATATATACTTAAATTAATTATCTGGTGGTCAAACTTGATGAATGTTCTTGTACTATCTGTTGTTTTTATCAGTTGAAAATTAATAAATAAAATCTATTAGGAAATTACAAAAACAATTGTCGGTTTGACATTATGGTGAATTCTATTTAATGTGGCATGGGAGATTCCCCTGTTGTTTTTCAACTGTTTTATAGAGGTGGCATGTGATACAGTTTGATACAAATAGATTCAATAATTTCTGCAGGTTTGGAACAAACCAGTCCTCAGTCCTCCTGGATGTTTGCAGTGATATGCTGCTTAGACAAGTATTCTGGGTTATGCTGCTGCTCAACGTTGACCATTACCAATTGGCCATTACTACTTTTCCTTTTATTACCTGTGTCCTAATAAGATCGGTAAGAGATTGCATACAACCCCTTTTTTTTGCAACAACTCTTTCTCTTCATGGGGTACCTGTCTCTCTAATTCAATGATTTGGGTGTTTGGTACTGCAGTGTATGGGACTTCTAACCATTACTGCAAACGTTCCACTTCTGGGTAGGCTGCAATGAATGGCACTGGGAGATACACCAATATTTTGGCTGCTTCATCAGCTGCTGTGTTACCAATGGAAATGGGGTCTTTGTTGTCAGTATCGGCAGCACACTTGACCACTGCGATAAGTGTAGGCTGTGAGACAGCATAGATCAACCTCTCTAGCAGGGCTGTTTGTTGCACTGGAACCCATTGGCCCTCCAAATCCCCCTCCTCTTCCGTAAGGATTATCCTGATTGTAGAGTGTTGGTGACATACACTGAATTGGAATATATTGGGGGAGCCAAACCAGGTCCCAGACCACCTCTCCACTCCGGAACCGGAACCTTGGAGTAAAACTTCACTGCTTACTTGCTCGCTGTCATGGATGAGGACAAGAGGAAATGCCCGTTCAGCGTTTCCCAGCACAGTGTGTCAGGCCCAGTTCCATGTTATAATATCCATGCACAAATGTCGCCATACAAGATTGGCACAATTTTTTTGTGTCAATATTACCACTTGGAACCTGCAAAGGCCACCCCTGCAACTCCCACATTTTCTTTAATGGAGCAGGGGACACCCCCACATCCACTGATCTCATTTACCCCAAATATTATCCCCCAAAATAATGTTGCCTATGCTGTTTCCCAGTGACTATATGTATGGCGACATTATTTAGGGGGATAATATTACCTGATACCCAAGCCGCACCTCATGATCTTGTCAGCCCAGCCCACACACGCAATGAGGCTGCTTCGGACACTGACGTAGTAATGGCAAAATTACTGCAAATGAACACACAAACAGCAATTCACTTGCAGACAAATATTTCTTTTAGGGGTAACCTGCTGCGTGTGGCAAGTGGGGCAAAATGCAAAAGAGTATGGCTTTAAATGTGGGTCGAGTCAGGCACACTTTCCCTCCAGATTGATAAGACCCCTAGTCATTTGGTGCACTGCAGAAAGCAAATAAAATACATTTATAGAACATTGTTTTTGTGTTACAGTAGCAGGGTCCCCAAAGGTTAGGGATACTTACATTAAAACTGAGTGTGTCGAGTGCTGATTCAAGCAAGGCTTCCTCAGCACAGATGACATTTGACACCAGTTTTTCACCTCACCTCTTTAGTCAAAGGTCATTTCATTAAGAGTCAGATCTGGCTAGTTCAGCAGTCACCGAAACAACAAGCACTAGCAAAGGAAATACATGTGGGCGATAAGTAATGCAAAGTGCACACTCAGTTGGCCTGTTAATGCTAGCATGTACCTTTTATAGACAAGGCATAGCCCACAATGACCAGATGTTGTCAAGAAATGTCAAGCACAGCCACCAACCCCGCCCTCTCCCCCCCCCCGCGCCATTATGATGTTGGGTTCCTAGTTGGTCACATGCCAATAGGTAGCCAATAGTACCCTCAAATACCCCAATATTGTAATGCATATCATATAGAGGTGCATTATATAGCCTGAGATCTACCATTTTTCAGTGCACTTGGCATTTCATCCCTGGGATTTCTCTGTATGTAAACTATGACCCACCAGATGTTGGCATAACATGGCAAGTGTAACTATACATTCCCCAATAATGCAATTATCAGCAGTCCTGCAAAAGGTGCTATTGTTCTTTGAAGGCAAGCTTCCCTCTCTCATCAGACTTTCCTTACAGCAGCTAAAACCATGCCATCTTCACAACTCATAGTTGCCTGAGGGAAGAGGGCAAGCTTACGGATTGCTAGAAACATCAACAAGGCCATTTCGATCCCACAATATTGCCATTCACCTGTAAGCCTGGACAAATAAATGTGGGCTCGACTGAACATTTAAGGGATTCAGGCGAGAGATGTGGGATATGCTGATGAAATGTTGCTGTTCACATGGGTTAAAGAGTTCGGAAATGTTCCTGCCTGCTCATGTTCAAATTAAAGAAAGTATAAAGTTATTCGAATAGGTCAGAAGTTCAGAATCCTTCCTGCCAGGGATGCTAAAAAAAACGAAATAATTAACCTTTCTTTTATTTAAATATAGAAAGCAAATTTAACTCTTTGCAGCTGGCAATTTTTTTGTTAAAACAGTTCAAAATCCACAAAAAGTGTTACATTTAAAAGAAAGTGTAGAGGATGCTTATTTATTTATTTGCATTACACTGATAAATGCCTATGTAACCACATTTGCAAAAGTGGCATGCCCATTTCCCGGGGGCTTTATTCAATTGCAAATGATGCACTGACCAGCCTCCTTGCAAACATTAGCGCCAGGTGTTTATGGTGCACCCTGCACCCATATGGACTATTAATGTAGATTTATGTTATGTGGTGCTGCCCAGGTATAAAACTCATAACTTTGCAAACCCAACTGACTGGCATATTTTATGAAACCTTCAGATCAACATCATGAATGCTTGACATGAGAGCGAATCTCTCCCAGTCCTACTGGCCTTTTTTAGTTCATTGGCATGCACCAGTAGACTCTTCACACTATTAAATAAATAACTTTAATAGTCCTTGTGAAAGCAAACTCAGCAGGATGAAACTTCATGTACCCATAATGCATGACTGACTCTTGCCCAGCCCTATAGGCTTTTCAGAGGTTTGTTGAGACAAACACATAGACAACACCCACATCTTTTTCTCCTTTCCTGAACTCTCCACTGATCTATCTACCAGAATCTCTGACTGTTTATCTGCTGTAAAATACTGGATGCCGTCACACTCCCTTATGTTGAACTCCTCAAAATCAGAGGTGCATTTATTGCCAAATCTTCTCTCTCTTCTTCTTCCCTGCTTAGCTGTTTCCCACCTGACATTCGTCCCTACTTCTTTTCAGCTAGAAACCTTGGTGTCATCTCCAACCCTTTACACCCATTCTCTACCTTCATAAATAAAACTGCAACAGCGATTCACCTCAGCCTCCAAAATATCAGGAAAATAAGCCACCTCCTTCCCTTCAAAACTGCCAAACATCTCCTAACCACTCTTGTCTTCTCTAAAGAAGACTACTATGCCATTATCCTATTTGGTCTTCCAAACTGTGTGTTCTGTCCCCTTGACACGATAATGAACTTTGCTACCAGGACTTTCTTTGAACTATTTCGCTTCACCGCTACTTCCTCCTATTACCAGCAGCCTGGCTAACTACACAAAACAGGGACACATTCAAATATCTACTACTAGTGCATACATCCATCTGATGTAAGGCACAATCATATTAATCGTCTTCTATCAACCTCTACAAACCCTTGCAGTCTTTGCTCTGCCTCCTCCACCACCCCTGTGGCACCTCACCCATCGTGTTCTTCCTCGCGCTTCAGCTTTTTCACTATTCTTCCTCTGTTTACGTGGAACTTCCTCCCCTCTGCAATTCGAAACACATTCCACATTGATGTATTCAAAATCAAATTGAAAGCCCATCTCCTCGCTTTGGAGCTATCCCTTTGACTTACCGCTCCACCCTTACTACTTAGACATTCTCTGACCACTAACCAGACACTTCCCTCTCTTTTACCAATCACAGTAGCACTTCAGAGGTTGAGGTACCTGTTCATGCTTAGCTGGCCACACTGCCAACATGATGATGCTCACTTGTCCTAAATGTGTCCACTGTATTGTTCCCAGTATCTGTCCAATATATCCTTTCTAGAACCGGAACATAATGTCACTTAAATTCTCCCAATTATAAGAGTCTCACTGCCTCCTGTTTACCTGCTCTATTAACTTTGTAATCCCCTTTGTGACCAAAATAACACCCTTCCTGGGTATGTATCTATGAACATCTATTTTTTTATTTAAATGTACATTTTGAGTTCACTATATTGTATTATAAACCAATTTGTGTCAACTTCTGAATGATGAAAAGCAGACTCAGGCTTGTCTGCTATGTGACCAACTCTGCTGCCCTGACATGCAATCTTACAGTTCTCGACATCAACATTGCTCATTTGCTAATCTTTAGAAGGATGAAAGAATATATTTTTCTTACAAAGATTCAAACCTAGGATCTGCCGGATGCACATAGATCTCTGCAGTAGGTGTACTCAACCACTGAGATATCTTATTGCAGAGTTCAATGCACTGTGCCAACTGAATAAGATTCTCAGAGGCACAGGACTCCATTTCCTCTTGCTAACCACTTCACCCAGATCATCCAACACCTCCCTTCCCCCTACCGTTTCTTTCCTTCCTGAAGCCTGTTAAGGTATTTTGTGTATGTTCGTCCCACAGGTCAGACCAAACCTGTGCAAACTTCTCCCGAACTTCCATGAAGATGTATGGGCCTCATTACGAGTAGCGTGGTAAAGATGGGATCATTACCGGCATAGAGGTATGAGCGGGTCCGTGCTCGTATGACGCCGCTAATAACGGGTGATTACGAGTGTGCGAGCACGCGCGAACCCCCATGCCGGTAATGGCCATACCGGCATGCCGCTAAAGGCCCTCCAACCCCCGATAGTGCCATCACGGGACCCGCCGATACCGCCTCTGCCTAGGAGGAACCCCTTAATACCGACCCGGTAATAACAGCATGCTAATACCAGGCTCGTAATACCGGACCTGGAAGTAACTCCATCGCATCAGAACGGGAAATGCGCCGCAGGCCATCTTTAAAAACACAATCCATTGCAATCTTCCCAAACCACCAGTTGTTTATAGGAGAGACCAGTGGCAAAACTCTCACCATGTCGAAGGCAACCCGGAAGACTACCCCCCGCCTCCGGAAAAAAATAACTTTTCTGATGCAGAATTGAACATGCTTGCAGACACCCTTGCTGCACATGCTAATGTGATAAATGAGCAGAACCTCAAGCGTGAAGTGCAGCAGCGCAAGATGGAGGTCTGGCAGGAGGTAGTCCGCAAGGTCTCCGCTGTTGGAACCACCCCACGGACAGTGAAGGATTGCAAGAAGAGGTGGGATGACCTCCGCCTGAGGGTTTGCAGTATCCTGTCAAGCAACAGGAGGGAGGCCATGGCTACAGGCAGGGGTCCCCACTCTCCTGCCAAACAGACCACCTGGGAGAAGACGGAAAGCACGTTCATCAATCTGGAGTCCATCGAGGGATTTGGGGAGATGGAGACGGGTGCGGCATCAACTGCAGATGGAGGTGAGGGACCCTGCAGATCCCTGTAGGGGAAACCGTGACGTAGCACAAGTGATGTGGAAGAGAGTCTAGGCAAGGCAATGCATGTCCCAACACACTCATCAACATATTCTTGTCCAGATGGAGGGCCAAACCCTGCCAGACTGAAATGCCAATCCCATTACCAACACACAGCCAACACACATGGACCGTGCCCATATAATACATCACACAAACCCTAATGCAACGGCATGCCACCTGCCATGCAGCAAATGCCAAAATGCCCCCTTCATACTACTCTGTGTGACACACCTGTAAGATATGAATGCATGATAAATGAAATACTCCACAGCACCCTATAATGCATCTAGCATGTACCACCATCACTGATGTCCTGCATCTCTTCTACCCCTCAGGCGCCGATGGAGAAGATGCCAGCCAGGATCATACCACAAGGGCATCCACGTCCCAGCCAATGACAACAGCCAGCGACAACACCACCTCTAGGGCCGCCTCGCAGCCCACACATACACACAGTGCACCTGACACAGTGTACACTGAGCTTCCCAGCTTACACCAGTGGAAGGCGAGGCCGTAGAACAACAGACCAACACCGATGATGCAGTGGAAGAGCTTGTGGACCAGGAAGGACTGACACATGTGGAGTGTCCACACACCCCAAGATCCGTGCCCACCCCCCCACCCCACTTTCAGCCCTCACCCACCTGCAGCAGTGCTGATCCCTGCCTGCACGATTCCGACCTGAGCCCGTTTTCCGAGGACAGCACTGCTAATGCAGGCCCCGTGGCAGCACCCTCGACCACTGCTGCTCCCACCACAAGCCTTGAGGCACGGCTGGCGAGGGTGGAGACCAGACAGGAGTCTATGTTGGACCTGCTCCGGCAATGCATCGCCGATGGGGTGGACACGAGGTGTGGGATAGCCCAGGCCATAGCGGGGACCACAGCCGCCATAGCCGCCAACACAGCCGCCATAGCTGCCAACAAAGTCACCATAGCTGCCAACACAGCCGCCGTGAACAGCTCAGCATTGTTGATGAGAGACTTTCTGGGGGCCATCACGCAGGTCCTCACATCCATCCTGCTCCACATGCAGCAGCCACAACCTGCACCAGGTGTGAAAATGACCACAGCTTCCTCCCCATCCACCACACCCACTTCCTCTGCCCTCGTTCCTCTGGACTGTCCAGCCCTGTGCGTCAAACACGGCGGAGTGCGAGGCACACTGAAATGCCATCCCGACAGCAAGAAGTCCCTCAAAAAGTGTGGGAGAACTATGGGAGTGGGTGCAATGGTGTTGGCGGTGATTGGGAGTATTAGGGGTAGTACATTGGGGTGTTTTGGGAGTACATTGTTTTTTTTGGAGTTCACTGGGGGTTGTGGGAGTTCACTGGGGGCTTGGGGGAGTTCACTGGAGGGTTTTGGGAGTTCACTGGGAGGTTGGGGGAGTTCACTGGGGGCTTTTGGGAGTTCACTGGCGGTTTGGGGGTGGGGGAGTTGCACTTTCTTCAGTTGATATAAATACACCCGTTGTGTTAAAAAATTCAATGGCTGGACATTCATCTTTTGTGTGTATCACTTTAATGTCTGACGGTGTACAGTGGCCAGCTCCCCACATTCCCTGTGTGCATGTCCACATGGACACAGTGTACAACGTGTCACTGACACATATCTATCAAGGTCCCTGTGTGTCAGAAGTATTTGTGAATCAGTGATTGGCGTACTGCACGGCCATCCTGTGCATCACGTACTAGCAGGGGTGCTGCTTCTCCTCCATCTTCATCCTCATCATCCTGACCCGGTGCATGCATGTCAATGTCAGGTGGCAGTGGTACATTTCACTGTTGTGCAGCATGACACAGGCTATGCTTATCTTTGCCACCTTCTCAGGGCCTTAAAGGAGTGCTCCACCAGACCTGCTTAGGCAGCGGAACCGCGCCTTCAACAGGCCAAAGGTCTGCTCAATCACAACACAGGTACGGAATGTACCCGATTGTACTCCTCTGCATGGCTGTTCCGCGGGTTCTGCACAGGGGTATGTAGCCACGGCTTCAAGGGATATCCTCCAGCACCTGCATGAGAATACAGATAGGTCTATGTGAGTCACTCTGAGCTGCCACCTTCAGGCAACACAGTCATGGTCCTAGCTATTTGCTGTGGACCTGCACATGTCCCTGTATGTATGCACCAATATTGTTATGATGCATTCGATACTGCAATAGGGTGAGGTAGTCTGGATGGCATTGGATAGATGATGCAGGGTGAAATAATGCATGCTGAGGCGGATGTACTGTGGTTGTAGGACAATGTTTTGTCTCCCATTTTTGCTGTGTATACTACACTGTGCATGGTCACACAAGCCACATTGGCACAGTTGGGATCCTGTTTAGTCATGCATTGCTTGACATAAACATGGCCAGGTTGTGTTTCTTACATGTCGTCATTGATATACGTAAATGGTCAGATGTGTGCCAATTATGTGTCATGTTGGGGTTGGGAGGTTCAGGTCAGGAGTCAATAGCTCTATGTGCATTCTCCACTCACCGTCCATTTCACCCCCCCCCCATTCCCACCCAGGTGGAGTATGCATCCCCCCTCTTTCCCACCAGATGGAGTATGCATCCCCCCATTCCCACCCAGGTGGAGTATGCACCCCCCACCCATTCCCACCCAGGTGGAGTATGCATCCCCCACCCATTCCCACCCAGGTGGAGTATTCATCCCCCCATTCCCACCCAGGTGGAGTATGCATTCACCCCCACTCCCATCCAGGTGGAGTATGCATCCCAACACATCACTACCCCGATGCACTGCCATGGGCCAGTCAGGCAACTCACCAAGCAGCCTGGCACGTGGTCCAGCATGTCGCTCCATGTGACGGGGTAGCATGGAGTTACGCAGCACCATGGCATCATGTGTTGATCCGGGAAATTGGGCGCAGCAATGTGTGATGATCTTGCTGGAGTCACATACCATCTGCACATTGATGGAGTGGTATAGCTTGCGATTGCGGTACACTGCCTCTACGGCATGGGGGACTACCAATTCTACATGGGTGCAGTCCAGGGCACCAATACAATTAGGCATGCCTGCCAGTGCATGGAAGCCTACTTTGGTGTTGGCTATCTCCTGAGCAGTCTGTGGTAGGGATATGTGGGTGCTAGTGTGCTTCAGAAGGGCATCCAGCACTTGGGTCAGCATGCGTGAAAATAGTGGTTGTGAAATGCCATGCAGCTGGCCCGCTGTGTGCTGGTAGGTGCCTGTGGCCAGGAAGTGCAGCACAGACACCACCTTTGGAATTGGCAGTGCATATTTCTATGAGGCTGGCAATGTCGAACCGGTACAGGGTGTGGATCTGCTCAGGGGTTAGATTGAATGGACTTGGTCTGATGCAAGGGACTGGTGGCTGCCAGCGCGGTAATACTTGCTGCACTGGTGGTAATAGCTGGGCCAGTCTCACCCTCCTTCTCCTCCTGTGTCTCCTCTGTGCTGCCTGTTGTTGCTGCTGTAGTTGTTGTAGTTGCTGTTGTTGCTGTAGTTGTAGCAGTATAGGCATGTCCTCCAGCTCCATGATTGCACCAGCTAGTGGTAGAATTTTGGTGTAGGAAGGGGTGTGGTGTGTGGGTGCACTCCTTTTATACTGGGCCAGACTCCATTGAGTCCACCTGTGGTGATTGTGTGCACCTGTGGCAGTTGGCTTGATTGCTTTTTATGGGTGGTCCGCGATGCCTGTATGGCCGCCATCGTGCAGCCCCTGATTGCCGCCTTCGGGATGCCAGTATTTGCATGCCCGCATGGGTTGTGATGTCCTCCTATTACCGGGATGCCGGTATTTGCTCCCCTAAGGGGTGCGTGTACGCGCCCATGCCGGTTTGAGGTGGCACGGTATGGGCAGTGCCGATATTGGCAGGTTGTCGGGTTGTAATGCCCCGGACCCATTAACGATGCCGCTATTACCATTCCGCATTCCTTTTTTCATTACCTCCATTCTCGTAATGAGGCCCTATGTCTCTTAAAGGAGATTCAGACAGCTGTGGATTGAAAGAAAAAGCTGCAGGGACTCACATATCTAACAGGATCTTACTAGATTTGTCAGAGCCTGCAGATCGGTTTTGAGACATCTAGCACAGGCTTATTATCACATGAGCCTTAACTGCATCACATGCAAGGCTTGACATCAAATGCCCACACATTTGCATATATTGCTCACATCAAATGTCAATCATTCCCATTAAGGCTCTACTTACTCACATAATAGGCACATTCATTCCATAAACAAACAAGGGAACTTTATCATATTCCCAGTTCTCTCATAGTATTCCCATTATTACCATCAAATGTATAAAGATAACGTAAGTTATTATTACACAAATTCATGTTACTCAATGTATTAACCTGGAACCTGGAAATGTTGAGGTCTTGAGGTGGTCATGCGTGAAAACAAAACATAGGACTGTCAGCTGCACACAAATAGATATCCAAGGCAAGTGCACAACATGAGTATGTGTTTCCAAATGCAGGAAGGCGCTTATTTGCATTATCCATCAACACTAGGTGGGCATTCAATTATTGTAGTTTATTTTGAAGGTGGGTGTGAGGGGCTCGGAAATAACAGTTCAAAAAGAAGCTTCTAAAGCACAATTTACAGTTTTATATACATTGTTAGCCAAATTCACGGTATTCGTTTTTTAATCTTGGAAGAATGAAGGCCTAAGTAGGACATGGCGGGATTTGGAGCTGTGAGAGCAGGCAACAGACAGAAGGCAGAGGCAAGTACTGCACGCGCTGATCACCTTTACATAAGAGCATCATGGGATCCTAGGTCAAATAATGCAGCAAAACTGTGACCAATTACCTTTGCTCAAATGGGGAGCAATTCGATTCACTGCTTGTTTGACATAGAGGAAGGGATGAACCTTTATTTGTAGCTATTTTATATGAGGCAAGGTTAACTACAGTACATATAGTTGGATTATGCCTACTATTCCTAACTGAGATCTTAACTCTTTGTGATGTGTTTTGGTCAACTACCAAGAAAAAGGTGTACCAATGAACTGCCCATAGATACATTCTGATGCAATGGGCAAAACCCAACAAAAGGATGCCAATTTCACCACAAACTATGAACATTTACAGAATTGTATATGTGAAAATATTAGAAAGGACTATACTTTGATGAATTTTAAATCCACAGCGAGGTATGCTGAAAGCCACTTTGCTAACTAAAATATTCTACATTTGTCGGGAGGATGTTGCCAAGGGTTTTTTAACTGGAACACCTTCCTGGGCATCATTACTGTAATCCAAACACACTTGTTGTGAACATGAACTATAGATGAAAATATAGTTTGCTTATTGAAATGTACTTTAAATGAAGTCCAAGAAGTAAAGCAATCTGCCATTTAATTGTATACGCCCACAAGATATGTGTTGAAAATGGAGAGCAGTTGTAATTTAAGCTTGATGGACCTACCTTCATTAGGATTCTAAACTTCTTGTTACATAGGGAAATGTGTCAGAAAAATGACATGGTGTTTGAATTGCAATGTGCTTTTTATCCAGCGAATAATATAATGTGAATGAAAAGCTTGTTATATAATAGAACATCATATGCTGTTCTAAGTAGGCTC
The DNA here is from genome assembly GCF_040938575.1 of Ambystoma mexicanum. Lineage (NCBI taxonomy): Eukaryota > Metazoa > Chordata > Amphibia > Caudata > Ambystomatidae > Ambystoma > Ambystoma mexicanum. Next base: position 114,701,473 of record NC_090930.1, read on the forward strand.
TTGATAGGGCATTGTCCAATTTAAACATTTATTTAATCCAGGATATACATTGCTGATGGGGGAAGTCCTGAACCCAAAGTGATTGTAAATTATCACTCGGGAGGGCTAGATCCTTATCCAGCCATCAAAGAAACATATTAGATTCACTATGACAAAAGAGCCATCTGTTCAGAAGATATCTGAAATTAAATTCAAAATTGTTTGAGTCATAAATGATACAATCCGAGCTGATCACAAAGTTAAAGGGGTATTGCGGTCATAAATTGTATTGACCCAATCGATCGGGTATGTATTTTAGAGCATACATCGATTGTTCTTAAAAAAATGTCCAAATCAACTTATCCAAGTTTTTCTCACTTTAATACAAGCGAAAACGATGGGTCGGGTACCACCATCTTGTGCTAATCTTATCCGTTGATCCATCGCCCTAAATTTAGATCACCCGCCCCACAACCTGACATCACTAGATGCTCACCATGAGCTCCACCTATTTTAATGATGTTAGTGGCAGCGTAGCCAAACGTACCCTGTCATCAGCAACATTATAATGTTATCTAGCACACAACCAGGAACATAAACACACAAATCCACAAACAGACTTAAAACATTTGTTTCTTTTCAGAAAAATTATGAAAACAGTTTATTTTGAAGAAAACAGCAATAGTTGGGAGCGTAACAAGTACTTTAAATTTGTACATAACGCTGAAAAGAGGAAATTAAGTCCACAAAAAATGGGTAAATTTTCACAATCGAGGTTATAGCTAGCGAACATCAGATGGTTCTACTGTCATTTTAGAATGCTGATTCCATTCATCGGTCGATACATCCCATTCTTTGCATTCTTCACAGAAAGTTATTAACTTAAATTGCTGATTTCTGATTGGTGCACATGGTGTTCCATTACAGATAAGAAATTAGTGGTATCAATTTCAAATGCAATACTTTCACATCTGCACGTTTTCAGAACCGATAAGCTGCCATGTTGCTCCTTATCACTGCAACCACAAAAGGACAAATTGGTGTCTGGTGATAATCCCAGATAATGGTTACCACAGATGAGTTATTGATAATTATTGTCCAATTGCTGTTGAAAAAGCCATTAACCGGTAAACTGTACCAATGACAGATGCACATCTATGGAAAATCGAGAATGCAAAAATATATTTCATTATCCAATTTATAATTGTATATACACATTACATATTTATGTTAACTATCAATTTAAGTTACAACTAAAACACACAATGGGCCTCATTACGAGTCAGGCGGAATGGGTTAATGGGGTCCGCTAATGGGTGCGGACCCGTTATTCCCATTCTGCCTGATTACGAGGACCCTCGCGGGAACCGGTAAGGATGCCTGGTAAAACCAAGCATCATTACCGGGTCCCGCGAGCGGACCAGGGAGCTAACAACGGGCCGGTCGTAATCGGCCCAGTTGTTAGCTCCCTCTCCCATTCCCATTGATCCCTATGGGGGCTCGAATGGCAATGGGAAAGTTCTGGGCTCGGGTTCCCTGAGGGAGGAATTACCGGGCCCTCCAAACTCAGAATGGCCCGGTAATTCCCCATTCAGGGAACCCGTACCGGTTTTGGAGGCAGCCATGCCGCCAATAGCGGCATGGCCACCGCCAAACCCGTAATGAGTCTCAATGTCTTTTATTTACGTCAAATTGATCATTCATCCACCACAACACACTAGCAATCCTCACGTGCATAAATAGTATTTAAAAATGTGCTCGCATTGTTCTTGTGTTTCCATTCTTCCTATGTGACCGGTGATGTGAGAAACATATAGTGACAACAAGACAAAACTGATCACAGTTAAAGGGTGTTCATTGAACAGTGAAAGTGGTATGCTGGTTGGAAAAATGCCTAACCTTAACCTAAATCTAAGATGGGGACTGGTGTTGACCATCAAATGAAAATAATACAGTCCTAGTGGTGTTGTGTCACAACAAAAGAGCCTATACTAAGACAATCTATTGCCAATTCCTTATGCTAAATACAAAGGGTGTGTGGTTAAGTTTCAAGAAAGAAAGAAGTCTTCACCCCTGGGTCCCCCTCTTCTGGGCTGAACCTTTCTCAATAGTATTACTTTATTTCTATTATTCTTTTCTCATTAAACCTTATAACTTAACTCCTTCGATCTCCCTCGTTCGGGCTCGGATCCCCTCGACTGCCAGCCTTGGGTGACGGCTTCACCCCTGGATCTCCCTCGGTCAGGCTGGGACCTCTCTCGACTGCCAATGTTGAATTTAGCTTCACCCCTTATTCTTTTCTCATTAAACTTTGGGTGATAGATAAACTCCTTGGATCTCCCTCGTTCAGAGTCGGATCCCCTCGACTGCCGGCCCTTGGGTTGTGGGATGTATTGACCCACTTTTGCTCTGCCATGCGACATCCCTATGTTCTGATGGTGCCAGAAATCCTAAAATGGCAGCAAAACTGTTGTGCGAGCCAAAACCACTGAAAACCGCGCTCTGCAAAGCACAAAAAGATAGTAGCCCAATCTGCCATGCATGTTGTCAGTGGTGGAACAGAGATCTCACTCCTGAAACATGTCACTGGGCTTCACAACAAGTAAAAAGGGAGCACAGAGGGAAAAGCAGTGCGTTGCTGAAAGAAATGCAAAATCTTGCTTTCAAATCTTTTTTCTTGGTTGCTGAAACTGCAGAAGACACCCTCAAACATCCAATATTCTTGATGGGTGCTACAATTCATTGAGTTCAAGAAATCATTGGGATATTACAATGTCCTGCAAAGCTGAATTTGTCATAAAAACATCCACAGCAAAAGTTGCCAGCCTGTGGAATCTGTCAAAATCCGGGCGCAGTACCCTCGGCCGCCTGTATGACAGCTATCAGAAGCCTGCCTGATTAACTTTAAAAATGTATAAGCTGAAAGCAAATGTTTGCAATTTAAATGGCATGTTACTGAGAGTAGCCTATGTTGTAATTGTTAATCCCATGGTTTAGAATCTGAAATAAGTGTTCTAGCTGCCTGTTTTGAAATTACAAGTTGGTTTTAAGCAAAGGAAAAATGCAACAGAAATAACATTTAAATTAAGCCTGGCTGAGCTGCAAGAACTTGAAAGGCAGATTTCTTCCCAGAAGGAGGACACTTCCACCCCAGCTGAAACACAATTGCTGGGGAGCCAGAAGAAGACAATGGACTTCCTCCATCTCAAAGGAATGGCAAGTGTAAAGGGTCTTAAATTACCTGGGCCGAGGAGGAAATGGGAGGAGACTGCATCTGAACTGCAGAGAAGCAGAAGGAGGTGGAGACAAACAACCTTTTGTGGCTGGACAGTCACAAAGAACATTTTGTTTAAATACATATAACTTACCACTTAAAATTGTTAAAAATACCAAAATAACATATTAGTTGATCTAAATTTTGGCTGCACATTTTAAAAGGCACCAGAACTCTGTAACATGTTCTAGGAAGAAACAGCGGAAAAAGTGAAATTACACAAAATGTATTTTTGATAGAAGCATGAAACTCCATACAATTATGCCCATGATCAATGCGCACATTTTTACACATTTTATGATAAACTGGACTTGTGTTCCTGATAAAAAAGGGTGGAATTCGGTGGAAAGCAGACACAAGATCCTACAGCGACAGGGATTTGTGGAGTACCTGCTACTCAAAATATGTAATCTATATATATGAATGTTATAGAGGTTGAACACATGGAAATATGCATTGTACCAAAGTAGATTTGGTGTTCAAGAGGATAGGGGTGTACATAATCCGAATCAGTGATTATGACCATCTTGTGGAGTTCGTGTTGGACGGCAGTGAGGATGGCTTGATGCACAGCCATCAACTCTGCCACTTGACCCGGAGGGGACCGATCTTGTACCCGGCGGAGGGTTCTGGGGCATCATTCACCCATGCATTCCCTACTCGGCCACAAGTTCCCTTTCCCCGTTGTTGTCAACATGGTAGGAGCATCCATCCACATAGACAGTGGCCTCGTAAACCCACATCATCATGGTGACATCCTGTTCTTCTCCTCCTATCAAGGAAGAGAGGAGACCCTGACCAAACACCGGAAAGGGGGTGCACTTAGGATAAACCAGCACCCACACCCCGTTATCCACGTTATGATAAGCATAAAAAGAGACAGCTGAGGACTGGAAAAGGACACACAGATTCACCCACTAACCGATTGCTGGCGGAGCATCCTGCTAGAGAACCATCCATCTTCCTTGCTCCAGACTCCAGAAAATTGGAAAGCAGAATGGCCCATTCCATTAGCTGAACCATTTTCAGCTAGGCCTTGAATTCCAGAACTAGAATCCCACCACCATATGGGAACATTAAAAAAACAGCCAGGATGTGCTGTACTGCTACCTGATAAAAGAATTATCATCAGAACCAAAAAAGATCGAATCCAGCTGTGACGTGCTGTGACCAGAGCCATTGCAGACCCGATCCAGTCCTGTGCCGTGCTGTGAATGACCAAGTCCAGTATTTTGTGCCCAGCTGTCTATCGCAGAACCAGGTTCCCTTCCCTGATCAGAAATCTTGATGGACCAGAATCCTGACGGTTCCGTTTGAAACATATCTAGAGATTATCTATAGAATAGGACTGTGTCACTAGCATATGTACTGTCCATAGTTAATCCCTATCTTAAACCCATCCTATCTTGTATTAAGAACCGGTAGTGTTAGGGGTATTTTGAATTGTCAGAACTGTTCTTGCGCTAAATTTCTCTTATCTGTTTTCTAAAATCATAAATCATTAGTGTTGTGAATAAATACATTCAATCCCAGAAAGAAAGTGAGTAGCCACCACGTGAAGCGTCCCTGGCCAGGACTGGGGAGATTCTTGTGTGGCATTCTCTTTTTCTATAGTCATAATCTAGCGTAACAAATCCTGTTTGTCTTTTAAAAGTGCATTCCTGTTTTCCATTCTTGCGCCTATCTGAAAAAAAAAACCTCCACTAAAACATCCATAACTTCTTCAGTTTTTGTGCTAGAAACACAATTTCAACGTCTACTTGTAGCTACCATTCCCAGCTTTACATATAACCTAAAACTCATATGGTTGTCGCGTAATCGCGATTACTGCATGCTGAAAAGTTTGACGCAAATATTTGTTTAGGGAAATTCTGACACGTGTAAAACAGCTTTTGATTGCTTCCAACCTTAATTTTAAGATTTCCCATTGTTCTTTAGTATCAACTCATTGCTAGTGTTTGTGTGTAACTATCTAAAGTGGCTCCCATAAGAATTTAAACCATTTCAGCATTTTAGACCATATTTAGTGTTTTCACCCAATCCATTCTTCAGATAACTTTGAAACCACAAAAGTATTATTTCTGTGCTGCTTTGTTTTTGCTCATTATTACTCAATGTGTTTAAAAAGATTGCTTAGTGTTACATCACCACATTGGTGATCATTGTGTACCCATTAAACATAGGGTGATTGAATTGTGAATACATAAATACATATTTTAACTTTGCAAACCAGCCTGATTCCTGGTTCAGTGTGACCCGGGGGGCTTCCAAGAGAGGGGCGTGATATGAGTGGTGAATCGTTCAGAATAAAAGAACTTTAAGACATAAATAAATAAGGATTTCAGTTGTGCATAACACACCAGGCGTTGACTTAGGTGAAGTGCCGGGTTGAAATCACTTACAGATTGGGGTCTCGTCATGAGATCCTGAATTAGACATACCACTTGTGACAGTCTAACACAGCATGCTAACTGATGGGGTACCGACACCTTGTTGGGCTACCACACTGTGTTACACCGTAAAACACCCTTCAATAGAAACATTCAAAGGAGTTGGGCCTGTTTTGCAAAGGTCAAAATAACCCTGATATAAGTCAAAGAGAAATTAATATTTCCGGAATGGCGACCCCAGTGGAAATTAATATGGCAAAAGAACACCCACTGCACAAACTGTTTGTCAGGGGTGAATGGGCTGAGCAGGATGAGAATGTTTGGCTGCAGGAAATCAAGCAACAAGCCACTGCCACAGAATTAGACACACAGCAGGATCAGGGTCCATTACACATGGCACTTAGTGAATTATACATGGCCCCAAGGGCAAAAGAAGAGCAATGTTAAATTGCCAAAATAGCGGCATATCTGTCCCTCCACATTGGAGTAATACAGGAAATAGACGCCGAAAACCTAGACCTGGCAAAAAGGCAAGTACAATCCCTAGAGAAAGCCCAAACTGATCTGGACTCTGCAGAGCAAAGGCTACAAACGAGCCAAGAATCAGAGAGTGAAACCAGACAGTACCTGACAAACATAAAGGAAGATCTGGATCTCCTGCAACAAGAGAGGGGAGAGCAAGACACCAAATTACTGTCACTGCAATAAGAGTGTCAGGAAAGATTGGACTCTCTACAACAGAGCCAACAAAAGCTGGAACAGCAATTAACCTTTAACAGAGCATGCGCAGAACAGATGGTCCCTTTAGAGAACCGCATAGACAAATTAAAATAGGAAAAATAATAAATTAATTATCAAAGACCTTGAATCCCACACAGAATTTGATGAGGAGCGCAGAAATCTGGAACATTTAAAGATCAAAGGGATGACCTGGCTGCACAGAGGGGCACTCTAATTCAGGAAAGGGACGCCTTAGGCCAGGAAGTCAACTATTTAAAAACCAAGGTGGAAGAAAATCACCTGGCCCTTCAGGGACTGGGTGAGCTCAAAATGGACTATGAAAAACTGTGTGAGCACACCAGGAGGGTGGAAGATGCTCTAGCAAAGAATGACCAGGCCAGTAAGGACAGGACTCAGGAGGTGACCCTCCTGCAGTAAAAATGTGCCCAATACTCACAAATCGGACAGGAAGAACAGAGAGACAATGAGGAATCTATGTACAGGTTCCCAAGTGCTAGGGCCATCCTGTCTGATCACGGAGACTCCAGTGAGGGGAGGATCAGAGAAACGGATCCTCAGAAATATAACTAATCAAGAGATCAGGCAGTGAAATTTGGTGGGGAATTCCATGAGACTAGGCCCACTAAGGCCATACTAAAAACCTCTTCCCAGCTAGGACAGTGGGGCAGGTAGTCCGCCAATCCTGGGAGCAAGGAAGGGTCAGAAGACTCTTCTGAGTACCACTGAACCCAAGGAACTAGGATCCCACATTCTTCCAGCAATCTCCAAGCTTGCAGAATCCGGGAGAGCCTAGAGTCCAGACAGCCACCTCTGGTAGCAGTGCCTCTGAGTCAGAGGATGAGTGGACCAGGGTGACAAGAAGTAAAAAGACTAATAAGGTCAAGAGGGCCTTGCTCAAGCTTCCTCTGAAACAAATAAAAGCAATTAGGAGTGTCATTACGCCCTACCACAAGAATGCAAAATATTCGGTTTGGGAGCACCTTGAGTTGTTTGAACAGATGATGGAAACTTTCCATCTGAAGGACAGCCAAAGCTGTATTCAATATGTAAAGTGGACATTTTCTCCTCAATAATCAAGCTTCTTTGCAGGGCTGGAGGAGCAGAACCATTCCAGATGGTACACCTATAGGGTGGTCATCCTGAAACATTTTTCCATTTATAGGAACCCTCAAGAGGCTTGAAAGGCAGCCTCCAATTTACAATGTTGGGAAGACCGGGCCAAACAAGAATTTGTTCAGGAATTAAAACATGCCTTTGCACAGACTACTAGAAGGGTGCGCACTGACAGTAAAGAATTCGTAAACACCTTCTTTCATGTTCTCACTAAGTATATTATGACCCAGCTAGTGAGGGACTTTCACTAGACTGGGTCATTGAACAAGCAACGTGCATCTATGAAGTACAGAAGCCGTTGGAAAATAAAAATAGTAGCAAAAACCCCAAAACAACCAACACCCCTGCTGTTGCTAAGGTGGCAGAGGTGAAGGTTGCCCCAATTTTAGATCTGGAGATGGGTTGGCCTAAAAACCTTCCCGCACAGAATCCAAACAACCCCAAACCCAGAAGGCCCTCATGCCAATCACAAACAGGGATCCAGGGAGGTAACCCCATAAATGGGACCCTTAACTCCCCTGACTACATCAGCCCACACTAAACCAAAATAGGCCCCTCCTGGGTTATGTGTGGACTCCTCCAGGCCAAGGGGGGTGGAATCCAACCAGACAGAAGGAAATCCAGGGAACTTCCCTCCTCACTTTCCCCAGGAGGGCAGTAATCCCCCAGTGCCAGACCAAATTTCTTTCCCAGGTACCCGCCAAATTTCAACCCCCAAAACAACCCATCCTTCTTTCCCCAATTTCCTGAGCCCAGACAGCCCAATCCGGGAGAGGGGAGGGATCAACCCAGGGGAGACTCTGTACCAGCCAGAGCGGGTTTCCCAACTAGAGCTCCAGGTCCAGAACGTGGAACAGGATCTGGGTCGCATGCTGAAGGCCCTCCTGTGTGCCCTCATATGTGCATTCAGTAAATTGGTGGAAGCATATCCCTTGAAAGATTGCACAGCTATGAGCACGGCTATGAGCACGGCGAAAGTAATGCTAAAAGAGTATTTCTCTCATTTTGGTCTGCCCCGTGTCATATGGTCGGACAATGGTCCGCACTTTGAAGGTGCAGTGATACTGCAGATTTGTGCAGGATTGCAGATCGATAAAAGAATCCATTGTTCGAGGCATCCGAGTTCGGCCAGTCTTATTGAACGGCATAACGGAATCTTGAATTCCAAAATCAGTAAGATCTGTGAAGGCAGCAAACTAAGTTGGGTAGATGCATTACCAATAGCGTTACTGTGTATGCGAACGTCAGTGCAGGCCAGAACTGGGCTCTCCCCCTATGAAATCATAATGGGGAGACCGGCGAATGTGTGGTGCGCACCCATGCCTAGGAGAATGAGAGAGGTAGAATACCCTGTACTCAGCATTTACTGTAATCTGTTAGTAAAGAAAACTGCGTTTGATTCATCAGCAGGTGCAGGAGGCATTACCGGGGCGGTATACTGACCCAGGACATAAATTAGAGCCAGGAACCTGGTGCTGATCATGAACTACGAGCGGAAAACATTGCTGGCACCCAGGTGGCGTGGGCCCTATCAGGTACTTTTAACCACGCAGACAGCACTACGTGTGGATGGACGCAAGGCGTGGATTCATGCCACGCACGCCAAGAAAGTCCCATCACCATTCGACGCGTCAACTGATCGGGACAAAGACCAGAAGGAGACAGCAGCGGTTCCAGAAACGAAAAAGGTTGTTGCCAGTCCTTTGTCACAGAAGTTGCCTGATTGTGAAACAGAGCCTGATGAGATTGCCATAAAAACGGAAGAGCAAAAAGTGCCTCAACATTGTCCAGCAGATTCTGCATCTCTGCTGGACAACATCAAGCGCATACCTCTGTGGCGCCCACCATCTTCTGTTGTGCCACAGCCTGCATTGTCGCCTGAGCACCCATCATCATCTTCCATTGTGCCCCAGGCTGACTCCAAGCTCGAGACCGGAAGTGCACCCGCACTATTTGTTGATCACACGGTACCAGGAGCAAATCGGTACAACCTGCTGAGCAGAAAGAAGGAGTGATCACATTTTCATCTCTTGGTGAATTTTTTGCCTCTGTTTCCTATTTTCGGATGAAGTGGGAACCGGAGGCCTAGAGGAGGGTGGCGTAAGAGTTGTGCAAGTTAGACAGCTCACGAAACTCAACTCCTCAGTGCTAAATCCATGTGTCAGGAACCCGAGTGAACAAGCGGGGCGCACGTGGTACAAAGGCAGCTGCTCTGAAACTATAGGGCAATGTGAAAATGCACGAAGGCCTTGCCAAATGAAAAATCGATCCAGGCAGATAGCAAACTGGCATAAAACGAATGTAGACATTGATTGAAGCACATGAACAAGAGATATTCACGACGAGCACAGCAGAAGCAGAAGGAAGAGAAGAAATGTCGGAACCAGCGAATGCCCCCTCCTGCACCAATGCTGATAGAGAATTAAACATAGTACATAGAAAGGCGGAAAAAGGACATGGTAAGAATCGTATGCTGGGTCTATCCATAGTAATGTGCAAAATGAGTATATTAGCCCCAATGCTGACCATATCATTATTATAGTACCAAGAGGAAATGCACCCTCTTGAAGTACTCTTGCCCATTATGAACATGTCCACAATAGGAAGCCCAGTCCATGTGATTTCCTATGCCTTGTCCCCAATGGAAGAAAGACATAGGGAAGGATATGGGAACAACATATTGTTATTAATAATGAATATGACACACTCAATCCTAAGAAAAAACTATTTCTGGGTTTGTGCCCATTTGCCTCAACATGGTGGCAAAGGAATAGGATGGTATGTACAGCCCCTGCCATTGACTTCCGCATGTTATGCCTCTCTGAGTGACCTATATTATTGGAAATGGAACGAAATGAAACTGGTGAACTAGATAAAACAAATATGATTGAATTTGAGGAAGTGATTATGAAACCGGTGGGTTGCACCATGTTCCATAAAAGACGATTAATTACACCAGCAATAATGCCACAGGATAGATTGTCTGTACCTTATAAAACTTCTGTGATCACGTTCCACATGAACCCACAGGGGAATAAGGATGCAGAACCCCCTTCATATACAGTGAATTATAACCCTCATTCTGTCCCATTCTGTTTAAAGAAAAAGGGTTTTTTCCAGGTAGGAACATTTACCAGATGCAGGAACATAGCATTCCTTGATAAAGAAGTGGAACCTATATATGTGGGAGATCCTGTGTACTTTGTATGTGGAGAAAAAGCATATCCTTGGTTACCTAGAAACTGGGGAGGCACTTGTTATTTAAGTTTCCTGTTTCCTGGGGTGTTCCTTTCAAAAACAGCGGATATAGCCAAGCTGACCAGGTCACGACCTCGCCGGAATAGTGGGGACGGGTTGATTGCAGAAGACATAGCGGAATCATTTGTACCATTTTGTGGCCAGGCGATAAACTCTTATAACATAAGACAACGGTCGAGGATATTAGAAGAAACAATAAATGGAAAAACTGACATATGATATAATATGACTCTCAAGGAAAAAGCAATTAGATTAATGTCACTGCAAAATAGAATGGCCCTTGATATAATCTTAGTTGATCGCGGCAGTGTTTGCAAAATCGTGGGATCGGCGTGTTGCGTATTTGTAAGTGACTCCTCCCCCGTGATTTTTGAGGCGATAAGAAAATTGCATGTGTTAAGCTCTGATCTCCACCCTCCTGAAGGTGGCTGGGAATTGAACATAAGCTCCTGGTACTGGGAAGTGTTGCGGTCCTGGGGATGGAAGCTATTTGCAATCCTAGTAGCAATCCTAGGAATATTCGTTACATTGTCACGCATACATTGTCTCCCCATAGTATGTACTGAAATTAGCGAAGAGTGTGTACAAATGATGAAACGAAAAAACATTACTAAATCAAGCACTCGCCATAGTAACAAATCTGAAACCATTAAAGAATTCATGGCAATTGATATTGATAATAATAACAAGGAGACAATAATATATATATATATAGATATAGATAATAATAACGCGCCTTGAAACACTGTGTATAGGTGCGTTATAAATGCCATATCATATCATTTCATTTCATACATGAGTAAGAATTTGAATCAGATTCCGAATCTAATCCAAATACTTGGTTGGAGGAGGATGCAATGTATGGATGAGACGTTTGGCATAGGGCCAAGAGGCGGGTTTGTCGGGCCAGAAAAACCAAACACCCCTTGAGGGTCCGGAAATTAATGATAATTGGTTGGCCGAAGACCAACCTCCTCATTTACAGTGTTAAGAATATATATTCATTAATTCTTACGTAGCTATTAGTTCAACTAGAGTGAGGCCATTTTGTTTTCTCTCTCTGCTCTCTCTAACGTTGCCACTTTGCCTCAAGTAAAACTGCTTTGCTGTAGATATTATTTCGCTTCAATGGTCCAAGGCTAAGAAACATGTTGAAACATTACACTGGAGAGCCAGACAGAAATGCCCGATTCCCTCCCTCACATATCCTTGAGGACAAGGAGCAAGGCATTTAAGCAGTACACGAATGCCAGCGAGTCTCCTGAAAGAATAGCAATGTACGAAACTAGCATTTAAAGAGTTGAATTATGCTCTTCTTTACGTTCCCCATTTCTGAGCCCAGTGAGGCCCCAGAGAGCGGGCTGACCTCTAGAGCGAGAATCGAAACTAAGAGATAGTGAGGTCTGGTATGTGCCAGTCTCCTACGCGCAGCTTGCCCATGAAAAACAGAAACGCTGTGTTCTCGAAAATAAAGAATGGTGTCTTTAAAATTGAAGATTGCAAACCGTTACTAAATATGGTGGTCTAAGGTGTCATATTTGTCACACTGGTCAATCATCGACTCTAATTCAAAGGGAAATGAATTGGGGGTGGCATCAAATGTGTCATACTGTGTCATTGCTGATTGTAAGGTGCTCGGTTTGTATATATGTAACTGATGTACGTTTCACTCTCTCTTGCGTCCCCCGAGGTCTGTTAGACACACGTCGCAGGGCGTGGGTTCATTTGGCCAACTGGGACTTCTTTGTATTGTAATAAACCCTAGATTTTGGGAACGGAACCTCATGTCTGGCGTATCTATTCAAGTGTGGTGACTGTGCCTTGTTTCCACATTCGAGGGTCCCTCATGGGCCCCTTCAGGGGGAATCCAACCAGACAGCAAGAAACCCAGGGAACTTCCCTCCTCAATTTCCCCAGGAGGGCAGTAATCCCCCAAATGCCAGACCAAATTTCTTTCCCAGGAACCCGCCAAATTTCAACCCCCAAAACAACCCATCCTTCGTTCCCCAATTTCCTGAGCCCAGACAGCCCAATTCGGGAGAGGGGAGGCCAAGGGTGGAGGGGTACCCAAACTTCCATGACCAGGGTTATTTTGCAAGAAGGGATAGTTACCCATCCAGGGATCAACCCAGGGGAGCAAGGGAAGAGGACCCAAAGTTCGAGTCCTCCCGTCCCCTGCACACTCTTGGACTAGGCAACAAGGGCGTAGATTCTTAAGGATATAGTTAGCAACATTCGTCTTTAAGCACTCTTCAGAGAATTGATTCGACACAATTTATAACATCAAACAGAGGAACAATGGTTTCTGCATTTTAGGTGTACAGGGATGAAGTGAGCACCTATTTATTTATACATAAAAATGTAGTGAAGACAGGAGAAATTGCATAACAACATTATAATGTCAACATAATCAAAAGTTGATGGAAATTCCACTCTCAATGGCTTGACGCGTTTCGAGGTGATACCTCTTCTTCAGAAGCCTCTGTGATCTACTGTCTAATCAAAATGCATTTAGGGAAAAAAATCAACAGAAGGTATACTTGTAAGTTCGTCAACCAAATAAACAACAAGCAGCATTACTTCATTCAAATTAAGTATCTACATGTATTGTGCTAAACAGTGCAAACATTCAATTTAGTTTGACCAGAGTAACTATCTGGCCATGTTTTTTTAAAAATTCAAAACACTGTCTAGTATAATCCCGTGCACCTCTAATGGGAATCCAACCAAATAGAATATCATTAGTAATCTAAAAATGGAAGCTATAATGAAGGCTTCTAAAATTCAATTCAACAAATGAAACATATTCGATTTTAAGGGCATATTCAACCAGTGTAGGTTTACTGTTAAGCATGGTAAATACAAACTACACACCAAGGAAGGGTTTTTTCACAAAGAGGATATTTTACATAAAAAAGTACTAACCTATTGAGGTTTAATGTTGTAGCAGAAAAGCCATCTATGGCGAAAAATAAGTCCAAGTGGACATGCTTGCAGTGCCAAGACCTCGATTTAGGTGTTTTCTTGGTACAGAAAGGTACTTCAATACTTCCGGTAATCTCTGTGGATAGCAATGTTAATGTACGGGTCACTGTGTGTGACTAAATATCTATTCACAAGTACAATAATGCGTTCGTTAGTGAGGAAATGATCATATACCTGCTATAATTCGTGCGGTAGAGCACGCGGGTATGTTGCGTCAGGGTTCAATGTACGGTGGACGTGCAGGATTCCTCTGTGTTGCATCTAACTTTGCAGGAAGAATGGGTGCAGATAGATCCGGGAACTCGTAAGTGCGAATGCTTTCTGTGGAGGACAGTGTGGTGCTAGTGAGTATTCAAGATCCAAGGGGAGACCTGAGGACCCCGTGCCAGCCAGAGCGGGTTTCCCAACTAGAGCGCCAGGTACAGAACATGGCACATGATCTGGGTCACATACTGAGGGCTGAACAGAACCCTTAGATGAGTATGCCGGCTCAGAACTCCTCGAATCCAGGATCTGGTGCTCCAGAACAATGACGGGAGAAGAACAGGACAACCCACTGGTTCCAAGGGAGGAGGCACAAGGGGAAGGGGGGTGTAAAGCCTTGGAGGACGCTTCCTTCCGCACTTGTAGAAAGCCTGTGGAAACCCAGGAAGCGGAACCAAAATCTCTTGCCCCCGAAAGTCTGCAACCAAAGGAGCAGAGGGCGGGTAGGAGAAATAAAGAGCCCAAATAGACCCATTTTGAGGAGGAGGTACACATCTTCCAGTTTGAAGGAGAGGGGTCCTCAGAGGATCCTGAAAAAGAGATTTTCTCTTTCAGGAATGGGAGAACTCCTCCCAAAGAAAAATGGGTCCCAAAGGATCCAAATCCAGACGGGGTAGATGTGGGGACCGAGTTGAAACCGCCCATCTTCAGTACCCAGAATAACCAGCATGAAAATCCCCTGGTTCAAACCCATCCTAGTGACTGCCTCCAAAAAGGGGGGGGGCAGCCCAGAATCAGAACCAGGGGAACCCTAAACCTCCCCCATATCTAGCTGTCACCTTTTGTTTACAGATTCCCAAGATCCCAAACAGAATCCAGCCTCAATTACATCTTTGTCAGTATCCAAATCAAAGAATCTAACCCACCAGTTGACCAAAAATGTACATTATCTTTGGCCCCTTGAGGAAAAGGAGCGAAGATTTTATGCCAAGGTCCAAATACAGGGGCAATGTACAATGTTGGCACTGGTTTGACACTGGATCCCAAGCTACACTTCTGTCAAAAAAGGCCTTTGATCAACTGAATTCGGGAAGGTGGGAGGAATACCAAATTTCTCTCACCCCTCTTCCTGGACAACTTCAGAACTTCGACAGGAAGGACTGTGGATTTGGACATTTATATTGGGCATCACAAGGTGAAACACCTGGTCATAGTCGTGACTCCAGAGGGCACACCTTGTTTACTAGGGAATGACATCTTGCATATGTTGTCTCCCCTCATAGATTGTGTAAACAAGGTCCTCTGGACCCAGACTAACCGACCAATAAAATTGAAACAGAGTGTCAACCATGTTAGTTTAAACGGCACATGCCACATGGTTGAACAAAAACCTGATCAAATAGAATTTCACGTCCAGAAAAATCAAATCCGAGATGTGACAGTAATTGCAGTAGGACAACAAACTGGTGATGGGGAATCCTCTCTATTTCTGAAAATCAACCTTCCTTCTAGTCTAAGGTGGCATTCCACACTGGAAGGAAACACTCTGAATTTCTATACCAAATCACAATCAGAAAA
Organism: Ambystoma mexicanum; assembly: GCF_040938575.1. Lineage (NCBI taxonomy): Eukaryota > Metazoa > Chordata > Amphibia > Caudata > Ambystomatidae > Ambystoma > Ambystoma mexicanum. Next base: position 114,716,995 of record NC_090930.1, read on the forward strand.
TCCCATTCCTATAGTCCAAAAGGTTGAGAAATCAGATCAAAGCTTGGCTGATATTCAGAAAATTGGAGAGCTGTTGTTCATCCCTCGTCAGTTAAATGAGGGGAAGGACTGTGTTCTCACCCGAGTGTGTGTGAACAATGGTAAGAGCTTCATCAGCGAGGCCATGTTCCGCAAACTCCCAAAACATCCACCCATTCCCACATTTAAACTGATAGACAAATGGGAAACGGACCTGGAAACACCCAATTCCAAACATCTCCTGCCTAGCAGGTGTATGCTCAAAATTTCCATAGGCCACAAGAGCATAGTCCATAATTGTTGGGTCGTGCGAAATGTCCCTGCTGCATTTTCCTTAGGCAGTGACATTCTCAATCGCTTCGCCAATAGTTTGGACCTAATAAACTTCAAAGCTTGGTCCCGATTAGCGGGTAATCCCATGGACTTTGATGACCCAGAGAAAGCATTTCGGTCAGCACAACTGCTACCATATGCAGTGGAAATTCAGATTGGAGAGGAAGTCACCATCCCAGAACGGACCCGACAATTCTCACTGGGAGTAAAATTTAAAAGAGGACAGAAACTGAAAAACCCTGACGCCTATGTCCATCTCAATTGTCATTTCCAACAGCAAGGTTTGGGGGTAAACCCAACACCACAAGTCAACATAGAACACGACACCATTCCAATAGAGGTGGATATCAGCGACCTAAAGAGTATCACTCTGGCCGCAGGCACCATTATTGGAATGGCGGTTGATGACCGACATGTTTCCATAGATTTAGGTAATGAACTGTTAGTACCAATCCCCAAGAACTGTGTTGACAGTGATAGCGACGATGACACAACACCAGACAGGATCATCACTCGGCATGGGGGAATTTCCTGGTGTACTCTTCTTGCCCTTATGGTAAGGAAGATGTGACCTGTGACTTCAGAAGGGATGAGGTGATCTTTCAAGTCCACGAGAACTGCCTTCCCCACGTGAAGCCATCAGTCCAAATCAGCACTTTGACCAGCAACTTCTCCACGCAGCTGGAGGAGGCCGCTGAGATAGCCAAACTGGAAGTCTTTCCAGGCTTCAGGCAGATGGTTGAAGAGAGAGTCAACCTAGCTGGTGCCTGTGAGACTCTGGAGCAAAAGCAAAAATTGAAACAAGTTTTCTTAGATTTTCAAGATCTCTCTGCGGTGGACTCATATGACTGTGGTCGCACCGACATCCACATAACAACAATTCCCAAGGACCCTGGCATGACTCCAGTGTTTGTGAAGCAATATCGCATGCCTCTCGCATCAATGGAGTCCATTACTGAAATAATTAAGAACCTTGAGTCCCATGGGATAATTTGTCCAGTCCACAGCACCTTCAAAAATCCGGTGCTGGGGATTTTGAAACCAAACAGCCAGTGGAGACTCTGTGCTGACCTAAGGGAGCACAACAAACGGGTCCATACTTCCCGATGGCCTCTTCCCTTCATTGACCAATGGCTGGCACCCATCCAAGGGTCACAGGTATTCACTGCAATTTACCTGACCAATAGGTATTAGACTGTACCTGTCAGTAGGGTGGACCAATACAATCTGGCCTTTACCTTTCGGGAGGCAGCAGTACACATGGACCCAGACTCCCTTCGGATACATCAACTCCGGCAATGAATTCAACATTTTTCTACATAAGGCCATGCCTGACCTGGGTGAAAGGGGTAACCTGGCCTAAAGGGGTAACCTGGCCTATGTAGATGATGTGCTAGTCAAAGCTCAACTGTGGAGGAACACGTAGCGGAGATCCATTATGTCCTAACACAGTTGAGGGCTGCTGGAGCAAAACTCTCCTTTCAAAAGGCACAGTGGTGCAGAACCCTTGCCGATTTCTTGGGGAATGAGATAACTCCCCATGGTCTCTATCCCCAGGAAAAGAATGTGGAAGCACTCCAAAAATTAAAAGACCCCACAACTCTGCGGGAACTAAGGAGCCTCCTTGGACTAACTAATTACAGCAGAAAGTTCATTCAGGACTACACAGAGATCACAAGTCCCCTGATCCATCTTTTGAAGGGGGGGTCAAGTGGGAGTGGGGTCCAGAACAAGCGGAGGCAGTAAGACATCTCAAAAGGAGCCTCTCACTGCGCCTTGCCTAGCTTACCCTGTCACAAACAAGGAGTTCTTCTTGGAGATGGGGTTCCAAAATACATGCTTGACTGCAGTATTATATCAAAAGCATGACAAGGTCAATAAAGTAATCTCCCATGTGAGTAAAGCTTTATCCTCCGTGGAGGAAAAATTCAACTATTGTGAGAATGCACTTCTGGCAATAGTGTGGGTATTGGAAAACTACCGCCTGTTTATCCAGGGGGAACACATCATGGTGGAGACTCCACACCAACCTTTGCAATAACTTCAGATTCACAGAATCCGGGCCTGAAATGTGAGTAATTCCCGAATTATTTACTGGATTCTGTCAATGCAAGGCTTTCCTGTGGAGGTCAGATATGGCTAAAACAAGAAGAGTCCCCTTGCGCAAGGTCTGGCTGACTTGCATGGATGTGCCAGAGAAAACTGTCTCAAGGACAAAAGTCTTAATATCAAGGACAACATGGAGGCATACCTTAATTCCCCACACGAAGTCTATGAAGAAGACCAGTGTGAGGGAATTCCCACTGTCTATGTGGATGGATGCTCCTACCATGTTGACAACAACGGGGAAAGGGAACTTGTGGCCGGAGTAGGGAATGCATGGGTGAATGATGCCCCAGAACCCTCCGCCGGGTACAAGATCGGTCCCCTCCGGGTCAAGTGGCAGAGTTGATGGCTGTGCATCAAGCCATCCTCACTGCCGTCCAACACGAACTCCACAAGATGGTCATAATCACTGATTCGGATTATGTACGGAATGGGTTTGTGGAGCACCTGGTTAACTGGAAAACCAGAGGCATTCTATGTGCTAATAATAAACCATTGAAACATGGAAAATGAATCCAAAATATTGATGATCTGGTCACCTCGAAAGGGATGACCATTTACTGGAAAAAGATTAAGGGTCATTCTAAAGTAGAGGGACCAGACAAAACTGGGAATAACCTAGCTGATCAGCTTGCCAAAACCGGAGCCATCCAAGGGGATCTACTTGAGATTGAGTCCTTGTTGGGGGAAATCCAGGTCACTGCTATCACTAGGTCCCAGACAAATGCTCACAATGAACTCTCAACTGCAGAATGGAGTAAGGAGACCCCAGATGATGATTTGATTATGGCTCAAAAAGGGGATCCAATAATTGGTAAGTTTTATGAACACATTGAGGACCCTGAGAACTTTCCCCTGATGGATACCGATAAAATAGGGAAAGAGGACCTCAGAGTGTTGATGAAATGTCCAAAAATGTTCCGAATCGAAGACGGTTTGTTGGTAAGGAGATCCATAGCTGGCCATGACCAGTGTGTGGTCCCTACCTCACTCCAAAGCCTGATGCTAAGTCAGGCCCATGATGCGGCGACAGCCAGTCATCAGGGGTTTCATACGTCACTACAAATCTTGCGAGAGGTTGCATACTGGCCACATATGGGGCAGGACCTCGACCAATACTTGAAGGTGTGTCTTATGTGTGCACGATTTCAGCCAACATCACTCACACACTGTGCTCCCCTATAAAAGAGGGGGATGACACTGCCTTGGTCAGATTTACAAGTTGATTTTATCGTGGCCGTATTTCGCTCATCTAGGGGGAATAAGTACATGTTGACCGTGACATGCTTGTTCACTAAATGGGTGGAATGTCTCCCGGACCCAAATTGCAAGGCAGAAACAGCAGCTGCCCTGATGATCAACGATATCTTCTCACGTTTTGGACTACCCCAAAGGATTGAGTCAGACCGAGGTAGCCACTTCACTAGCGAAGTGATGACAAAGATGTGGGAGATACTTTGGGTCAAAAGGAAACTACACATTGCCTACCGGTTAGCCTCTAGTGGCAGAGTTGAGAGTTACAACAAGACAATTGAGAGCATATTAAAAAAGTTTGTGGCAGATTGTGTGCCCAGTTGGGACATTCGACTGCCTCTTGTCCTGATGGCCATCAGATCTTCCTCTTCTTCTGCAACAAAAATGTCTCCATTTAAGCTGATGACTGGACGAAGGATGGTGCTTCTCCAGCATCTGCTCTACAGAACCCAAGAGCAGACCTTGATAAAGGCCTCCACAACTCATGAGTATGTTGAGAACCTGAGAAAACACCTTCAACATGCTTTTGCCTATGCTCAGCGGAATCTAGAAAGATCTGTGGACAGTATGCAGACCCACTATGACCTTAAGACAACTAAAAAAGAATACCAAGTAGGAGACCTGGCATACTTGTACAATTTCCAAAGGAACCAAGCCAAACAGCGTAAATTCGTCCCTAGTTGGTGGGGTCCTTTGGAAATTGTAGACAGAAGCTCACCAGTCGCCTACAAACTCTGCATCCCCAAGGGCAGTTTGGCAGAAGGGGAGACAAGTGGGTCCACATCAACCAGCTGAAGTGTTGGCATCCTAGGCATACTCTGCGGCAAAATGAGGAACCATCCAGAAACCCAAGGGGGACATTCCTGATCCCTAGAAAATACAATTGTTAAAACTATTCCACCTGTCAAAATCAATGGGAATGAGAGACGGGGGTATTGTCAATGGTATGTCAAATGTATGCATCTGCCCGACTACATGAATAGTGGTGGGGAAATGTCCATAACCATGCTCTGTTATTTCTCATAGTACTGAAACCAAGAATTTCTAAGTACCAAGGAGGACCACTCGGGGTCGGGAAGAAAGACCCAAAGAGCGCGGAGTATCGCTCCATACTCCCATCCAGAACTGGCAAGGAGAACCTGTCGATCCAGCACTGATGGGAGAAGCAGACGACTTTCGCTGTCTCGACCAAAGAAAGAATGAACATCCCAATCTCCCGACTTTCCCTTGATGGGCGGTCAAACTTAAGTCGGCAGGGGGAACTCTGTGGGATCTATTGACTCACTTTTGCTCTGCCATGCGGCATCCCTGTGTTCTGATGGTGCCAGAATTCCTGAAATGGCCGCAAAACCCTTGTGCGCGCCAAAACCACTGAAAACCGCGCTCTGCAAAGCACAAAAAGATAGTGGCCCAATCTGCCATGCATGTTGTCTGTGGTGGAACAGAGATCTCACTCCTGAAACATGTCACTGGGCTTCACAACAAGTAAAAAGGGAGCACAGAGGGAAAAGAAGGGCTTTGCTGAAAGAAATCCAAAATCTTGCTTTAAAATCTTTTTTCTTGGTTGCTGAAACTGCAGAATGCCGGTACAAGACACCCTCAAACATTCAATATTCTTGATGGGTGCTACAATTCATTTAGCTCAAGAAATCATTGGGATATTACAATGTCCTGCAAAGCTGAATTTGTCATAAAAACATCCACAGCAAAAGTTGCCTGTCTGTGGAATCTGTCAAAATCCAGGCGACATACCTCAGACGCCTTTATGACAGCTGTCAGAAGCCTGCCTGATTAAGTTTAAAAATGTATAAGCTGAAAGCAAATGTTTGCAATGCAAATGGCATGTTACTGAGAGTAACCTATGTTGTAATTGTTAATCCCATGGCTTAGAATCTGAAATAAGTGTTCTAGCTGCCTGTTTTGGAATTACAAGTTGGTTTTAAGCAAAGGAAAAATGCAACAGAAATAACATTTAAATTAAGCCTGGCTGAGCTGCAAGAACTTGAAAGGCAGGTTTCTTCCCAGAAGGAGGACACTTCCCCCAGCTGAAACTCACGGGGAAGTGCCAATTGCTGGGGCGCCCGAAGAAGACAATGGACTTCCTGAAGCTCAAAGGAATGCCAAGTGTGAAGGGTCATAAATGACCTGGGCCCAGGAGGAAATGGGAGGAGACTGCTTCTGAACTGCAAAGAGGCATGTTCTAGGAAGAAACAACGGAAAACGTGATATTACACAAAATGTATTTTTGATAGAAGCATGAAACTTCATACACTTGTGCCTGTTTTCAATGCGCACATTTGTACACATTTTCTGATAAACTGGACATTGTGTTCCTGATACAAAGGGTGGAATTCGGTGGAAAGCAGACACAAGATCCTACAGCAACGGGGTTTTGTGGAGTACCAGCTACTCAAAATAGGTAATCTATATATATGATTGTTACAGAGGTTGCACACATGGAAATATGTATTGTACCAAAAGTAGATTTGGTGTTCAAGAGGCTAGGGGTGGACTCTAGGTCTCGTAAACCCACATCATCATGGTGACACCCTGTTCGTCTCCTCTTATCAAGGAAGAGAGGAGACCCTGACCAAACCCTGGAAAGGGGGCGCACTTAGGATAAACCTGTACCCACACCCCTTTATGATAAGCATAAATAGAGACAGCTGAGGACTGGAAAAGGACACACAGATTCACCCACTAACCGATTGCTGGCAGAGCACGATGCTAGAGAACCATACATCTTCCTTGCTCCAGACTCCAGAAAATTAGAAAGCAGAAAGGCCCATTCCATTAGCTGAAACATTTTCAGCTAGGCCTTAAATTCCAGAACTAGAATCCCACCACCAATGGGGAACATTAAACAAACAGCTGGGCTGTGCTGTACTGCTACCTTCTAAAAGAATCATCATCAGAACCAAAAGATCCAATCCAGCTGTGCCGTGCTGTGACCAGAGCCATTGCAGACCCGATCCAGTCCTGTGCTGTGAACGACCCAGTCCAGTCCGGTGTGCCCAGCTCTCTATCCCAGAACTAGGATCCCTTCCCTGATCAGAAATCTTGATGGACCAGAATCCTGACGGTTCCGTTTGAAACATATCTAGTGAATATCTATAGAATAGGACTGTGCCACTAGCATATGTATTGTCCATAGTTAATCCCTATCTTAAACCCATCCTATCTTGTATTAAAAACCAGTAGTGTTAGGAGTATTTTGAGTTGTCAGAACTGTTCTTGCACTAAATTTCTCTTATCTGTTTTCTAAAATCATAAATCATTAGTGTTGTGAATAAGTAAATTGAATCCCAGAAAGAAAGTGAGTATCCACAACGTGAAGGGTCCCTGGCCATGAATGTGGAGATTCATGTGTGACATTCTCTTTTTCTATAGTCATAATCTAGTGTAAGAAATCCTATTTGTCTTTTAAAAGTGCATTCCTGTTTTTCATTCTTGCGGTTACCGCGTGCTGAAAAGTTTGCCGCACATTTTCGTTTAGGGAAATTCTGACACGTGTAAAACAGCTTTTGATTGCTTCCGACCTTAATTTTAAAATTTCACATTGTTCCTTAGTATCAAATCATTGCTAGTGTCTGTGTGTAACTATCTAAAGCGGCTCCCATAAGAATTTAAACCATTTCTGCAATTTAGACCATATTTAGTGTTTTCACCCAATCCATTCTTCAGATAACTTTGAAACCATTTGGACAGCTTGCCAATCAATTCTGTTTTTCTCTTGCATGCTGGGGGGAATTGGGATTGTTATTTTGTTTGATTTCCTCTATTCCTGAATACCTGCTCTCTACTCCTATCTCTTTACATTGCCTATTGGGGGGTTGAGGGGCGTGCAGGGTGGAATAGTAACCACACTTTATTTGAACACACACACAAAAGTATTATTTCTGTGCTGCTTTGTTTTTGCTCATTATTACTCATTGTGATTAAAGAGATTGCTTAGCGTTACATCACCCCATTGGTGATCATTGTGTACCCATTAAACATAGTGTGATTGAATTGTGCATACATAAATATTTTAACTTTGCAAACCAGCCTGATTCCTGGTTCAGTGTGACCGGGGGGGGGGGGGGAGTTCCAAGAGAGAGGCGTGATATGAGTGGTACATTGTTCAGAATAAAAGAACTTTTAGACATAAATAAATAAGGATTTCAGTTGTGCATTACACGCTGGGCATTGACTTAGGTGAAGTGCTGGATTGAAATCACTTACAGGGTAATGGCTTCACCCCTGGATCTCCCTTGTTCGCTCTCCCACCTCTCCCGACTGCCAGTGTTGCATTTAGCTTCACCCTAGATCTCCCTCGTCCGGGCTCAAACCTTTTGGTGCATTTTCTAATGGTTTCAAGTATTCGTGGTAATTGCGTTGCTTTTCTCTATTTACTATACAGGAGTCACTTCCCTTGCTTTCATGCTATTTCACGAATCAAAGTCTATCAAATGTACAGGGCTTTTGTTTGACCCTCACGTATGGCCACTTTGAATTCCTTTTACGGCCTTACTGCGGCCTTCTGGTTTCGGTAGTTCTTTTCTAGAGGGGAGTAACCAGCGCTCCTCGAGAAAGCACCCACGTGTGCCGGTTTCCCTATTCAGCTGGTCACCACTTAACCACCTTTTACAGTTCAATCACAGTTCAATGAAATATGTTGAACCTTTCCACTCTGCGATTTTCACTGAACTTATCCCGGCTTTTATCGATTCTCCCCTCAACTCAAAGGTTGTGCTTAACCACCTGGCTTTGGGCTTTTCGCTTCTCTGTGGAGTCAAGGTCGGTTTCAGGACTGTGCAGGAGCTTCCCCGTGTTATTAGAATAAGCTTGCCCCGTGTACCATTGACATCTGCTGCATAACACTTGTGCTATTGTTCGTGGTTTTAGGCTCTCTTCCCAAAGGTCTGCGGTTCTGGGTTGAAAAGGACAAGGTCCCTTCTCTCCTCGCTGCCTTCTGAAGTCCTACCACCTTCCTCCATCGCTTGAGCCCCCACTTGGTAGAAGCCTCATTCTGACGTCTGCTTTACTAGCCTTGCTTTCCTTGCTTGTCCTGTGCTCGCCTTCTTCAACTTTTATCCCTGTGGGGAAAGGAAAGACTGTCCGGTGTGAGTAATTATATTCAATTGCCTGACTCTGTTCTAGTATTCTGTCGGGAAAAAGAAGATGGTCTTCAGATGTCTTACCGAGTTGGAAGGGTAAGAGGTGTAACATGGAAGAAAGCCCTTGTTATTCGGGTTAGTGGGGTTCTCGGCATGGTAGGTTAAATTTGACAGCAAAATAAGAAAATAATAATCAGGGGAATGGGATCGTTGAGATTTGTGATATGGACACAGAGAATTCTGGAACATGTAGTGTTTTGTGAAGATAAGCTGAGTTTCCAGAAAATAACAATCGGAAGGATGTGGAAAAGAATAGTCAAGAGTAGTTGGATAGAAATCAGAGAGAAATGAGGGTTTCTGGGACAGTTGGTTTTGCAGTCTAATAGAGTTTCTGATCCTATTTAATTTACCAGATCGAGAGGGGTTGATAGGTTTTGATACAGGAGGATTTTTTTGGGAGAGAGGGGGCCATATGAGACACAGCCCACAAAAGTCTCAGGGATCTCACCCTCCTTGTCTTCTACTGTAACATACCGAGTCTCACCTTGGGTACTCCACCTAGCATAACCACGGGTTCCCTTACCCAGGTGACCATCACCCATTAGTCCACCCCCAGGAACTGGATCCAACAGCGATGGGCGTGTCCTCGCCACCTGAATAAGGCAGTCATGAGGTCTTGCTGGGACCCTTAGGTTTTTCACAGTAACCAACTGCTTCGAATGACAGATCTCAGTAATAGAAACTTAACATTCGTGCGTAAGCTTTCAATATAGTGAATATTATCACTTTGTGGATATTAAACACATTTTGGCCTTCAAATTGTTAGTGTGGTGGTTTCAAGGACACATAATAATGCAACCCTTCATCCAGCGTTCACAGCGTATCAGAGGGAGTTTCGTTTTGGGAACACATGCCACAAAACTGAACAATATTAATGGCAAGCTGTGCAGTGAAAAACAATGAAATATTTCAATTATCTCACATGAGAAAATATTTAATTCCCTTGGAAAGGTATCAATGTGCCTGGTCCCACAAAATTAACGTATTCTTTCAAAGATGACCCTCGGTGAGTTGCAGACAGGCTTGGATTTGTCTTTGCTTCAATAGGGCAATGCCCAAAAAAAGCTAAATTAATACTGTGGAGCAGTTTTTTGGGCCAAAGTGGGCCAGTTCTTTTCTGAAGTAAACAGAATGGGAATACACAAGTGGTTGGTTAATATATAAAGACAGCATGGACGTCCCGGGGAGGAAGTGTGGGGGAAGGGGTGAATTTGCATCAGGCTGTGCGGACTGTTGCAGCCAGGGCAACATGTGCAATGAGAAACAATAAAATGTAGAACCACTAACATTCCATAGAATGAGTGCAGTTTTGAAAGCCTTACTGGCTTCTGTGTATATCTATTCTAGCAATCATATTGATTTCTGCATTGAAGCATGAGAGCCTGGTTGTTCTCCACATGTGAAATGGCCACAGGCGTATGTTCATAGTGCACATGGGCAAGACATATTCCTTAGCTCGTTATTTCAATGTTGGATAACACTGTGGCACATAAACCTTTGGTGTATTGCTATCTGCAGCCACTTACCATGATTCCTACTTTCCAGCAAGGGTAAGCAGCATTTATTTTATTTATATATTGGTTATTTGTAAAGCACCTATACACAAAATGATGTTTCAAGGCACCACAAGACAAAAAAGGGGCAGTGGGTGGCCAGGGAAGAAAAACACAATAACGTCCCTACTAGAGCTTGGTTCATTCGGATCATGCAAGAGCAGTAACACAATGTGCAAGGGGGAGGGACTTAGAAGAAGGAGGAGTAGGTTGGATGTACAGAAGGGAAAATGCTAGGATAGGAAGGAGGAGCGGGACAAGATGAGGTATACAAGTTCATGGGGAAGGAGGAGGAGGGGAAGTAAAGGGCCATTGGGACTAGGCAAGTGCTAAGGGGAGGCCAAGTGGGCAAGTGCCAGAGGAAGCAAGGAGTGAGGACAACATGCAAAGCATGCAGACGGGGTAGACCAGGCCCAGTAGGGATGCACACCACATCAGGCTTGTCAGGGGTAAGGGTCCCTGAAGGGCAAGTGCCGGTTGTGGGGGGGGTGAGGGGCAGGAAGACAGGGTGCTGGGGTATATTAGGTGAGGAGGGCCTAGTGTCCTGTGAAGCTCAGAAGGGACCAGGCAGCCAGTCAATGCAACAGAGGGGGGCATTAGCTGGGGAGGATGAAGAAGAGAATTGTTGGGTATTGAGAATCTTTTGTAATTTAAGGAGATCAGGCAAGGACGGGGGAGCCATTACAGAGGGATGTTCCTGCCGATGACAGAGATCTACCACACACTCTCTGCTTGGAATAGCATCTGATCTGCATAGAATTGCTGCTAGATGATCAAAGGTCTCTAAGAGGGATTTATTTAGGGAAAGAACCAGGTGTAGTGGGTTCTCTTGCCCCAGAAAGCTTTGTGGATGTTGCAGAGGGTCTTGTACTCAATCCTCGCAGCCTGAGAGATGCGGTCGCTGGGATTGACATCAAGGATAAGTCTCACATTCCTTTTCTGTATTAGTTGAAGGGGGCGAAGGGAGGATTTAGGCAGAATGAGGAAGAGGTTGTTGCAGTAGTCATGCCTGGAAAGGACCAGAGCTCTGGAGACATTGAGTTTCTGTATGTCTGCTGCTCTAATTTTCTCCATTGATTCTTCTACTATTGTGAGTTCATTACAAACAGGGCTCAAAATTCGGATTGGATAAGCTGGAATTACAAGCAGTGTCTGGGTATCCAGCAGTAACTGGTCACCAGGAGCTACTACTATGGAACAAGGAGCTATTTTATAGCATTACATTAGTTGCATGGGAGAGCCAAAAGTAGCTCCTGGGGACTGTTGCTTTTAAGCTCACCAGTCTCTTCTACATTTGATTTGATTTGAGTCACATCCTTGAAATAATTAGACTGGAATTTATTGTTCAAATATAAATCAAACATATTGATGGTAAAAAATACACAAATCAAAGAAAAGCAGAACTGTTAAGGCCTATCTAGTGACATTACTACACAAACAGTGATTAATTAAAAACAAATAATTTCACAAGAACATCTCAAGTGACATACTACTCCATTTATTGCACAATGAAAACAGTTTCCAAATGCTGTACAAAAGCTTGTTACTGGCTTTGTTAAACATTGTGAAGAGAGCAACAAATCATTTGAATCTTTAAGTCAACCTTTCAACAAGTTCAAGTTTGGGAGGGCAACCCTCTTTTGCGATGTTCTGTGGCATGCACTTGGCCCTGGAATCAAAATCTGGAGCTATTTCATGTGTTTTCATGGCCAGCACATTCAATAGCAGATCTTTCACAGATGTAAAATCCATCTGCTGGAAGATTGGCTTTGCCTCCCACTGTTTGCTTCTTTTGGTAATCTCCTTGTTGTAACGAGGCAACCTGAAAATTCCTGCAGTTTTTGCTTGTTCCCTTCCAACCTTCTTGTTGTGTGCAAGTACAACCAGTATTGTTCTTGCCTCCAAACCATCAATGACAAAATGCAACCTTTTAGGTCTGTACTTCAGTCACATATTATGGAACTCCACCAAATCTTCATTGTGGGAAAATGAGTCCCCTCATGTCTCATGAAAGTGTTTTGTCATACACAATCTTCTCTAGTGCTGTGTGAGGAGGGGAGCCTGGAGCCAACCACCTTATCTTACACTCCTGCTCCTTACTCAATGGTCCATGTAAACATTTGTGGAAATGCTTGTTTTCTGTGTAAGAGTATATGTTAAAACAATGGTACATCAATGCATGCCATTTTTCAGGCAGAATATCTACAGATCCATCACATGTTTTGTAGCTCCACTAAAGATGGTTTTTGATAGACGGTGACCAATTAGAAAAAATCTGTAGCCTTTTTTTCCTGCAGATGTAATTTGTTTCAAAATTGATTTAGTGATGTGCCATACATCATATTGCTGATTTTTGTCTGGAAAATACACTTTCATGGCCTTGGCCATTGAAACTTGCCTGTCAGTGGCTATCAGGTCTATATGTATTCCTCTGGATTGCAGAAGGTGAATGGATTTAAAGAAACCATATTTTTTCCATGACAACAGACGATGTACATTCTTGGTTCCCATGTCTTTGAATTGGCAAGTGCAGTATTTAGCAGAAAAACCTGGACTATCACACTTTCTATCACCAGGAAACCAGAGCCTTTTGCCAAAGAGAGCATTGTCCATTGACCACTGTTTGATTGTCCATGCCTGGCTAATAGCGGGTAACAAGAAATCTTTCTGATATTTATAGTACTATGTTTTTAAAACGGACTTGCGTCCCACAAAGTTGGAAAATCTTGAAATTATATTGTACGTTGATCCGCTAAACAAAGCAGATGAACAAAGTATATTTCCAGCAAGCATTTTCCCAAGTATAGGTTGAGCAGACAATGAAAATTAGTTATTGTATTACTCCTCTGTGTGCACAGCTAGAGTCGATCTTCAGCTGCCTTTGACTGAACAAGTACATTTCACCAATGGCTCCCCATGAATCCTCCTACACAATTTATCATCATATTTAATCATTTTTATAAACTCTATCTGGCAGCAGTCAAATGCAATGTATTTTGGTTCCTTTAGTAGTCAATCGACCAGGAGTACAGTGGTTTGCGATTCCATTCACTAGGGAGAGTGAAGTCCACATCACAAGCACGCTCGTCAGTTAGTAGCTAAGATGCTTCAGTTATTTCTGTGTGGGATATTTCTGATGTGTCCACATGTATTGTGGAAACAGGTACAATTTTCTGTTTCTTAAACAGCATTTTTTTAGAGGGTGTGTATTGTGTTAGAGGTTCAGCAAGCAATTCTGAAACATCTTCTGTGTTGTCTGTTTCTTCTGGGTGATGTTGTGTGCTGTAACAATGATCCAGGGTTACTTTCCATGGGTTACTGCTGGCATTCAATTCAAATTCTGGCCATTGGACATCTGCACCACAACACTGAATCTTGCAAGGACCATGCATAGCCTTAAAATCTAGCTGCTCCCAAGTGACAAGGGTTTGGCAAGCAACATCAATAGTTTGTGAAGTTGTCTGAGTCTTTATGCTCCTCTTCTAACTAGGCCCTAATTGATTAGAATGCAAACATGCTTAATTTATAGTACACATACAGAACATATGAATTACGACATGAAATGGTAATTTCAATGAACTAACTGATAAACCACTTATTTATTTTTTAAACATTCTGTTATGTACCCTTGTTTTCCAAATTTTCCATTAAAAAGTCAAGATGGATTTGCCAACTACCAGACCAAGTTGAAAAACAGTATTTTGAAATTGTATATGATATAATATTATACAATATTTTATTTACAGTGCACTAACGATGCAGATGACACCCAGATCCTCATACCCCTTTCAGGCAATTACATCACCGACACAGCTCTTGTGAACAGAAACTACCTCCTCATTCATGCATGGATGGCCACACATGGCCTATAGAAAGGGGTTTGGGCCCCAGGCTTCCTCCTGCTCCTGTTACTCAAACAGACATATTGACTCTCTAAACTATACAACTTTGTATAAGAAACAATTTCTTATTGCACACATGAGCAATGTATTGTATTTTACCTCGGGTATATTTATTCAAAAAAACACATTTTATACATACAAATAAACACTTTGGTTGCCTATACATTGTATGTCATGCATAAAAGACACATTCTTATGCCATTTCATTGAAATACACGTTACTGTTCCAAAACGGGTTAGTACAATTATGGCCTGTATTGTTTTGCCAAACAAGTTTTTCATACCCTACTATCTCTTCATAGAGGACTATTAACTGTATAGACCTCTTTATTGGGGATGGTGTCTTACCGTGATGTACACAAGACAGAGACAAAATCACATATCTCTTTTCTTAGGTGAATTGGACTCGAATAATTCACAGTAATCACACTTCTCACTTGTGTTGGATGTATTGTCTGAGAGATTTGTACTGTATCTGTGTTTCTTAATAGCCTTGTCTTGAAGTACCTTGCACCATCCCCCTAGAGTGCTTTGTTCATCATCACCCTTGTGTCACACTATAGATAATCCAATGGATAAACAGAAAAGTAATGTCGACGCACTGTGTTTCGGCCTTTGGGAATGAGATAGTCCACATCCATGCAGTGGTCTTCCCTTGATATTACAAACAGGACTTCGACAGGACAAAGAAGTATTTTAAGGTTGATCTTAACCTTCTAACCCCAAAGCTAATGATATAAAATTAAAAAGAGAGAAAGGCAACCATATTAAAAAGGTGTCTGTGTGCTCTAGGTTACTAGAGACTCTGGCTGGTGATATGGGATGTAAGGTCACTAACCTGATTAGGTGGCCGAGCAGGGACAGGTGTCCAAGTCTAAAAACATCTTGAATTACGCATTTCTAGAGTTCCTGTGAAAAGAATAACAGGACGATGCTTATTTGAGCTATTGCTTATTGGTGTATGTGTGCTCATACAAGCCAACAACAATTTATTAATAATAATGAAGAGGACTACATCCCTACCTTCAAGTAGGGGGAGAGGTTGCCTCATTAGATGTTACCCATATCATGGTATATTTCATCTAGTGGTCAATTCTGCTATTAGCCTCCTGGGTCAGAACGGACCAAAGTAGTGACTGGAGGGTGGCCCGTATTGGAAGCTGCAGCAGTAGAAAAATTGAGGAAATGCACAAATGCAGTGGTTGTCACCCATCCTGTGTATTGGGAATTGCGTAGAAACATAATTAACTGCTTAGAGTAAGAAGCAGAATGTGTAATTACATACAGTGAAAAAGGCCCGTGTGAGATCACTTAAGTAGAAATAATATGAGGCGGCTCGAGAAACCGTAATGAACCATGTGCTGAGAATCAAATAAGCCTTATGTTCAATCACGTATCATGTTTTGTAAAATGGGCCCGAAAATTGCTTACGATCAAATAGGCATACGTGTGATCAATCACGTATCATATTATATTAACAAAGTGAAGAAATGAAGAAGCCCGGACAGTGCCTTAGGGTGGTGTCGGGTTAATGTTGACGTCATTTAAAAAAATTACTACACCGTTATGTGGAGCCCAAACATTGGAGACTGCTCGCTCTGTGAATTATACACGTACCTCGAGTGTTGATGTCTCCGAGTGCTGCCCGCTACTCAAATCCACTGACCCAGTGTCGAGAGCTGCATCTAGTCGACGTCCTCGGCGTTCTATGTTATTCACCGTTATGCACCGTGTCTTAGAATATATAGATATAGAAATATAGATCTAGATATAGAAACAGGACTGAGGCCGGGCTCTGAACTGCTCGTATCTGCGACTCACGGCCGTCAAAATCATGAAGATAAAAATGGGGCTGTTTATTTCTAGCGCCGCACCTTTCTTGGGCGCATGTAAAGAGTATGACATAGTTTACTGTGTGCATTGTTGTAATGATGTCTTCTTCTTAATATTTGCACGATGCTACTGCTTATCATGGCAAACAAAATGTATAAATAGCATATTACTTGCATGATTATTTTACATTGGTGCTTTGTGTCTTACCGAGAGATCACATGACCATAGGTTACATGAAGGATAATTTCCCCTTGGTTGAAAGAGAGGAAAGACTAACAAAAAAGAGGTAACTAACACATTTGTATATCAGGTTCATAGTGTGCTCTCTTATTTTCACTTCTCATTCCTATTTTTTCAATATGCATTACTCTGTACCGCAACCCAGGTGAGAGAGAGAGCACTAACTGTATAGTAGTTTGAATTGGCACAGGTACACAGGCAAAAAATATTGCAGAACATATGCCCTTTTGTAGCTATGGAACATGTATAGAATGCACTCATAACTAATACTAGGTACCCCGGCTAACCTTAAAAAACTGAACAACGAATACTCATCCTTCAACATCGATGGCAACTCCATCAAGGTTGTGAAGGAAGTAAAAACGCTTGGATTCTACCTTGACTCCACCCTAACCATGAACAAACAAGTTAACTCCTTAGCGTCCGCATCAGCATACACATGAAAATTAATCAGGGCCTGCACACCCTACTTATCCCCAACTAGCTGCTTTACCCTTGCAAATGCCCTCATACTCTCAAGATTGGACTATTATAATGCTCTTTAGATGGGGGCTAACAAGTACATCTTAAACAAAATCCATACGTTACAAAATAACGCCCAAAGAACGGCACTAAATATCCAAAATAAAGATCACATATGTGTGATTAGAAGACAAAACCACTGGCTGTCAATTAAAGACATGCTAAAAATGACATTCTTGACCCACAAATGCCTCAACAATGCCGCACCACGGTACCTCTCTGACCGGATAACTAAGAAAACCAACAATCGTCTAACTAGGTCGTCAAATGCATGCTACCTTAGCGTTACGCGCTTCAACCTAGCCAAATCTGGCAGCAGAAGCTTCCCAGTCATGGCAGCCCAATCATGGAACTCACTCCTTTACTCACTCCGAGCTGATCAAACCTACCCTAGCTTCAGATGAAACATACAGAAATGGACTAGAACTAATGACCGTCACCCTATAACTTAGTGTCACACAAAGCCAACATACAAGTTTGCAATTGAAATTACACCATATGTGGATTCTTGAATGTAACTGTATATAATGTAATGTAACGGTACATATCTTTAACCGATCACCTGTAATGTGTAAACCACAACAAGGGAATTGTAAGTATTGCCACCTAGTATTGGTCATACTATGCCGGTAACTCTATGTATCATCAAGTCTAAAGTCTCCATGTACTGATTGCGCCCAGTTACCTTCGGGTTTGGTGCACCATATAAAAACAATAAACAAAGAAAACAAACAAACAAACCTATACACTAGTGTTTCAATGATTGTCGACTGTACAATATTGTATAAAACAATATGATTAATCGTCTGATTAAAATGTTTAAATCAATATGACATAAAGTCGAACAATGTGTGCATATAAAATGTTTAAAAGACATCATTGAAAACTGTACCTGGTAACCTTCTGAGATGTTGCAGGGAGTTGGTGAGAGAGCATACTTCAAAACATATTGATTACATTGTGGCATCTTTAATTCATTGTAATGTTATTCTGTTTCACTGATTCCATGTTTCGCTAATCAGCTAAAGGTTTATATACAAAAGCATACACCATTCATATAGTGGTCTTTGTTATTCAGTGACGAAGTACTTTTTTGTGAAAGTTTACTTTCATTGTTACTGTGATTGTTGTATGTGTTTCTGTGATAAATACATCAATATTGTTGATCTAATGCCTTACAATTTGCTGACAGTATTGCAAATTATCAAAAAGGTAAGTTATATTTCATGAGTACCACTCTGTGGGATATTAATTTCTTCTGTTATTTCAGCGCTATGAGACCTATGGTTGTGTAGTGATATATAAGGAATACATTATTTTTATGCAAAAAAAAGATATTGTTAATCAATACCTATTAGTATAAATCAATAAATTATCAATTTTCATACCTCATCCTCCAGCTCGGTTGCCGTAGAAGAAAAGTATGCTGTTGAAGTTCCCGCCTATATAACACAGTAATTGTAATTAAAAAAAAAAGTTAAAATGACATGTAAAAGATGGTCGATATTGTTATTGATATTGATATTGTTTTAAATTGAACTTGAACACATACATATTTTGTACTGTCACATCTGAAGGAATATTCTAAAAATAAACAATGAAAAAAGGTTTGTGTGCATGTTGTCTGACCTCACCATTAGGATGTTGGATGTGTCTGTGGTTTTCTCCATGGTAACAGTCTGTAATTCCATCAGTGTGGTCTACTTAAAGACAGACATGGTCATTTTAAAAAAGATTACCTATTTTTAAAGGAAGCAATGTGAGTGTGTGTTTGAAAAGGATCCCATTGCACTGAACTATTGGAGTATCTCTAGAGAAGGGATACACAAAGTAATCACATTTTCAAAATGAACAAACAACAGTACATTTTGTCATGAAGGAAACTTGTGTAATAAAATATCAATGGAAATATTCCCCAAAAACTGAAAACTATTCATTATGTTACCTGTTCACAAACTATTTCAATATACTGAGTGGACATTTATAAAAACATACTATACATTTTGAAAATGGTAAAATACTTTAAAACATTCACTGTCCACTACTGACCTGGGTCAGTGTGAGCTGAAATTCAGTTCAAACTACATTGGGAAGTAATTTGCAAAGGGATCTGGGTTGGCGCTTTTTAGTGTGTTTGTACATATCATCTGAAAACTGAATGCCGCAGATGCGGAATCCATTGACTCTTACGTCATCCAAGACATCCTTGGTTCTGCTCTCCATTTCAGACACTAGAGTGCCACAGCTCAGGAGCCATTTTCTTATTAAATTTAAATCCTTTGTAAATACATGCAGGACTGTACCCTGACTTTTAGCATGCCTCTTTTTAGAGCAACCCAAAACCATACCGAAGGCATTGTTGGATTGTCCCTATTATCTGTGTAAGGAAGTCATGGTATCAACAGTAAGACAGACACAAGTGACCACAGGGGTGTTAATTGAACTTCAATTGGGTTTCAAGAACACCTATCTAATCCCACATCTAAAGATGGGAGCAAGCTACTACCATCAAATAATAATACTGCAGTCCTAGTGGTGTCTTGACAAAATAAATGGGCCTATACTAATAAACCCATTGCCAATCCTTACCTCTGAATACAAATAATGTGAAAAACAATGTTATGCAGAAGAAAAGTGTTCAAGAAATATATCAGGATTTTTAAGCCATTGGCTTCCTTAGCTCACGTTTTCAGCACGGGACAAGATGGTACACTCGAGCTTAGCACATACTCTGGCTTCTCTAGCATGAGGGTCCAGATCAAAACATCAACATCATGGCCTTCTCTGCCAAAGTCTCTTTGCCATTCAAAGTCTATTCTTTCTGAGGGCCTGATGCATCAAACAAACAACAAGACAGTATTGTGGCAGTGGTGGCGGAAGAGGTTTTCCATCCACTCTTTCCAGAGATTTACGTGGTAGAGATGGGTCTTTTGTTTCCTATCAGGTTGGGCTACCTTATAAGTACAGGTCCCTGTTTGTTCTAATATTTCATATGGCCAATGCAGCTTTGAGACAAGTTTATTTTCAGAGGTAGGTAAGCGGACTAATACCTTTCATCCTATTGAAAATGATCTTAAGTTTACCTTTTTGTCATAGGTGTACTTTGCTTGTGCTCTTTCCATATGAGTATAGACTAGATTTTGAACAAGTTTCAAATGCTGTCGTAATCTGGTAGCTGTTTGCGAAAGGAGAATAGGTGCCTCTTCTCTTTCTTCCCAGGTCTCCTGGAGCATGTACGTTCTCTACCATAAAGTAGTTCAAAAGGAGAGAATCCAGTGGATGCCTAAGGAGTCTTTCTTACTGCAAATAGGGCCATGGGAATCATGCGATCCCAGTCCTTCCCGTCCTTGTCTACCAACTTTTTTAGGATCATTTTAACTGTTTTATTAAATATTTCTACCAATCCGTCTGTTCTGGGGTGGTAAACTGTGGTTCTTGAGGTAGCAATATGGAGAACTTCCTTGACTTCACCCATAAGTTTGCTCATAAAATTGGATCCCTGATGCATTAGAATTTCCTTAGGAAAATAAACCCTGGAAAAATATGGCAATAGATGTTTTCAAATCTACTGGGTTGTATTGTTCCACATTGGAAATTCCTTGGGGTATCTGGCAGCGTACTCAATGATTACGAGGACATATGTGTTACCCAGTCTAGAGGTTTCCAATAGTCTAATGATATCCATCTCAATCTGGGAGAAAGGGACTTATATTATTAGAAAACGGTTCAGAGGGGCAGGCAAGGGAATATGTGTGCTGGTTTTCTGACATATTTTACATGTCTGAATGAGGTTCTTTTTATCAGCATGGATACCTGGCCAGTGAAACTTCCAACTGATGTGCGCCTGGGTCTTATATTGTCCTAAGTGTTCCCATGTAAAATTAAAATGTGCAATCTCTAGCATGACCTTCTGGTGGGTTTTGGGGATTAGTAACTGAGTTTTACTTATGCCTTCTGTGGATGTTTCCTGTCTGTACATTAATCCTTGCGCTAGTGCGAAAAATGGACTTCTCTTCTCTAATACTTCCCCTTTAGGAATCACCTGCAAGAAAGCCTCTGTGAGTGCTGCATCATTTCGCTGGGTGACGGCTTGGTAGGGAAGGATGGTAGGTTCTTCTTCCCTTTTTGCTTCAGTGCTAGATGGTTCATCAGCTTTCCCAAAGCCTACGTCACCTCTTTCCATATGTTCTGGTTCACTCTCTATAAAACAGGGAAATAGAGCCCTTTCAAGAATTTCCTGTGCAGTTCTGTTCCCACAATGTACTTCAAATGGAATTTTGCCATGGTTCCGTAGGAGAACCTTTATGTCTCCCCGGAAGTTGGGATATAAAATGCGAGGACATCTAGACCGAACTTCCAGGCCAAGCCAGATTTTGGAACCAATCTTATATAACACTGAGGAGGGGATATCAAGACTAAGTCTGTGTGAATCATTCCTCTTTTCCCTGGAGGGATAGTAGATTCACTGCTGCTACAGATATCAAAGAGTATGGATTATTTCATGGTGATAGAGGGATCTGAGGCTCCATAACTAAGCTTCAAGAATTTTAGGGCTCCCTTCTTGTCTTAATTGAGTCACATTCCACTCTTGACACCACATGTATAGAAGGCATGGTATCAACAGTTAGACAGACACAAGTGAATGCAGTTCAAAAGTGTTTATAGAAATTCAATTGGGTTTGAAAAATGCCTATCTAATCCTAAATCTAAAGAACGGAGCAATCTACGACCATCAAGTAATAATAACGGAGTCCTACTGGTGTCTTGTCAAAATAAAATTCCTAAACTAATAAACCTATTGCCAATCCTTACATCTAAATACAAATAGTGTGGCAAACAATGTTATGCAAAAGAAAGGTGTTCAAGAAACGATATGTCAGGATATTTAAGCCATTGGCTTCCCTTCCCCACGTTTTCGACACAGGACAAGGCAGCACACTCAAGCTTAGCACAGTCTCTGGCTTCTCTAGCATGAGGGTGCAGTTCAAAATTTCAACATCGTGGCCTTCTGTGCCAAAGTCTCTTTGCCATTCAAAGCCTCTTTGTTTCAGAGGGCCTGATACAACCAAGAAACAATAAAGTTCCTTTCCTTTTTTGTGTTTCACATATACACAATTTTCCCTGGCTCAGATCCACCTTAACCCAATGTTCTCAAGATATTCACGTATCCAGTTTCTCGGGTGATTCACTGTTCACGCTGTATGCCACTCTGTCAGGCTCATATCCGCTTTGGCACAAAATCTTTAATCAGTCCCCCTCTGCTGGGCTAAAATCAATGTACCAAAAAATACTTTGTGAAAATACAAGATTATTAGGCTCAAACTTTACAGATTTGCAAGGACATTTGTCCATAATACAAGAAAGGAAAAGTGAATACTGAGTTAATTCATTGTAGGCAGTATAAGTACCGGTTCTCAGTGTGTTGTACTTGACAGATAGCTTAACAGCATAGAGCCAAGTCAGGGAAGCTCAAAATTAAGTGCTCTGACAAAAAGGAAACTCCAAAGTTTTGCGATCAGAAAGGGTTTGTTTATGGGACAAGGCATCTTGCCATTTCCATGGATACATGTCAATAGATTAGGCACAGAGGACGTTGACATGAGGCATATATTGGCATTGTGAAAAGAGGCGTGAGCGTCTAGTGATGTCAGCTTGAGGGGCGGATGATCTGAATTAGTGCCAAAAAGGCACTGGAACTTAGGTTGATGGATCAACGGATATGATTAGCACAAGATGGCAGTACCCGACCAGTCGTTTTCAAATGTGTTAAGTTGAGAAAAACTTGGGTAAGTTGCATTGGAGATTTTGTTAAGGATGATCGATGTATGCTCTAAAATACATGCCCGATTGATTGGGCCAAAACACATTTTGACCAAACTGCCCCTTAAAAGCTCTGTTTTTCCAGACCCCACACATCACTTGCACTTAAATTGTCAACCTTGGCACAGGCGGTTAGAATCGGTGGGTGATCGCCCCCTGTCCATGCTGTTCAGGTCAGCGGGCGAGTGCCCTCCAGTCCCTTCCTCACCCTTAACAGCAAACACAGGATACCTGAGTGGGGTTCCAAGACGATTTTCAAACAGTTACCAATTCCCATGCGGGCTATGAGATTTCCAAAAATGCACATAGGCACAGCCACCTCATGAACTCAGGAAGGAGCGGACACTGCATATCATGTGATGTGTACGCTGCAGCAAGGTTCTTTCCTTTTAATGTTGTCAATTGATCACGTTCCATGGAGCATAAAGCCTGTGAAAGAATGCATATTTCAATTCTCGCGATGGGCACAACTTTTGTGATCTTGGACGGGTGCATCCAGAGTTTCATGTTTCATGTGAGTAGAGTTAGGTAAATAGTTGTAGCTGGATGTAGCTGGATCATTCTCCAGTGTTCCTTGAACCGTGAATCTATTCTTCCTTGGGTAAGAGTTTTCTCAGTTACAATTGCATGGCAATAGGCGACACAGCCTGCACTCAGTCTGTTGGGCTTGTTCCTGTGGGTAGGGGGTTCACACTGCTGCATAGATTCAGAGGATTCCCTGGGACGTTGCATAGAATCAGTCAATGTCTGACACAATGTGATGAACCATCCAGCCACAAATAATCGCGCTGACTCTGAGAATAAAATCTAACAGTGTTTAATGAAAAATCGTTTTTCAGAATGGATATTTTCTTTTTGTTCTTTGGGGCCTTAAGAACTGGGGACAGTTGGCTCTATGGCAGTCCCTTTCCTCCATCAACTTCCCTGGGCCTGGAACCCACCTCCCAGCCCCAGATGTCCCTACTGGGCTGTTAGTCACTATCAACCAGTAACACCTATCTGGTATACTCACTATGACAATAGGTGTTTTCCCTAAGACGCAGGCTACATGTCTCCTTGGGGAACTTCTAACTTTCCGTCTCCTATAGTTGGTTAGTCTCTCAGGGAATAGGGAATGGTGCCTTCTTTCACTCAGCATCACACTCACACCTTTCACAACCTCTCACTCCTGACCCTTCACTATACTGAACCTTCTAACTGTTCTCCTCCCACTGTGTCACTAGCCTTCCAATCTCACTCTGCTCCTTTCCACCTCCACCCTTCAATCTTAATTTCCTTCCCACTCCTGTTTTTACTACCACTTATATCTCCATCGACTTCTGTTCCTTCTTCGCCCTCCTTCCTCTCACTCTACTTCTCTGCCGCCACTTACTGATTCTTTAATACTAACTCCTCTCCAGCAATATCAAGGCCTACTGTCCCACTCACTGTTGTTCCTACCGATACTAACACAACTACTGTTCCCACTCTGCTACTACCACTACCACTCTCTATTACCTTCCAGGTTACTCATCAATGTGGTGCCCTGTCCACCCTTCTCACTATCATAGACACCCATGGATATGGTGCCCTGCTCACGCTCTATTAGCCCCTGTTCAACCCTCAGGGACATCCAGGAATATGGTGTGCTCATGCTTCTACTACTAACTCCCACTCTACCACCAATGTCCTTCGCTTGCTACACCCACCACCTACTTACCTCTACAGCCAACTACTACTACTACTACCTCTGCTCATAATACTATTCCACTCTTCCACTACTCCTACTCTACCTTTAATACCCACACGCTCTTCTCTCTCATATAAACACTTCACACCCTTCTCCTTAACAACAGCCTCTGCACTCCAGTCACTCTCACCTCCTCTTGTCTCTTGGATGTCCACCTCCATCTCCTGTCCTCACCAAGATAACCCACACTTTCACACTCACACACACCTCCTTAAATGCCCCACAGCCTCCTAGGATTGGCTACTTACTCTTTCCAATCACTTACCTGTCTCCAGGGGGTGTGGTAGGGGAAGTTCACGGGAGGGCTGAAAAGGGCTAGTAAGCCCTGCCCCTTTTCCAAAATGGACCCTGCTGTGGTCCCAAGATGCTGAAACATACAAGGCCATTAAAAATAACAATTATAATCCCTGGTGGTGTAGTGGGTAAAGGCCTCTCTGGGGCCTTTACTCCATAGAAAACCTCAATCCCCAATGGTGCAAGGCCTTCATGGTGCATGTATTTATAAATACAATTTCCCAGGTGGGTTAGTTGTGGCTCCCTAGGGCTGCAGACTTCAGCAGAGTCTGCTGAAGCCTCCCAATGTTGTAAATGACATGGCACCCAATGGTGCTAAGTCTACCCTTGCTGCATCCTGCAGCCGGTGTTGTGTCCTTTGAAGCACCCGGAAGAAGGGATGCTGCTGCTGCATTGCAGTTGCTGCCGAACTGCTGTGCAACACTACAGCAGCTCCCTGGGGTCTTCTGTTGTGGTCTGGAGGCCGCCTCTGAAGGTAAGGAGGGGTCTGAGTGGACCTGCCTGCATCCAGGCACAGATGAGGTTGGGCTGGGCCCCCCCCTATTGACAGGGCCATGAAGCTGGCCGTGTCACATATCTAAAACCTTGCTTTGCAGCCGGTTTCTGGGAATTCCTATCACTGCTTCAATTCTAGCTTACTGAATTCTGCATCTTTAAATAGTTTCTTAGGGTTGATCTTTGGCGATTGAACTTTCTCTTTTTGGACCTCTGGTTTCCCTACTACACTGTGCCTCTTCTGAATTTCCCAGTAGCATGGAAAGTCATTTCTTAAGATTACCTCATATGGCAGGTTGGGTATTACCTGGATGGGAATATTACAGCGATTTCCCAAATCTTTAATGCCCCCTTTTGCTTGAGGGTATAGGGTAGCGCCTCCAGTACACTTGTTGCTTTGAGGCCCCTCTGGGTATAAATCTATAAGTGGTGCGAGATCTGGATCAATCGCCAAAATGCTGCTACTTGGGATTAGAAAGGCGTGGGTAGTGATGCCTTGGACTACTATTTCAAGCAAATTTCTCCCGTCCACTTTTCCTTTGCTTGTCTTCAAATCTTTAAGGGTAACCAGAGTTTCCTTGAATATTGCCAATGGCTCCACTGGAGTAATTTTCACTTCTTGTAGTATGTGGGCCAGACCTCAACAAAACCTCCTAATACACACTCAAGTCATTCTGCGTTTAGGCTGTTAGATGGAGCTTGGATCTCTTATTGCACCTTAATTATCTCGACTTGCCCTAGCAAGCAATTTGTGACAGTCTCAGGCTCCAATTCTCTCCCTCGACTTCAGATTCTAAAGTTGAGATGTCCTTATACTCTGAGGATATCGTACCAGGATCTGGTTACAGAATTGGTGGTTTTGTTCTCACACCTGTTCTGATCACCTTTTTCTTCAGCTTCTTGAGGTCTCAACGCATGCATTACTTTGAAACAGGATTTGGAAATGGGGCTGAAACCCTGGATTCAGTATTCGGACCATCCTCTTTCTTCACACGGGGATCTGAGCCCTCATTGGCAGCTGAACTGAAATTTTTATGGTTGTCTGCAGCGTTAACCTCCACTGGCTGGCTTGGAGATTGGGGCCAACAGTCACTTGTCGAAATACGGGTGAAATGCTCCACAGTCTCGATTGAAACTTCAGCTGCTTTCAGAACCAGTCTTCTCTGAAGGTTTTGTTACGGGTCCACCATGGCTGGCTTCCTTCTCTCTTCTCACCACTTCTGAGAAAACTGATCTTCTCTGGGCCTGGTCTGGAGTTTGCATTGGGTTACTGTAAACCTTGACCTCTTCATCCTTCAGGAATAGGGCCATTTTACATACTAGCTGGGCAATGGCTTTTCTTGCTTGAATGTGGTATGTGTGTCTTCCCAGGTTGAATAGAGGCATCTTGAATTAACTTTTGTAAGTTATCTCTATAATCCCGGTCCCTACATCCAAAGAATTCTAGTGCGCCAAACCGGGTCTTGGTGTAATCCTCCCATAGATTTCTTCAGGGACTTCAATTTTCAAACTGGTCATTAAAAGCACCTTCCTCCCTGGTTTGACTATCACTCAACACCGTAATAGTCATGACTGGCTGCTGACAATGATTTTCTGGTGGGTAGCTATGCAGTTCGGGTAAGGCATGTTTCCTTCAGTATCTTCACAGCAGTGCTCGTTCATCTTGGATAGGTGTAGGTGATCTCTGTTTCGGGACCTCGTCTATCCCAGCCCTGACACCACATGTGATGCCGTATCCTGCCACAAATAATCACACTGACTCTGAGAATAAAATTCACAGGGTTTATTCAAAATTTTTTATCAGAATGGCTGTTTTCTTTTCATTCTTCGGGGCTTAATGAATGAGGGACGATTGGCTCTAGGGCTGTCCCTTTCCTCTCTCAACTTGCCTGAGGCTTCCAGCCCTAAACGTTCCTGTTGGGCTGTTAGTCACTACTGATCAGTAACACCTATCTGTTCTTCTAACTATGTCTATAGGTGTTTTCCCTAAGACGCTGGCAACCTGACTCCTTAGGGAGCTTATAACTTTCCCTCTCCCCTCATTGATTAATCTCTCAGGGAATAGAGAATCGTGCCTTCTTTCAGCCAGAGTCACACTCACACCTTCCTCAGCCTCTGACTCATGGCCATTCTCTATACTGAACCTTCTAACTGTTCCTTCCCACCACATCATTGTCCCTCAGATCTCACACTCCACCTTTCCACCTCCACCCTTCCATCTTACTTTCCTTCCCACTCCTGTTCTTACTACCACTTATATCTCCAACAACTACTTGGTATTTCTCTAACTAGGCATTGCAGGGGCGTACATCACATAATGAGTGTATGTTAATAAGAATGCTTACAAAGAAGAAGAGAAAAAGAAATTACAAAAATGTTTTTTTTTTTGTTTGTTTTCAGAATAAGGCCTAGTTGAAAAGGGAATGAATTTAAATAGCAGATTTCTGTTGATCAATATTAGAGCCATTATGTAAATTGGGCCCTAAATTTGGGCCCTAGGTATGGTGGTTTACTGACGGCAAATCGGACCGGATAGCAGCAAATGGAATTAGCGTCACCGGCACTTAGTGTGCCGGAATTACCGACAGTTTACAACTGCCGGTAAGCATAGTCACTCCCAATTCCATGGATGGGGGAATTGCCGGTATTATGTCCTGGTAATACTGGCAATTTCTGCTGGTGGGGTCGTAGAATTACCTCCATCTTTTGGCTGGAGGTAATTCCTGCCACCCCACTGGCAACGTTTGCCGGTGTGGAAACGTTCTGGCAAACGTTGGAAACCAGCAAATGGAATTACTGGCAGAGTCACTTGGTGTGCCGCAATTACAGACAGATTACAACTGCCGGTAAGCATGGTTACTCCCAATTCCATGGACGGGGGAATTGCCGGTATTACGTTCTGGTAATATTGGCAATTTCTGCTGGTGGGGTCGTAGAATTACCTCCATCTCTTGGCTGGAGGTAATTCCTGCCACCCCACTGGCAACGTTTGCCGGTGTGGAAACGTGCTGATAAACAAAATTACTGCCATGCTAATTCCACACCAGCAAACTCCTAATAAGGCTTTTTTCTGCCATCTCCTTTTGGTCGATACTAGATATATGATATAATGTATCAAGGGGCATGAATTTGATAAAGATGATGAAACCCCATGACCCTGGATGTCACACTCTTAATTGGTAACATCCCCAAAACCTACTAAATTATTATTTGAACGTTACAGAAGTGTCTGCAAAGTGTGTAGGAGAACACTACATGATTTTATAACTGTCCCAAAACTCTTGAGCTAAGTGCACTCTGGTTTCCTGGATACAATGCTGGGATGCTGTTGCACCATTTCTCTCATCGTGTGCAATGCATGACTATGCTCGTGTGAGGCTTTTAAACATCTCTCCAAGTACAGTATTTTGATTTGTGGTGGAAGATTCTGTGGTGTGTGGAGGAGGGTGTAGCAACTTTGGTTACAGACTCAGAACATTTCAGCCGATGCATTTTATGGTTTGCCATACACGTCACTGGGCTGCTGTTGCTACACTTCCCTTCTAGTGCACTGTGATGCTCATGCTCACATGAGGCATTTAGATCTCTCTATGAGCAAATCACGGCACGTGTGGCAGAAGTGTCTGCTGAGTCCTTGGTTCTGATTCCGATTCAGTACAACGGAAGATAGTGCTCATTGAAAGGTCACTATTTTACATATATTACATTACTATGCCATTATTATGTCAGATATAACATCTAAGACTAGAGCACTGGGCATGGAAAGCATTTTACTTTCAATCATTTTGATGACATGCTGAGAAATGACACTGTGATCTCTAATAATTCATTGCAGCCTGAGAGACTTGAAGGAGCAAAGATGAATATGAATCAAAAAGGGAAAATTGCATCATGACTTTACATTTCCATTTACTGAGAAGGGCTCAGTCTATTCTGAACACTCAAGCAGTGATCAAGGAATTGTATTGGGGTCTGTTCTCTGAGATATACAGCAGGATAACCATTAGCCTTGGGAGAACAAAGGCTAATGGTTTAACTTCAGACTTAAACTAACAGTGATGCATCAGAGACAGGGGAACCCCCTCCCCCCCAAGAAGCCCTCTGCTGATCCTTCCTCTCAGGCAAACTACCACCCGATCTCTAAGACTCCTTTTCTGGGCAAACTCATGGAAAAGCTGGCCATCTTGCAGCACACTCTCCATAACAGATCTGTTGGTTGTCGCCATTACCACCAGAGCAACCAGAAGCACAGAAACTGTTCTCCTGAATGCCCATAAAGACCTGCTCTCCAATTGCAACTCTGGCCTTCCTTCTTTCCTCATTCTCCTCGATCTATCCCCTGCTTTCAATACAGTCAACCATGCAATACTGACCAATCTTCTCTGTCACAACCTGGGCACGACAATTCAGGTCCTAGCATGGTTGACCTCCTTTCTCTCCGATCCACCCTCCTTGGGTCCAACTTGGGCCTTTCTCTCCCCCACCTTTCTCTCTACATGTAGTGTTCTCCAGGGTTCTAACCTCTCACCCTGGCTCTTGAACCATTACTTGTCACCTCTGGCCCACTGTATCTCTACCTTCTGTTCTAACTTTCAGTGTTATGTGGATGACACTCAGCTCTCCATCAGACTCCCCTCGGCCTCCTCTGATCTCTTGCTCATATCTGATTGTCTATCCATGATTCAGGAAAGGTGTGCCTCCAACGATCCCTGCTTCAATGCCAGTAAGACTGAGATACTTCTCGTTGGGACCCCTGATCCCACGTTCCCACTTGCATTCTGGCCGCCCACCCTGGGCCCTTTGACCTCACCTTCCTATGAGGAAAAGAACCTTGATGTCATCTTCGACTCCAACCTCTCCTCTCCTCACATCTCACACATCTCTAAGAGGTCTCACTGCCAGCTGCACCTCCTCAGAGGTATTCTTCCTTTTCTCAGTTTCCCGAAAGAAGCTCACTGTCTCCGAGACTTGGTTTTCTCTAGGCTGGACTACTGCAACAGCCTCTTTCTTTTTTTTTTTTTTGTTGTGTTTAATTGTATTACAATTTTTACAAATTCTGTCCAGATTTTTCTGTCTTTATTTGTTGTTTCTCGTTGTGACTGTTGTGCAGTTTTCTGTTTGTTGCAAAGTTTGGAGCTTTCTTTTATTGGTTTTTTCAGCCTCTTTCTAAATCTGTCTGCCTCTACTCTTCAACTGTTGCAACTGATCCAGAACAGGTCTGCAAGACTTGTCCTTGGCCTCAAGCCAAGGGATTGTATCTCTCCAGCCCTGAAATCTCTCCACTGGCTCCCGGTTGTTGCAGGTATCAAGTTTAAGACTCCCTGCATTGTCCACAAGGCTTTCAGGGGCCGGGGACCACACTACATCCAACTCTTCCTTCCTAAGTATCTTCCTTCTCTAGCCATCCGCTCATCCACCACCCAACTCTCTGAGGGTCAGACGTTTCTCCAGGCAGAGAGTGGGGGTAGATCTTTGTCCTCGGCTGGGGCCTCCCTCTGGAATAGCCTCCCTGCCTCTCTGAAACTTGAGCAGGACCATCTAAGGTTGCGGAAAACAATTCAAGAACTTCATCCTTTCACTTCTGCTTTCTCTCTCTCTCTCTCTCTCTCTCTCTCTCTCTCTCTCTCTCTCTCTCTCTCTCTATCTCTCTCTCTGCATGACCAGTAGCCCCCTTGCACTCCTGGGCCACTTAGGGACTGCATCTGCAACCCTATAATCCCCTGCCTCTTTGCACTTACTTAAGCCGCCACTCTGGCAGCACTTAGCATGTCTGGCAGCAGTTACTGCATCTTGCCAACGCACTCTACTCCCTACCCCCTGTCACTTCTCCTCTTCCCTTCCTCTCACACTTGCACAATCTGATTTATACAGGGCTTGGTAAGATTGTTTGTTTTGTCCAGTCTCTGTCCATCCTTCCATGTCTTGTCGTGCCTCGAAACATGTGTGTAAAGGCGCATTATAAATTACTTATCATATCATATGTTTCAAACAAAATGAAACTCTGAACAAGAACTGAAACCTATATAAAGAAATAAAGCCAGCATTTGCAGACAAGTTTAAAGGATCCCATTAGTTTAAATAGACTATCATAGGTGTTCATTTTCTCAGCAACGATATGTCACACTGAGGCCATTCAGGCATACTTTTAAACCTTATTACAAGCCTGTTGTTTTCATTAAATTTGTGTCAAAATCCAATGTTTGAAAACCCTGTTACAACCTAAAATGCATTTCTAGATCCTCAGAAGCCGAATGTTGGGGAGCTGTTGGCTTATTACATTAGATATTTGCATCAATCATTTTGTGTTGGTAACTGTTATAATTGTTGTGTAAAGTGCAATAGATTGGCATTTTAACCTGCTATCTCCTACTGAGATGGAAGTCATCTTAATAAGTAGGGCTTGAGTGAAGGAACCCAAAAATATGTTTGCTGGTATGTTTATTTGTAAAAACTAAAATTGTTCTCATGTAGGACTTTTTCAGTGTGAAACTACATGTGTAAAAATAATGTCAAATTAACACTCCTGTGGGTGGGTTCATCCTTCACATCAAGTCAACTTCATAACTCCAGGGGGCCTATCCATATAAAGGGATAAAGGGGCTGGGCTTTGGGGGGAGGAGAGGACCGTAAATGCTGAATGAAAAGTCAAACCCTATAAACTGACACCTTTTAATTTTAATATTTCAACGGTATGGATTAGATGATAAAAAGGCCTAACACAATAAGAGAGGGGACAGCAGCCTGAAATCTTCTGTAGGGACATGCCCAAAAACCATCAGGGTGAATCCTGAGACAGCTAAATACATATCATCTGGGGGAAAAGACAAAACAATTGCTGCAGGGGTAACTTTGCCTGGGAGACAGCAAATGGGAAATACTGAAGCTGGCTGGGACCCGCACCAGGTGAGGGGACAGAGGCTGAATAGATGGATTGAGCCTGGAGAATATCCCTGACTGATGGTGGATTCTGATGTCTCTGTCCTAAGAGGAGCCCTGCTGCCTTTTCCGAGAACCAGAAGCAGAGGTGTCCAATGTAAGTAGCTTGTCTAACAGAACCAAGTGAGCGGGGGATCTGCTTGACTAAATATTGTCCCTTTAATATTGTTTGGGAGGCAAACTGAGTAGAGCCTTAGCATATTTTACTGAATAATAACTCAATTAACTCCCATATAAAGTGACATAGGGAGAGCTTGCAGGAGTTTGAAACCTCTGCCCTCTTCCCTAATGCTAATTCAAGTTATGGTCATTTAAAGTAATTGGGTATGCCTATTTTCCTTGCCAACTCCAGAATTCCATAAAGTGAGGGCGTGTTCTTCTCTGAAAATAACATTTCTAACTGATACCCGTACCCAGACCTGGCCTTTTAGCAGACGGGTGCTGAATGTCACTGGAGTCAGGATTTTTGCTGCCAAGTAGAGAAGTGCTGTGTTAAATGAAACCAAGTGTAATTCGTAATTGAAAAATGCACACTCTTTACCGAGAGTGAGAAAGTGACACTCATAGCAGAAAGATTTTGCATTGCTTTTGAGTGAAGAAGGTAGAAGGTTTTAATCAATCCAGAGTAGTATCAGTAGTATGTTTGGAAATGATATACACAAAGCTTTGCATGTGTGAATTTGCTTTTGAACACAGAACAATGTTGCAGTTGTATTAAATCTAAACCTTACCAAAAAATACGAATGCTCATGATCTTTCAATGTTTGTATTTTGTATTTGTATTTGTTTTATTTATAACGCACAAACCATTAGGCCCGGAGGCGACAGGGCGCAACACATTCCAAGGTATGATTTAATTTTGACATTCAGGGTTGTTTGTGGAAAAGGAGAGTTGAACCGTTATTCCAGCCTGTGTTCCATGTGCCTGATACCCAAAAGTGAGTTTTGTATTGAGGTTTTGTGCCACAGAGAAGATGGCATGTGTAATCATTTTGTGCAAATATTCAAGGAGCCTCTTATTTAATAAATATACACACTTTCTGTGCCTGGTTCTTGGACGTTGGTGGCACAGGGGGAAAGATTCACATTTCTCTATTGTGGGGTGAAAAAGCACCTGGGTGCGAGAAATAAAGAGGCCAGAGTCATTGGTGTGCATGCCCCTAAATACCAGGCCTGCACAGAAATGAGGTCCAACATAAGGCCTTGTGAACTCAACTCTAAAGTAAAGAAAATGTGCTTAATTGCAAAAATATGGAGAGATGCGAACTGCCTTTCACGAAGAAAGCGAAAGACACATGGCAAGGATATTTTGACTAATCCATGAAGAGCTGTACTGATATTCCCTAAAACCACAGTGCACAGTATCTTAAAGGAAATACCAGAATTGTGTGCCGAAGCATCTGCAGTGAAACAGAATTCATTTTAGGTGTAAAATAAATC
Source organism: Ambystoma mexicanum (assembly GCF_040938575.1). Classification (NCBI taxonomy): domain Eukaryota; kingdom Metazoa; phylum Chordata; class Amphibia; order Caudata; family Ambystomatidae; genus Ambystoma; species Ambystoma mexicanum. The sequence continues at coordinate 114,750,629 of NC_090930.1, forward strand.
AAATGTCATTTCCTTTTTCCTCTAAAATGACAACCTGCAAACAGAAATGTTCACCAACACCACTAAAAGTGTGAATATGATGTTCTTATCTAACAATGTATGCCAGGGACAAATGGGTAGTGACACGTATATATTACATGGCCACAGCAGTGGCCATGTAGTTATGGTTAAGTTGCTGTTTCCATAGGAAGAGCACTTTTTGTGCGGCTTATAACTTCGCTCCCCCTGGACGAATCCTCACCAACCTTTGCAAAAAAAGTATATGGCCCACTCTGAATTTTTTTGCAAAGTTTGGTGAGGTTTGGTCCAGGGGGGGCAAAGTTGTAGGGGGGGTCCCAAAACTTTTTTTTTTCCCATAGACATAATGGGAAACAACTTTGCTCACGCCTACAGCCCAAACGGCTGGACGGATTTACACCAAATTTGCAGCAGGAGCGGCGGCTTGGTCCCGAAAGCGTGCTTTTTTTATTTGGTCAAAATCCGTCCAGTAGTTTTAAAAAAAAAGACAAAAATGTAAGTGAAAAAAATGTGTGATATCTGTGTCCGCTTCGTGGACACACTTCCCTGTTCGCTCCGCGGACAGGACGGGGATTGAGCAAGCGACTTGCGTGATGTCAGTGGACACCTGACGTGCTCGCCCATTGGCTGCAGTAAAGCGTGCCGTGCGTCTTATTTTCAGAGATGCCCGCCATCTTAGTTTATTGTTTGTATATTGGCATCTGTGCAAGCTCTGCTGTGACTTCAGACTTCACAAGTGATTATCACACCGTAACAAGTGAAAATTCCGATGCGATAAGATCAGAGGACAGCGGGGCCTCCAATGGGGCTGTGTGAGGTTCATGTGGATTACACTTCCTGAACATCCCAGGCTGCTGCAGACTTGCATGAGACACGCCATCGGTACACGGTGGCCTGCGGAGGACTCAGGAGTGGATATCCCGTTCCCCCCACCCCCGCTCATTACCCGTGTCTCCCTCCTGTATCCCCCCACCCCCTGCTCATTACCTGTGTCTCCCTCCTGTACCCCCCACCCCCGCTCATGCTCGTGTCTCTCTCCTGTTGCCCCCCACACCCCGCTCATGCCCTGTGTCTCACCTGTTCCCCCCACCCCCTGCTCATGCCCCGTGTCTCCCCTGTTCCCCCCAACCCCCGCTCATGCCCCGTGTCTCCCTCCTGTATCCCCCCACCCCCGCTCATTACCTGTGTCTCCCTCCTGTACGCCCCCACCCCTGCTTATGCCCGTGTCTCTCTCTTATTTCCCCCCACCCTCGCTCATGTCCCGTGTCGCCCATGTTCCCCCCACCCCCTCGCTCATGCCCCGTGTCTCCCTCGTGTTTCCCCCCAACCCCTGCCCCTTGTCTCCCCTGTTCCCCCCACGCCCGTTCATGCCCCGTGTCTCCCTCCTGTTCCCTCCACCCCCCTCTCATGCCCGGTGTCTCCCTCCTGTTGCCCCCACCCCCCGCTCATGCCCTGTGTCTCTCTCCTGTTACCCCCCACTCATGCCCCGTGTCTCCCCTGTTCCCCCACCCCCTGTTCATGCCCCGTGTCTCCCTCCTGTTGCCCCCCACACCCCGCTCATGCCCCGTGTCTCTCTCATGTTACCCCCCAACCCCCGCTCATGCCCTGTGTCTCCCTCTTGTTGCCCCCCACCCACCATGCCCCGTGTCTCCCTCGTGTTCCCCCCACCCCCCGCTCATTCCCCGTGTCTCCCTTGTGTACCCCCAACCCCCGCTCATGCCCCGTGTCTCCCCGCTGTTGCCCCCCACCCCCTGCTCATGCCCCGTGACTCTCTCCTGTTGCCACCCACCCCCAGTCATGCCCAGTGTCTCCCTGCTGTTGCCCCCCACCCCCCGCTCATGCCCCGTGTCTCCCCTGTTCCCCCCCACCCCTGCTCATGCCCCATGTCTCCCTCCAGTATCCCCCCACCCCCACTCATTACCCGTGTCTCCCTCCTGTACCCCCCACCCCTGCTCATGCCCGTGTCTCTCTCTTGTTTCCCCCACCCCCCGCTCATGCCCCGTGTCTCCCCTATACCCCCCACCCCCCCGCTCATGCCCAGTGTCTCCCTCGTGTTCCCCCCACCCTCTGCGCTTTCTCTCTCCTGTTCCCCCCACCCTCGTTCATGCCCTGTGTCTCCCTCCTGTTCCCCCCACCCCCCTCTCATGCCCCGTGTCTCCCTCCTGTTGCCCCCAACCCCCTGCTCATGCCCTGTGTCTCTCTTCTGTTACCCCCCACCCCCCGCTCATGCCCCGTGTCTCCCTACTGTTCCCCCCAACCCCGCTCATGCCCCGTGTCTCCCTCCTGTTGCCCCCACCCCCTGCTCATGCCCCGTGTCTCTCTCCTGTTACCCCCCACCCCCGCTCATGCCCCTTGTCTCCCTCTTGTTGCCCCCCACCCACCATGCCCTGAGTCTCCCTCCTGTTCTCCCCACCCCTTCTCTCATGCCCCGTGTCTCCCTCTTGTTGCCCCCCACCCCCCACTCATGACCCGTGTCTCCCTCGTGTTCCCTCCACCCCCCGCTCATGCCCCGTGTCTCCCTGTTGTTGCCCCCACCCCCTGCTCATGCCCCGTGTCTCTCTCCTGTTGCCCCCCACCACCCAGTCATGCCCAGTATCTCCCTGCTGTTGCCCCCCACCCCCTGCTCATGCCCCGTGTCTCTCTCCTGTTACCCCCCACACCCCTCTCATGCCCCGTGTCTCCCTCGTGTTCCCCCACCCCCTGCTCATGCCCCGTTTCTCCCTGCTGTTGCCCCCCACCCCCCTCTCATGCCCCGTGTCTCCCTCCTGTTGCCCCCCCACTCATGCCCTGTGTATCTCTCCTGTTACCCCCCACCCCCTGCTCATGCCACGTGTCTACCTCTTGTTGCCCCCACCCCCCTCATGCCCCGTGTCTCCCCTGTTCCCCCACCCCGCGTTCATGCCCCGTGTCTCCCTCCTGTTCCCCCATCCCCCGCTCATGCCCCGTGTCTCCCTCCTGTTGCCCCTACCCCTCGCTCATGCCCCATGTCTCTCTCCTGTTACCCCCCACCCCCCGCGCATGCCCTGTGTCTCCCTCTTGTTGACCCCCACCCACCATGCCCCATGTCTCCCTCCTGTTCCCCCACCCCTCGCTCATGCCCCGTGTCTCCCTCTTGTTGCCCCCACCCCCTGCTCATGCCCCGTGTCTCCCTCGTGTTCCCCGCACCCCCCGCTCATGCCCCGTGTCTCTCTGCTGTTGCGTCCCACCCCCTGCTCATGCCCAGTGTCTATCTCCTGTTGCCCCCAGTCATGCCCAGTGTCTCCCTGCCGTTGCCCCCCACCCGCTGCTCATGCCCCGTGTTTCTCTCCTGTTACCCCCACACCACTTGCATGCCCTGTGTCTCCCTTGTGTTCCCCCACCCCCCGCTCATGCCCCGTTTCTCCATGCTGTTGCCCCCCCACACCCCTCTCATGCTTCGTGTCTTCCTCCTGTTGAACCCCCCTGCTCATGCCCCATGTCTCCCTGCTGTTCCCCCCACCCCTGCCCCTTGTCTCCCCTGTTCCCCCCACCCCGGTTCATGCCCCGTGTCTCCCTCTTGTTCCCCCCACCCCCCTCTCATGGCCCGTGTCTCCCTCCTGTTACCTCCCACCCCCCGCTCATGCCCCGTGTCTCCCCTGTTCCCCCCCACCCCCGTTCATGCCCCGTGTATCCCTCCTGTTGCCCCCCACACCCCGCTCATGCCCCGTGTCTCTCTACTGTTACCCCCCACCCCCGCTCATGCCCTGTGTCTCCGTCTTGTTGCCCCCCACCCACCTCTCATGCCCCGTGTCTCCCTGCTGTTGCCCCCCTCCCCCGCTCATGCCCCGTGTCTCTCTCCTGTTACCCCCCCACCCCCCTCTCATGCCCCGTGTCTCTCTCTGGTTACCCCCCACCCCCCACTCATGTCCGTGTCTCTCTCCTGTTACCCCCACCACCCTCTCATGTCTTTTGTCTCCCTGCTGTTGCCCCCCGCTAATGCCCCGTGTCTATCCCCTGTTACCTCCTACCCCCACTCATGCCCCGTGTCTCCTTGCTGTTGCCCCCCACCCTTGGTCATGCCCCATGTCTCTCTCCTGGTACCCACCCACCCCCCGGTCATGGCGTGTCTCCCTGCTGTTGCCCCCACCCCCGCTCATACCCCGTGTGTCTCTCCTGTTACCCCCACCCCCCTCTCATGCCCCGTGTCTCCCTCCTGTTCCCCCACCCCCCGCTCATGCCCCGTGTCTCCCTCCTGTTGCCCCTACCCCTCGCTCATGCCCCATGTCTCTCTCCTGTTACCCCCCACCCCCCGCGCATGCCCTGTGTCTCCCTCTTGTTGACCCCCACCCACCATGCCCCATGTCTCCCTCCTGTTCCCCCACCCCTCGCTCATGCCCCGTGTCTCCCTCTTGTTGCCCCCACCCCCTGCTAATGCCCCGTGTCTCCATCGTGTTCCCCGCACCCCCCACTCATGCCCCGTGTCTCTCTGCTGTTGCGCCCCACCCCCTGCTCATGCCCAGTGTCCATCTCCTGTTGCCCCCAGCCCCCAGTCATGCCCAATGTCTCCCTGCCGGTGCCCCCCACCCACTGCTCATGCCCCGTGTTTCTCTCCTGTTACCCCCACACCCCTTGCATGCCCTGTGTCTCCCTTGTGTCCCCCCATCCCCCGCTCATGCCCCGTTTCTCCCTGCTGTTGCCCCCCCACACCACTCTCATGCCCCGTGTCTTCCTCCTGTTGAACCCCCCTGCTCATGCCCCATGTCTCCCTGCTGTTCCCCCCAACCCCTGCCCCTTGTCTCCCCTGTTCCCCCCACCCCTGTTCATGCCCCGTGTCTCCCTCCTGTTCCCCCCACCCCCCTCTCATGGCCCGTGTCTCCCTCCTGTTACCTCCCACCCCCCGCTCATGCCCCGTGTCTCCCCTGTTCCCCCCCACCCCCGTTCATGCCCCGTGTATCCCTCCTGTTGCCCCCCACACCCCGCTCATGCCCCGTGTCTCTCTACTGTTACCCCCCACCCCCGCTCATGCCCTGTGTCTCCGTCTTGTTGCCCCCCACCCACCATGCCCCGTGTCTCCCTCGTGTTCCCCCATCCCTCACTCATGCCCCGTGTCTCCCTCTTGTTGCCCCCCACCCCCCGCTCATTCCCCGTGTCTCCCTCGTGTCCCCCCACCCCCCGCTCATGCCCCGTGTCTCCCTGCTGTTGCCCCCCACCCCCTGCTCATGCCCCATGACTCTCTCCTGTTGCCCCCCACACCCCGCTCATGCCCCGTGTCTCTCTCCTGTTACCCCCCACCCCCCGCTCATGCCCCGTGTCTCCCTCTTGTTGCCCCCCACCCACCATGCCCCGTGTCTCCCTCCTGTTCCCTCATCCCCCGCTCATGCCCCGTTTCTCCCTCCTGTTGCCCCTACCCCTCGCTCATGCCCCATGTCTCTCTCCTGTTACCCCCCACCCCCCGCGCATGCCCTGTGTCTCCCTCTTGTTGACCCCCACCCACCATGCCCCATGTCTCCCTCCTGTTCCCCCACCCCTCGCTCATGCCCCGTGTCTCCCTCTTGTTGCCCCACCCCCTGCTCATGCCCCGTGTTTCCCTCGTGTTCCCCGCACCCCCCGCTCATGCCCCGTGTCTCTCTGCTGTTGCGCCCCACCCCCTGCTCATGCCCAGTGTCTATCTCCTGTTGCCCCCAGCCCCCAGTCATGCCCAGTGTCTCCCTGCCGTTGCCCCCCACCCGCTGCTCATGCCCCGTGTTTCTCTCCTGTTACCCCCACACCCCTTGCATGCCCTGTGTCTCCCTTGTGTTCCCCCACCCCCCGCTCATGTCCCGTTTCTCCCCGCTGTTGCCCCCCCACACCCCTCTCATGCCCCGTGTCTTCCTCCTGTTGAACCCCCCTGCTCATGCCCCATGTCTCCCTGCTGTTCCCCCCACCCCCTGCCCCTTGTCTCCCCTGTTCCCCCACCCCTGTTCATGCCCTGTGTCTCCCTCCTGTTCCCCCCACCCCCCTCTCATGGCCCGTGTCTCCCTCCTGTTACCCCCCACCCCTGTTCATGCCCTGTGTCTCCCTCCTGTTCCCCCCACCCCCGTTCATGCCCCGTGTATCCCTCCTGTTGCCCCCCACACCCCGCTCATGCCCCGTGTCTCTCTACTGTTACCCCCCACCCCCGCTCATGCCCTGTGTCTCCGTCTTGTTGCCCCCAACCCACCTCTCATGCCCCGTGTCTCCCTGCTGTTGCCCCCCTCCCCCGCTCATGCCCCGTGTCTCTCTCCTGTTACCCCCACCACCCTCTCATGTCTTTTGTCTCCCTGCTGTTGCCCCCCGCTAATGCCCCGTGTCTATCCCCTGTTACCCCCTACCCCCGCTCATGCCCCGTGTCTCCTTGCTGTTGCCCCCCACCCTTGGTCATGCCCCATGTCTCTCTCCTGGTACCCACCCACCCCCCGGTCATGGCGTGTCTCCCTGCTGTTGCCCCCACCCCCGCTCATACCCTGTGTGTCTCTCCTGTTACCCCCACCCCCCTCTCATGCCCCGTGTCTCCCTCCTGTTCCCCCACCCCCCGCTCATGCCCCGTGTCTCCCTCCTGTTACCCCCACCACCCTCTCATGTCTTTTGTCTCCCTGCTGTTGCCCCCCGCTAATGCCCCGTGTCTATCCCCTGTTACCCCCTACCCCCGCTCATGCCCCGTGTCTGCTTGCTGTTGCCCCCCACCCTTGGTCATGCCCCATGTCTCTCTCCTGGTACCCACCCACCCCCCGGTCATGGCGTGTCTCCCTGCTGTTGCCCCCACCCCCGCTCATACCCTGTGTGTCTCTCCTGTTACCCCCACCCCCCTCTCATGCCCCGTGTCTCCCTCCTGTTCCCCCACCCCCCGCTCATGCCCCGTGTCTCCCTCCTGTTGCCCCTACCCCTCGCTCATGCCCCATGTCTCTCTCCTGTTACCCCCCACCCCCCGCGCATGCCCTGTGTCTCCCTCTTGTTGACCCCCACCCACCATGCCCCATGTCTCCCTCCTGTTCCCCCACCCCTCGCTCATGCCCCGTGTCTCCCTCTTGTTGCCCCCACCCCCTGCTCATGCCCCGTGTCTCCCTCGTGTTCCCCGCACCCCCCGCTCATGCCCTGTGTCTCTCTGCTGTTGCGCCCCACCCCCTGCTCATGCCCAGTGTCTATCTCCTGTTGCCCCCAGCCCCCAGTCATGCCCAGTGTCTCCCTGCCGTTGCCCCCCACCCGCTGCTCATGCCCTGTGTTTCTCTCCTGTTACCCCCACACCCCTTGCATGCCCTGTGTCTCCCTTGTGTTCCCCCACCCCCCGCTCATGCCCCGTTTCTCCCTGCTGTTGCCCCCCCACACCCCTCTCATGCCCCGTGTCTTCCTCCTGTTGAACCCCCCTGCTCATGCCCCATGTCTCCCTGCTGTTCCCCCCACCACCTGCCCCTTGTCTCCCCGGTTCCCCCCACCCCTGTTCATGCCCCGTGTCTCCCTCCTGTTCCCCCCACCCCCCTCTCATGGCCCGTGTCTCCCTCCTGTTACCTCCCACCCCCCGCTCATGCCCCGTGTCTCCCCTGTTCCCCCCCACCCCGTTCATGCCCCGTGTATCCCTCCTGTTGCCCCCCTCACCCCGCTCATGCCCCGTGTCTCTCTACTGTTACCCCCCACCCCCGCTCATGCCCTGTGTCTCCGTCTTGTTGCACCCCACCCACCATGCCCCGTGTCTCCCTCGGGTTCCCCCCACCCCTCACTCATGCCCTGTGTCTCCCTCTTGTTGCCCCCCAACCCCCGCTCATTCCCCGTGTCTCCCTCGTGTTCCCCCCACCCCCCGCTCATGCCCTGTGTCTCCCTGCTGTTGCCCCCCACCCCCTGCTCATGCCCCGTGACTCTCTCCTGTTGCCCCCCACACCCCGCTCATGCCCCGTGTCTCTCTCCTGTTACCCCCCACCCCCCGCTCATGCCCCGTGTCTCCCTCTTGTTGCCCCCCACCCACCATGCCCCATGTCTCCCTCGTGTTCCCCCCCACCCCGTTCATGCCCAGTGTCTCCCTCGTGTTACCCCCCACCCCCGCTCATGCCCCGTGTCTCCCTCTTGCTGCCCCCCACCCTCTGCTCATGCCCCGTGTCTCCCTGCTGTTGCCCCCCACCCCCTGCTCATGCCCCGTCACTTGCTGCTGTTGCCCCCCACCCTCCGCTCATGCCCCGTGTCTCCCTGCTGTTCCCCCCACCCCCTGCCCCTTGTCTCCCCTGTTCCCCCCACCCCCGTTCATGTCATGCCCCATGTCTCCCTCCTTTTCCCCCCACCCCCCTCTCATGGCCCGTGTCTCCCTCCTGTTGCCCCCCACCCCCCGCTCATGCCCTGTATCTCTCTCCTGTTACCCCCCACTCCCCGCTCATGCCCAATGTCTCCCCTGCTCCCCCCACCCCTGTTCATGCCCCATGTCTCCTTCCTGTTGCCCCCCACCCTCCGCTCATGCCCCGTGTCTCCCTCTTGTTGCCCCCCACCCACCATGCCATGTGTCTCCCTCGCGTTCCCCCACCCCTCGCTCATGCCCCGTGTCTCCCTCTTGTTACCCCCACCTCCTGCTCATTCCCCGTGTCTCCCTCGTGTTCCCCCCACCCCCGCTCATGCCCCGCGTCTTCCTGCTGTTGCCCCCACCCCCTGCTCATGCCCGTGACTCTCTCCTGTTGCCACCCACCCCCAGTCATGCCCAGTGTCTCCCTGCTGTTGCCCCCCACCCCCCACTCATGCCCCGTGTCTCCCCTGTTCCCCCCCACCCCCGCTCATGCCCCGTGTCTCCCTCCTGTATCCCCCCACCTTCACTCATTACCCGTGTCTTCCTCCTGTACCCCCCCACCCCCGCTCATCCCCCTGTCTCTCTCTTCTTTCCGCCCACCCTCCGCTCATGCCCCGTGTCTCCCCTGTTTCCCCCAGCCCCCCGCTCATGCCCCGTGTCTCCCTCGTGTTCCCTCCACCCCCTGCGCCTTGTCTCTCCTGTTCCCCCCACCCCCGTTCATGCCCGTGTCTCCGTCCTGTTCCCCCCACCCACCTCTCATGCCCCGTGTCTCACTCCTGTTGCTCCACAACCCCCGCTCATGCCCTGTGTCTCTCTCCTGTTACCCCCCACCATCCGCTCATGCCCTGTGTCTCCCTCTTGTTGCCCCCCACCCCCCTCATGCCCCGTGTCTCCCCCGTTCCCCCACCCCCCGTTCATGCCCCGTGACTCCCTCTAGCTGCCCCCACCCCCCGCTCATGCCCATTGTCTCTCTCCTGTTACCCCATCCCCCGCTCATGCCCCGTGTCTCCCTCTTGTTGCCTTCCACCCACCATGTCCCGTGTCTCCCTCGTGTTCCCCCCACCCCCGTTCATGCCCAGTGTCTCCCTCGTGTTACCCCCCACCCCCCGCTCATGCCCCGTGTCTCCCTCTTGTTGCCCCCCACCCTCTGCTCATGCCCCGTGTCTCCCTGCTGTTGCCCCCCACCCCCTGCTCATGCCCCGTCACTTTCTGCTGTTGCCCCCCACCCTCCGCTCATGCCCCGTGTCTCCCTGCTGTTCCCCCCACCCCCTGCCCCTTGTCTCCCCTGTTCCCCCCACCCCCGTTCATGCCCCGTGTCTCCCTTCTTTTCCCCCCACCCCCCTCTCATGGCCCGTGTCTCACTCCTGTTGCTCCCCAACCCCCGCTCATGCCCTGTGTCTCTCTCCTGTTACCCCCCACCATCCCCTCATGCCCTGTGTCTCCCTCTTGTTGCCCCCCACCCCCCTCATGCCCCGTGTCTCCCCCTTTCCCCCACCCCCCGTTCATGCCCCGTGACTCCCTCCAGTTGCCCCCACCCCCCGCTCATGCCCCGTGTCTCTCTCCTGTTACCCCATCCCCTGCTCATGCCCCGTGTCTCCCTCTTGTTGCCTCCCACCCACCATGTCCCGTGTCTCCCTCGTGTGCCCCCCCACCCCCGTTCATGCCCAGTGTCTCCCTCGTGTTACCCCCCACCCCCCGCTCATGCCCCGTGTCTCCCTCTTGTTGCCCCCCACCCTCTGCTCATGCCCCGTGTCTCCCTGCTGTTGCCCCCCACCCCCTGCTCATGCCCCGTCACTTTCTGCTGTTGCCCCCCACCCTCCGCTCATGCCCCGTGTCTCCCTGCTGTTCCCCCCAACCCCTGCCCCTTGTCTCCCCTGTTCCCCCCACCCCCGTTCATGCCCCGTGTCTTCCTCCTTTTCCCCCCACCCTCCTCTCATGGCCCGTGTCTCCCTCCTGTTGCCCCCCACCCCCCGCTCATGCCCCATCTCTCCCTTGTGTTACCCCCACCCCCGCTCATGCCCCATGTCTCTCTCCTGTTGCCCCCCACCCCCCAGTCATGCCCAGGGTCTCCCTGCTGTTGCCCCCCACACCCTGCTCATGCCCCGTGTCTCTCTCCTGTTACCCCCCACACCCCTCTCATGCCACGTGTCTCCTTCGTGTTCCCCCACCCCCGCTCCTGCGCCATTTCTCCCTGCTGTTGCCCCCACCCCCCTCTCATGCACGTGTCTCTCTCCTGTTGCCCCCCACCCCCTGCTCATGCCCTGTGTCTCTCTCCTGTTACCCCCCACCCCCGCTCATGCCCCGTGTCTCCCTTTTGTTGCCCCCCAAACCCCCTCATGCCCCGTGTCTCCCCTGTTCCCCCCACCCCCGTTCATGCCCCGTGTCTCCCTCCTGTTCCCCCCACCCCCCGCTCATGTCCCCTCTCTACCTCCTGTTGACCCCGCCGCCCGCTCGTGCCCCATGTCTCTCTCCTGTTGCCCCCCACCCCCCGCTCATGCCCCGTGTCTCCCTCTTGTTGCCCCCCACCCACCATGCCCCATGTCTCCCTCCTGTTCCCCCCACGCCTCGCTCATGCCCCGTGTCTCCCTCTTGTTGCCCCCCACCCCCCGCTCATGCCCCGTGTCTCCCTTGTGTTCCCCCCATCCCCCGCTCATGCCCCGTGTCTCCCTGCTGTTGCCCCCCACCCCCTGCTCATGCCCCGTGTCTCTCTCCTGTTGCCCCCCACCCCCCAGTCATGCCCAGTGTCTCCCTGCTGTTGCCCCCTACCCCCTGCTCATGCCCCGTGTATCTCTCCTGTTACCCCCCACACCCCTCTCATGCCCCGTGTCTCGCTCGTGTTCCCCCACCCCCTGCTCATGTCCCGTTTCTCCCTGATGTTGCCCCCCTCACCCCGCTCATGCCCCGTGTCTCCCCTGTTTACCCCACCCCCCATTCATGCCCCATGTCTCCCTCGTGTTCCCCCCACCCCCTGCGCCTTGTCTCTCCTGTTCCCCCCACCCCCGTTCATGCCCCGTGTCTCCGTCCTGTTCCCCCCACGCCCCGCTCATGCCTTGTGTCTCTCTCCTGTTACCCCCCACCACCCACTCATGCCCTGTGTCTCCCTCTTGTTGCCCCCCACCCCCCATGCCCCGTGTCTCCCCTGTTCCCCCACCCCCTGCTCATGTCCCGTTTCTCCCTGATGTTGCCCCCTCACCCCGCTCATGCCCCGTGTCTTTCTCCTGTTGAACCCCACCCCCCGCTCATGCCCCGTGTCTCTCTCCTGTTATCCCCGACCCCCCGTTCATGCCCCGTGTCTCTGTCGTGTTCCCCCCACCCCCCGCTCATGCCTCGTGTCTCCCTGCTGTTGCCCCCACCCCCCGCTCATGCCCTGTGTCTCCCTCGTGTTCCCCCCACCCCCCGCTCATGCCCTGTGTCTCCCTCCTGTTGCCCCCACCCCCCACTCATGCCCCGTGTCTCTCCCCTGTTACCCCCACCCCTGCTCATGCCCCGTGTCTATCTCCTGTGACCCCCCACTCCCCGCTCATGCCCCGTGTCTCCCTGCTGTTGCCCCCCACCCCCGGTCATGCCCCGTGTCTCTCTCCTGTTGCCCCCAACCCCCCGCTCATGCCCTGTGTCTCTCTCCTGTTACCCCCCTCCCCCCGCTCATGCCCCGTGTCTCCCTCTTGTTGCCCCCCCAACGCCCCATCATGCCCCGTGTCTCCCCTGTTCCCCCCACCCCCGTTCATGGCCCTTGTCTCCCTCCTGTTCCCCCCACCCCCCGCTCATGTCCTGTGTCTCCCTCCTGTTGCCCCCACCCCCTGCTCATGCCCAGTGTCTCTCTCCTGTTACCCCCCACCCCCCGCTCATGCCCCGTGTCTCCCTCTTGTTGCCCCCCACCCACCATGTCCCGTGTCTCCCTCCTGTTCCCCCCACCCCTCGCTCATGCCCTGTGTCTCCCTCTTGTTGCCCCCACCCCCTGCTCATGCCCGTGTCTCCCTCCTGTTCCCCCCACCCCCCTCTCATGGCCCGTGTCTCCCTCCTGTTACCTCCCACCCCCCGCTCATGCCCCGTGTCTCCCCTGTTCCCCCCCACCCCCGTTCATGCCCCGTGTATCCCTCCTGTTGCCCCCCACACCCCGCTCATGCCCCGTGTCTCTCTATTGTTACCCCCCACCCCCGCTCATGCCCTGTGTCTTCGTCTTGTTGCCCCCCACCCACCATGCCCCGTTTCTCCCTCGTGTTCCCCCCACCCCTCACTCATGCCCCGTGTCTCCCTCTTGTTGCCCCCCACCCCCCGCTCATTCCCCGTGTCTCCCTCGTGTTCCCCCCACCCCCCGCTCATGCCCCGTGTCTCCCTGCTGTTGCCCCCCACCCCCTGCTCATGCCCCGTGACTCTCTCCTGTTGCCCCCCACACCCCACTCATGCCCCGTGTCTCTCTCCTGTTACCCCCCACCCCCCGCTCATGCCCCGTGTCTCCCTCTTGTTGCCCCCCACCCACCATGCCCCGTGTCTCCCTCGTGTTCCCCCCCACCCCCTTTCATGCCCAGTGTCTCCCTCGTGTTACCCCCCACCCCCCGCTCATGCCCCGTGTCTCCCTCTTGTTGCCCCCCACCCTCTGATCATGCCCCGTGTCTCCCAGCTGTTGCCCCCCACCCCCTGCTCATGCCCCGTCACTTGCTGCTGTTGCCCTCCACCCTCTGCTCATGCCCCGTGTCTCCCTGCTGTTCCCCCTACCCCCTGCCCCTTGTCTCCCCTGTTCCCCCCACCCCCGTTCATGCCCCATGTCTCCCTCCTTTTCCCCCCACCCCCCTCTCATGGTCCGTGTCTCCCTCCTGTTGCCCCCCACCCCCCGCTCATGCCCTGTATCTCTCTCCTGTTACCCCCCACTCCCCGCTCATGCCCAATGTCTCCCCTGCTCCCCCCCACCCCTGTTCATGCCCCATGTCTCCCTCCTGTTGCCCCCCACCCCCCGCTCATGCCCCGTGTCTCCCTCTTGTTGCCCCCCACCCACCATGCCATGTGTCTCCCTCGCGTTCCCCCACCCCTCGCTCATGCCCGGTGTCTCCCTCTTGTTGCCCCCACCCCCTGCTCATTCCCCGTGTCTCCCTCGTGTTCCCCCCACCCCCGCTCATGCCCCGTGTCTCCCTGCTGTTGCCCCCCACCCCCTGCTCATGCCCGTGACTCTCTCCTGTTGCCACCCACCCCCAGTCAAGCCCAGTGTCTCCCTGCTGTTGCCCCCCACCCCCACTCATGCCGCGTGTCTCCCCTGTTCCCCCCACTTCCCCGCTCATGCCCCGTGTCTCCCTCCTGTATCCCCCCACCTTCACTCATTACCCGTGTCTTCCTCCTGTACCCCCCACCCCCGCTCATCCCCCTGTCTCTCTCTTGTTTCCGCCCACCCTCCGCTCATGCCCGTGTCTCCCCTGTTTCCCCCACCCCCCGCTCATGCCCCGTGTCTCCCTCGTGTTCCCTCCACCCCCTGCGCCTTGTCTCTCCTGTTCCCCCACCCCCGTTCATGCCCGTGTCTCCGTCCTGTTCCCCCCACCCACCGCTCATGCCCCGTGTCTCCCTCCTGTATCCCCCCACCTTCACTCATTACCCGTGTCTTCCTCCTGTACCCCCCACCCCCGCTCATCCCCCTGTCTCTCTCTTGTTTCCGCCCACCCTCCGCTCATGCCCGTGTCTCCCCTGTTTCCCCCACCCCCCCGCTCATGCCCCGTGTCTCCCTCGTGTTCCCTCCACCCCCTGCGCCTTGTCTCTCCTGTTCCCCCTACCCCCGCTCATGCCCCGTGTCTCCCTCGTGTTCCCTCCACCCCCTGCGCCTTGTCTCTCCTGTTCCCCCACCCCCGTTCATGCCCGTGTCTCCGTCCTGTTCCCCCCACCCACCGCTCATGCCCCGTGTCTCCCTCCTGTATCCCCCCACCTTCACTCATTACCCGTGTCTTCCTCCTGTACCCCCCACCCCCGCTCATCCCCCTGTCTCTCTCTTGTTTCCGCCCACCCTCCGCTCATGCCCGTGTCTCCCCTGTTTCCCCCACCCCCCCGCTCATGCCCCGTGTCTCCCTCGTGTTCCCTCCACCCCCTGCGCCTTGTCTCTCCTGTTCCCCCTACCCCCGCTCATGCCCCGTGTCTCCCTCGTGTTCCCTCCACCCCCTGCGCCTTGTCTCTCCTGTTCCCCCACCCCCGTTCATGCCCGTGTCTCCGTCCTGTTCCCCCCACCCACCGCTCATGCCCCGTGTCTCCCTCCTGTATCCCCCCACCTTCACTCATTACCCGTGTCTTCCTCCTGTACCCCCCACCCCCGCTCATCCCCCTGTCTCTCTCTTGTTTCCGCCCACCCTCCGCTCATGCCCGTGTCTCCCCTGTTTCCCCCACCCCCCCGCTCATGCCCCGTGTCTCCCTCGTGTTCCCTCCACCCCCTGCGCCTTGTCTCTCCTGTTCCCCCTACCCCCGTTCATGCCCGTGTCTCCATCCTGTTCCCCCCACCCACCTCTCATGCCCCGTGTCTCACTCCTGTTGCTCCCCAACCCCCGCTCATGCCCTGTGTCTCTCTCCTGTTACCCCTCACCATCCGCTCATGTCCCGTGTCTCCCTCGTGTTCCCCCCACCCCGTTCATGCCCAGTGTCTCCCTTGTGTTACCCCCCACCCCCCGCTCATGCCCCGTGTCTCCCTCTTGTTGCCCCCCACCCTCTGCTCATGCCCCGTGTCTCCCTGCTGTTGCCCCCCACCCTCTGCTCATGCCCCGTCACTTTCTGCTGTTGCCCCCCACCCTCCGCTCATGCCCCGTGTCTCCCTGCTGTTCCCCCCACCCCCTGCTCCTTGTCTCCCTTGTTCCCCCCACCCCCGTTCATGCCCCGTGTCTCCCTCCTTTTCCCCCACCCCCCTCTCATGGCCCGTGTCTCCCTCCTGTTGCCCCCCACCCCCCGCTCATGCCCCATCTCTCCCTCGTGTTACCCCCACCCCCGCTCATGCCCCGTGTCTCCCTGCTCTAGCCCCACACCCCCTGCTCATGCCCCATGTCTCTCTCCTGTTGCCCCCCACCCCCCAGTCATGCCCAGGGTCTCCCTGCTGTTGCCCCCCACACCCTGCTCATGCCCCGTGTCTCTCTACTGCTACCCCCCACACCCCTCTCATGCCACGTGTCTCCCTCGTGTTCCCCCACCCCCCGCTCATGCGCCATTTCTCCCTGCTGTTGCCCCCACCCCCTCTCATGCACGTGTCTCTCTCCTGTTGCCCCCCACCCCCTGCTCATGCCCTGTGTCTCTCTCCTGTTAACCCCCACCCCCCGCTCAAGCCCCGTGTCTCCCTTTTGTTGCCCCCCACCCCCCCTCATGCCCCGTGTCTCCCCTGTTCCCCCCACCCCCGTTCATGCCCCGTGTCTCCCTCCTGTTCCCCCCACCCCCCGCTCATGTCCCCTCTCTACCTCCTGTTGACCCCGCCGCCCGCTCGTGCCCCATGTCTCTCTCCTGTTGCCCCCCACCCACCGCTCATGCCCCGTGTCTCCCTCTTGTTGCCCCCCACCCACCATGCCCCGTGTCTCCCTCCTGTTCCCCCCACCCCTCGCTCATGCCCCGTGTCTCCCTCTTGTTGCCCCCCACCCCCCGCTCATACCCCGTGTCTCCCTTGTGTTCCCCCCACCCCCCGCTCATGCCCCGTGTCTCCCTGCTGTTGCCCCCACCCCCTGCTCATGCCCCGTGTCTCTCTCTTGTTGCCCCCCACCCCCCAGTCATGCCCAGTGTCTCCCTGCTGTTGCCCCCACCCCCTGCTCATGCCCCGTGTATCTCTCCTGTTACCCCCCACACCCCTCTCATGCCCCGTGTCTCGCTCGTGTTTCCCCACCCCCTGCTCATGTCCTGTTTCTCCCTGATGTTGCCCCCCTCACCCCGCTCATGCCCCGTGTCTCCCCTGTTTCCCCCACTCCCCCATTCATGCCCCGTGTCTCCCTCGTGTTCCCCCCACCCCCTGCGCCTTGTCTCTGCTGTTCCCCCCACCCCCGTTCATGCCCCGTGTCTCCGTCCTGTTCCCCCACCCCCCGCTCATGCCCTGTGTCTCTCTCCTGTTACCCCCCACCACCCACTCATGCCCTGTGTCTCCCTCTTGTTGCCCCCCACCCCCCATGCCCCGTGTCTCCCCTGTTCCCCCAACCCCTGCTCATGTCCCGTTTCTCCCTGATGTTGCCCCCCTCACCCCGCTCATGCCCCGTGTCTTTCTCCTGTTGAACCCACCCCCGCTCATGCCCCGTGTCTCTCTCCTGTTATCCCGGACCCCCCGTTCATGCCCCGTGTCTCTGTCGTGTTCCCCCCACCCCCCGCTCATGCCTCGTGTCTCCCTGCTGTTGCCCCCCACCCCCCGCTCATGCCCTGTGTCTCCCTCGTGTTCCCCCCACCCCCCGCTCATGCCCTGTGTCTCCCTCCTGTTGCCCCCACCCCGCACTCATGCCCCGTGTCTCTCCCCTGTTACCCCCACCCCTGCTCATGCCCCGTGTCTATCTCCTGTGACCCCCCACTCCCCGCTCATGCCCCGTGTCTCCCTGCTGTTGCCCCCCACCCCCGGTCATGCCCCGTGTCTCTCTCCTGTTGCCCCTAACCCCCCGCTCATGCCCTGTGTCTCTCTCCTGTTACCCCCCTCCCCCCGCTCATGCCCCGTGTCTCCCTCTTGTTGCCCCCCCACCCCCCATCATGCCCCGTGTCGCCCCTGTTTCCCCCACCCCCGTTCATGCCCCTTGTCTCCCTCCTGTTCCCCCCACCCCCCGGTCATGTCCTGTGTCTCCCTCCTGTTGCCCCCACCCCCTGCTTATGCCCCGTGTCTCTCTCCTGTTACCCCCCACCCCCCGCTCATGCCCCGTGTCTCCCTCTTGTTGCCCCCCACCCACCATGCCCCGTGTCTCCCTCCTGTTCCCCCCACCCCTCGCTCATGCCCTGTGTCTCCCTCTTGTTGCCCCCCACCCCCTGCTCATGCCCCGTGTCTCCCTTGTGTTCCCCCCACCCCCTGCTCATGCCCCGTGTCTACCTGCTGTTGCCTCCCACCCCCTGCTCAAGCCCCGTGTCTCTCTCCTTTTGCCCCCCACCCCCCAGTCATGCCCAGTATCTCCCTGCTGTTGCCCCCCACCCCCTGCTCATGCCCCTTGTCTCTCTCCTGTTACCCCCCACACCCCTCTCATGCCCTGTGTCTCGCTCGTGTTCCCCCACCCCCTGCTCATGTCCCGTTTCTCGCTGATGTTGCCCCCCTCACCCCGCTCATGCCCTGTGTCTCTCTCCGGTTGAACCCCACCCCCCGCTCATGCCCCGTGTCTCTCTTCTGTTACCCCGACCCCCCGTTCATGCCCCGTGTCTCCGTCGTGTTCCCCCCTAACCCCCGCTCATGCCCCGTGTCTCCCTGCTGTTGCTCCCCACACCCCACTAATGCCCCGTGTCTCTCTCCTGTTACCCCCACCCCACGCTCATGCCCCATGTCTATCTCCTGTTACCCCCACTCCCTGCTCAGGCCCCGTGTCTCCCTTGTGTTCCCCCCACCCCCGCTCGTGCCCCGTGTCTCCCTGCTGTTGCTCCCCACCCCCGGTCATGCCCCGTGTCTCCCTGCTGTTGGCCCCCACCCTCCACTCATGCTTCGTGTCTCTCTCCTGTTGCCCCCCACCCCCCGGTCATGCCCCATGTCTCCCTGCTGTCGCCCCCCCACCCCCCGCTCATGCCCCGTGTCTCTCTCCTGTTGCCCCCCACGCCTCGCTCATGCCCCGTGTCTCCCTGCTGTTACCCCCACCCCCCCTCATGCCCCGTGTCACTCTCCTGTTACCCCACCCCCTCTTATGCCCCGTGTCTCCCTCGTGTTCCCCCCATGCCCGCTCATGCCCCATTTCTCCCTGCTGTTGTACCCCACCCTCTGCTCATGCCCCATGTCTCCCTGCTGTTGCCCCCACCCCCCGCTCATGCCCCGTTTCTCTCTCCTGTTACCCCCATCCCCCTCTCATCATGCCCCGTGTCTCTCTCCTGTTACCCCCCACCCTCGGTCATGCCCCGTGTCTCCCTGTTGTTGCCCCCCACACCCCGCTCATGCCCCGTGTCTCTCTCCTGTTAACCGGCACCCTTCGCTCATGCCCCGTGTCTCCCTGATGTTGCCCCCCACCCCCCGCTCATGCCCCGTGTCTCCCTGCTGTTGCCCCCCACCCCCTGCTCATGCCCCGTGTCTCTCTCTTGTTGCCCCCCACCCCCCAGCCATGCCCAGTGTCTCCCTGCTGTTGCCCCCCACCCCCTGCTCATGCCCCGTGTATCTCTCCTGTTACCCCCCACACCCCTCTCATGCCCCGTGTCTCGCTCGTGTTCCCCCACCCCCTGCTCATGTCCTGTTTCTCCCTGATGTTGCCCCCCTCACCCCGCTCATGCCCCGTGTCTCCCCTGTTTCCCCCACCCCCCCATTCATGCCCCGTGTCTCCCTCGTGTTCCCCCCACCCCCTGCGCCTTGTCTCTGCTGTTCCCCCCACCCCCGTTCATGCCCCGTGTCTCCGTCCTGTTCCCCCACCCCCCGCTCATGCCCTGTGTCTCTCTCCTGTTACCCCCCACCACCCACTCATGCCCTGTGTCTCCCTCTTGTTGCCCCCCACCCCCCATGCCCCGTGTCTCCCCTGTTCCCCCAACCCCTGCTCATGTCCCGTTTCTCCCTGATGTTGCCCCCCTCACCCCGCTCATGCCCCGTGTCTTTCTCCTGTTGAACCCCACCCCCGCTCATGCCCCGTGTCTCTCTCCTGTTATCCCGGACCCCCCGTTCATGCCCCGTGTCTCTGTCGTGTTCCCCCCACCCCCCGCTCATGCCTCGTGTCTCCCTGCTGTTGCCCCCCACCCCCCGCTCATGCCCTGTGTCTCCCTCGTGTTCCCCCCACCCCCCGCTCATGCCCTGTGTCTCCCTCCTGTTGCCCCCACCCCGCACTCATGCCCTGTGTCTCTCCCCTGTTACCCCCACCCCTGCTCATGCCCCGTGTCTATCTCCTGTGACCCCCCACTCCCCGCTCATGCCCCGTGTCTCCCTGCTGTTGCCCCCCACCCCCAGTCATGCCCCGTGTCTCTCTCCTGTTGCCCCCAACCCCCCGCTCATGCCCTGTGTCTCTCTCCTGTTACCCCCCTCCCCCCGCTCATGCCCCGTGTCTCCCTCTTGTTGCCCCCCCACCCCCCATCATGCCCCGTGTCGCCCCTGTTTCCCCCACCCCCGTTCATGCCCCTTGTCTCCCTCCTGTTCCCCCCACCCCCCGGTCATGTCCTGTGTCTCCCTCCTGTTGCCCCCACCCCCTGCTCATGCCCCGTGTCTCTCTCCTGTTACCCCCCACCCCCCGCTCATGCCCCGTGTCTCCCTCTTGTTGCCCCCCACCCACCATGCCCCGTGTCTCCCTCCTGTTCCCCCCACCCCTCGCTCATGCCCTGTGTCTCCCTCTTGTTGCCCCCCACCCCCTGCTCATGCCCCGTGTCTCCCTTGTGTTCCCCCCACCCCCTGCTCATGCCCCGTGTCTACCTGCTGTTGCCCCCCACCCCCTGCTCAAGCCCCGTGTCTCTCTCCTTTTGCCCCCCACCCCCCAGTCATGCCCAGTATCTCCCTGCTGTTGCCCCCCACCCCCTGCTCATGCCCCTTGTCTCTCTCCTGTTACCCCCCACACCCCTCTCATGCCCTGTGTCTCGCTCGTGTGCCCCCACCCCCTGCTCATGTCCCGTTTCTCGCTGATGTTGCCCCCCTCACCCCGCTCATGCCCTGTGTCTCTCTCCGGTTGAACCCCACCCCCCGCTCATGCCCCGTGTCTCTCTTCTGTTACCCCGACCCCCCGTTCATGCCCGTGTCTCCGTCGTGTTCCCCCTAACCCTCGCTCATGCCCCGTGTCTCCCTGCTGTTGCTCCCCACACCCCACTAATGCCCCGTGTCTCTCTCCTGTTACCCCCACCCCACGCTCATGCCCCATGTCTATCTCCTGTTACCCCCACTCCCTGCTCAGGCCCCGTGTCTCCCTTGTGTTCCCCCCACCCCCGCTCATGCCCCGTGTCTCCCTGCTGTTGCTCCCCACCCCCGGTCATGCCCCGTGTCTCCCTGCTGTTGGCCCCCACCCTCCACTCATGCTTCGTGTCTCTCTCCTGTTGCCCCCCACCCCCCGGTCATGCCCCATGTCTCCCTGCTGTCGCCCCCCCACCCCCCGCTCATGCACCGTGTCTCTCTCCTGTTGCCCCCCACGCCTCGCTCATGCCCCGTGTCTCCCTGCTGTTACCCCCACCCCCCCTCATGCCCCGTGTCACTCTCCTGTTACCCCCACCCCCTCTTTTGCCCCGTGTCTCCCTCGTGTTCCCCCCATGCCCGCTCATGCCCCATTTCTCCCTGCTGTTGTACCCCACCCTCTGCTCATGCCCCATGTCTCCCTGCTGTTGCCCCCACCCCCCGCTCATGCCCCGTTTCTCTCTCCTGTTACCCCCATCCCCCTCTCATCATGCCCCGTGTCTCTCTCCTGTTACCCCCCACCCTCGGTCATGCCCCGTGTCTCCCTGTTGTTGCCCCCCACACCCCGCTCATGCCCCGTGTCTCTCTCCTGTTAACCCCCACCCTTCGCTCATGCCCCGTGTCTCCCTGATGTTGCCCCCCACCCCCCGCTCATGCCCCGTGTCTCCCTGCTGTTGCCCCCCACCCCTCAGTCATGCCCCGTGTCTCTCTCCTGTTGCCCCCCACCCCTCGGTCATGCCCTGTGTCTCCCTGCTGTTGCCCCCACCCCCTGCTCATGCCCCGTGTCTCTCTACTGTTACCCTCCACCCCCTCTCATGCCCTGTGTCTCCCTCGTGTTCCCCCCATGCCCGCTCATGCCCCATGTCTCCCTGCTGTTGTACCCCACCCTCTGCTCATGCCCCATGTCTCCCTGCTGTTGCCCCCACCCCCCGCTCATGCCCCGTTTCTCTCTCCTGTTACCCCCATCCCCCTCTCATCATGCCCCGTGTCTCTCTCCTGTTACCCCCCACACTCGGTCATGCCCCGTGTCTCCCTGTTGTTGCCCCCCACACCCCGCTCATGCCCCGTGTCTCTCTCCTGTTAACCCCCACCCTTCGCTCATGCCCCGTGTCTCCTTGATGTTGCCCCCCACCCCCCGCTCATGCCCCGTGTCTCCCTGCTGTTGCCCCCCACCCCTCAGTCATGCCCCGTGTCTCTTTCCTATTGCCCCCCACCCCTCGGTCATGCCCTGTGTCTCCCTGCTGTTGCCCCCACCCCCCGCTCATGCCCCGTATCTCTCTGCTGTTGTCCCCCGCTCATGCCCCGTGTCTCTCTCCTGTTACCCCATCCCCCTCTCATGCCCCGTGTCTCTCTCCTGTTGCCCCCCACCCCCGGTCATGCCCCGTTTCTCCCTGCTCTTGCCCCCCTCCCCCCGCCCATGCCCCGTGTCACTCTACTGTTTCCCCCAACCCCTGGTCATGCCCGTGTCTGCCAGCTGTTGCCCCCGCTCCCCGCTCATACCCCGTGTCTTTCTCATGTTACCCCCACCCCCCTCTCATGCCCCGTATCTCTCTCCCGTTGCCCCGCCACGCCCGGTCATGCCCCGTGTCTCCCTGCTGTTGCCCCCCACACCCCGCTCATGCCCTGTGTCTCTCTCCTGTTACCCCCCACCCCCCGGTCATTCCCCGTGTCTCCCTGCTGTTGCCCCACACACCCCGCTCATGCCCCGTGTCTCTCTCCTGTTGCCCCCCACCCCCGCTCTTGTCTCCTGTCTCCCCTGTTCCCCCTACCCCCGCTCATGCCCCGTGTCTCCCTGCTGTTGCCCCCCACCCCCCGCCCGCTCATGCCCTGTGTCTCTCTCTTGTTACCCCCACCCCCATCCATGCCCCGTGTCTCTCTCCTGTTTCCCCCCACCCTTTGGTCATGCCCCGTGTCTCCCTGTTGTTGCCCCTCACCCCCTGCTCATGCCCCGTGTCTCCCTGCTGTTGCCCCCACCCACCGCTTTTTCCCGTGTCTCTCTCCTGTTACCCCCGAACCCTGCTCATGCCCCGTGTCTCTCTCCTGTTGCCCCCCACCCCTCACTCATGCCCCGTGTCTCTCTCCTGTTACCGCCCACCCCCCGCTCATGCCCCGTGTCTCTCTCCTGTTGCCCCCAACCCCCACTCATGCCCCGTGTCTCTCTCCTGTTACCCCCAGCCCCCTCTCATGCCCCATGTCTCCCTGCTGTTGCACCCCCACCCTCCACTCATGCCCCGTGTCTCCTTGCTGTTGCCCCCCTCCCCCCGCTCATGCCCCGTGTCTCTCTCCTGTTACCCCTGCACCGCCCTCTCATGCCCTGTGTCTCTCTCTGGTTACCCCCCACCCCCCACTCATGCCCGTGTCTATCCCCTGTTACCCCCCACCCCCACTCATGCCCCGTGTCTCCCTGCTGTTGCCCCCCACCCCCCGCTCATGCCCCGTGTCTCCCTGCTGTTGCCCCCCACCCCCGCTCATGCCCCATGTCTCTCTCCTATTACCCCACACCCACTCTCATGCCCTGTGTCTCCCTCGTGTTCCCCCACCCCCTGCTCATGCCCCGTGTCTCCCTGCTGTCGCCCCCACCCCCATTGCATGCACCGTGTCTCTCTCCTGTTACCCCCACCCCCCTCTCATGCCCCGTGTCTCTCTCCTGTTGCACCCCACCCCCCGGTCATGCCCTGTTTCTCCCTGCTCTTGCCCCCTCCCCCCGCTCATGCCCCGTGTCTCTCTCCTGGTACCCACCCACCCCCCGGTCATGGCGTGTCTCCCTGCTGTTGCCCCCACCCCCTCTCATGCCCCGTGTGTCTCTCCTGTTACCACCACCCCCCTCTCATGCGCCGTGTCTCTTTCCTGTTGCCCCCCAACCCCCGGTCATGCCCGTGTCTACCTGCTGTCGCCCCTACCCTCCGCTCATGCCCCGTGTCTCTCTCCTGTTACCCCAACCCCCTGTCATGCCCTGTGTCTCCCTGCTGTTGCCCCCCACCTCCTGCTCATGCCCCATGTCTCTCTCTCCTGTTGCCCCCCACACCCGCTCATGCCCCGTGTGTCTCTCCTGTTACCCCCACCCCCCTCTCATGCCCCGTGTCTCTCTCCTGTTGCCCCCCAACCCCCGGTCATGCTCGTGTCTACCTGCTGTTGCCCCTACCCCCAGCTCATGCCCCGTGTCTCTCTCCTGTTACCCCAACCCCCTGTCATGCCCCGTGTCTCTCTCCTGTTTCCCCCCACCCTCCGGTCATGCCCCGTGTCTCCCTGCTGTTGCCCCTCACCCCCTGCTCATGCCCGTGTCTCCCTGCTGTTGCCCCCCACCCACCGCTTTTTCCCATGTCTCTCTCCTGTTACCGCCGACCCCCGCTCATGCCCCGTGTCTCTCTCCTGTTGCGCCCCACCCCTCGCTCATGCCCCGTGTCTCTCTCCTGTTGCCCCCAACCCCCACTCATGCCTCGTGTCTCTCTCCTGTTACCCCCAGCCCCCTCTCAAGCCCCGTGTCTCCGTGCTGTTGCACCCCACCCTCCGCTCATGCCCCGTGTCTCCCTGCTGTTGCCCTCCTCCCCCCGCTCATGCCCCGTGTCTCTCTCCTGTTACCCCCCCACCGCCATCTCATGCCCTGTGTCTCTCTCTGGTTACCCCCCACTCATGCCTGTGTCTATCCCCTGTTACCCCCCACTCATGCCCTGTGTCTCCCTGCTGTTGCCCCCCACCCCCGGTCATGCCCCGTGTCTCCCTGCTGTTGCCCCATACCCCCCGCTCATGCCCCGTGTCTCCCTGCTGTTCCCCCCACCCCCCTCGCATGCCCTGTGACTCTCTCCTGTTACCCACACCCCCCTCTCATGCCCCGTGTCTCTCTCCGGTTGCACCCCACCCCCAGTCATGCCCTGTTTCTCCCTGCTCTTGCCCCCCTCCCCCCGCTCATGCTCCTTGTCTCTCTCCTGGTACCCACCCACCCCCCCGTCATGGTGTGTCTCCCTGCTGTTGCCCCCACCCCCACTCATACCCTGTGTGTCTCTCCTGTTACCCCCACCCCCCTCTCATGCCCCGTGTCTCTCTCCTGTTGCCCCCATCCCCCGGTCATGCCCGTGTCTACCTGCTATTGCCCCTACCCCCCGCTCATGCCCCGTGTCTCTCTCCTGTTACCCCAACCCCCTGTCATGCCCAGTGTCTCCCTGATGTTGCCCCCCACCTCCCGCTCATGCCCCGTGTCTCTCTCTCCTGATGCCCCCCACCCCCCGCTCTTGCCTCCTGCCTCCCCTGTTCCCCCCACCCCCGCTCATGCCCCGTGTCTCCCTGCTGTTGCCCCCCACCCCCGATCATGCCCCGTGTCTCTCTCCTGTTACCCCCCACCCACCTCCCATGCCCCGTGTCTCTCTCCTGTTGCCCCCCACCCCCGGTCATGCCCAGTGTCTCCCTCCTGTTGCCCCTCACCCCTTGCTCATGCCCCATGTCTCCCTGCGGTTGCCCCCCACCCCCTGCTTTTGCCCGTGTCTCTCTCCTGTTGACCCCCACCCCCACTCTTGCCTCCTGTCTCCCGTGTTCCCCACCCCCGCTCATGCCCCGTGTCTCTCTCCTGTTGCCCCAACCCCCACTCATTCCCTGTGTCTCTCTCCTGTTACCCCCAGCCCCCTCTCATGCCCTGTGTCTCCCTGCTGTTGTCCCCCACCCTCCTCTCATGCCCCGTGTCTCCCTGCTGTTGCCCCCCTCCCCCGCTCATGCCCCGTGTCTCTCTCCTGTTACCCCCCCACCTCCGTCTCATGCCCCGTGTCTCTCTCTGGTTACCCCCCACCCCCCACTCATGCCCGTGTCTCTCTCCTGTTACCCCCACCACCCTCTCATGTCTTTTGTCTCCCTGCTGTTGCCCCCCGCTAATGCCCTGTGTCTATCCCCTGTTACCCCCTACCCCCGCTCATGCCCCGTGTCTCCTTGCTGTTGCCCCCCACCCTTGGTCATGCCCCATGTCTCTCCCCTGGTACCCACCCACCCCCCGGTCATGACGTGTCTCCCTGCTGTTGCCCCCACCCCCGCTCATACCCCGTGTGTCTCTCCTGTTACCCCCACCCCCTCTCATGCCCCGTGTCTCTCTCCTGTTGCCCCCAAACCCCGGTCATGCCTGTGTCTACCTGCTGTTGCCCCTACCCCCCGCTCATGCCCCGTGTCTCTCTCCTGTTACCCCAACCCCCTGTCATGCCCAGTGTCTCCATGCTGTTGCCCCCCACCTCCCGCTCATGCCCCGTGTCTCTCTCCTGTTACCCCCAGTCCCCTCTCATGCCCTGTGTCTCCCTGCTGTTGCCCCCCACCCTCCTCTCATGCCCCGTGTCTCCCTGCTGTTGCCCCCCTCCCCCGCTCATGCCCCTTGTCTCTCTCCTGTTACCCCCCCCACCCCCCTCTCATGCCCCGTGTCTCTCTCTGGTTACCCCCCACCCTCACTCATGCCCGTGTCTCTCTCCTGTTACCCCCACCACCCTCTCATGTCTTTTGTCTCCCTGCTGTTGCCCCCCGCTCATGCACCGTGTCTATCCCCTGTTACCCCCACCCCCCGGTCATGCCCTGTTTCTCCCTGCTCTTGCCCCCCTCCCCCAGCTCATGCTCCGTGTCTCTCTCCTGGTACCCACCCACCCCCCCGTCATGGCGTGTCTCCCTGCTGTTGCCCCCACCCCTGCTCATACCCCGCTTGCCTCTCCTGTTACCTCCACCCCCCTCTCATGCCCCGTGTCTCTCTCCTGTTGCCCCCCATCCCTGGTCATGCCTCATGTCTACCTGCTGTTGCCCCCACTCATGCCCCGTGTCTCTCTCCTGTTACCCCCACCCTCCTCTCATGCCCTGTGTCTCCCTCGTGTTCCCCCCACCCCCTTCTCATGCCCCGTGTCTCCCTGCTGTTGCCCCCCTCCCCCGCTCATGCCCCGTGTCTCTCTCCTGTTACCCCCCCACCTCCGTCTCATGCCCCGTGTCTCTCTCTGGTTACCCCCCACCCCCCACTCATGCCCGTGTCTCTCTCCTGTTACCCCCACCACCCTCTCATGTCTTTTGTCTCCCTGCTGTTGCCCCCCGCTAATGCCCTGTGTCTATCCCCTGTTACCCCCTACCCCGCTCATGCCCCGTGTCTCCTTGCTGTTGCTCCCCACCCTTGGTCATGCCCCATGTCTCTCCCCTGGTACCCACCCACCCCCCGGTCATGGCGTGTCTCCCTGCTGTTGCCCCCACCCCCGCTCATACCCCGTGTGTCTCTCCTGTTACCCCCACCCCCTCTCATGCCCCGTGTCTCTCTCCTGTTGCCCCCAAACCCCGGTCATGCCCGTGTCTACCTGCTGTTGCCCCTACCCCCCGCTCATGCCCCGTGTCTCTCTCCTGTTACCCCAACCCCCTGTCATGCCCAGTGTCTCCATGCTGTTGCCCCCCACCTCCCGCTCATGCCCCGTGTCTCTCTCCTGTTACCCCCAGTCCCCTCTCATGCCCTGTGTCTCCCTGCTGTTGCCCCCCACCCTCCTCTCATGCCCCGTGTCTCCCTGCTGTTGCCCCCCTCCCCCGCTCATGCCCCTTGTCTCTCTCCTGTTACCCCCCCACCCCCCTCTCATGCCCCGTGTCTCTCTCTGGTTACCCCCCACCCTCACTCATGCCCGTGTCTCTCTCCTGTTACCCCACCACCCTCTCATGTCTTTTGTCTCCCTGCTGTTGCCCCCCGCTCATGCCCCGTGTCTATCCCCTGTTACCCCCACCCCCCGGTCATGCCCTGTTTCTCCCTGCTCTTGCCCCCCTCCCCCAGCTCATGCTCCGTGTCTCTCTCCTGGTACCCACCCACCCCCCCGTCATGGCGTGTCTCCCTGCTGTTGCCCCCACCCCTGCTCATACCCCGCTTGCCTCTCCTGTTACCTCCACCCCCCTCTCATGCCCCGTGTCTCTCTCCTGTTGCCCCCCATCCCTGGTCATGCCTCATGTCTACCTGCTGTTGCCCCCACCCCCACTCATGCCCCGTGTCTCTCTCCTGTTACCCCCACCCTCCTCTCATGCCCTGTGTCTCCCTCGTGTTCCCCCCACCCCCTGCTCATGCCCCGTGTCTCCCTGCTGTTGCCCCCCATCCCCCGGTCATGCCCCATTTCTCCCTGCTCTTGCCCCCCTCCCCTTGCTCATGCCCCGTGTCTCTCTCCTGGTACCCACCGACCCCCCGGTCATGCAAGTGTCTCCCTGCTGTTGACCCCAACCCCCGCTCATGCCCCGTGTGTCTCTCCTGTTACCCCCACCCCCCTCTCATGCCCCGTGTCTCTCTCCTGTTGCCCCCCACCCCCTGGTCATGCCCGTGTCTCCCTGCTGTTGCCCCCCACCCCCCGCTCATGCCCTGTGTCTCTCTCCTGTTGCCCCCCACCCCCTGCTCTTGCCTCCTGTTTTCCACTGTTCCCCAACACCCCCGCTCATGCCCCGTGTCTCCCTGCTGTTGCCCTCCACCCCCCGCTCATGCCCCGTGTCTCTCTCCTGTTACCCCCCCACCCCCCTCTCATGCCCCGTGTCTCCCTCCTGTTGCCCCCAGCCCAGCTTATGCCTCGTGTCTCTCCTGTTACCCCCCACCCCCGCTCATGCCCCAAGTCTCCCTGCTGTTGCCCCCCACCCCCCAGTCATGCCCCGTGTCTCTCTCCTGTTGCCCCCCACCACTCGGTCATGCCCTGTGTCTCCCAGCTGTTGCCTCTCACCTCCTGCCCATGCCCCGTGTCTCCCTGCTGTTGCGCCCACCCCCTGCTTTTGCCCGTGTCTCTCTCCTGTTACCCCCCACCCCCCGCTCATGCCCCTTGTCTCTCTCCTGTTGCCCCCACCCCCCGCTCATGCCCCGTGTCTCTCTCCTGTTACCCCCACACCCTGCTCATGCCCTGTGTCTCTTTCCTGTTGCCCCACCCCCCACTCATGCCCCGTGTTTCTCTCCTGTTACCCCCAGCCCCCTCTCATGCCCCGTGTCTCCCTGCCTCCCTGCTGTTGCTCCCCTCCCGCCCGCTCATGCCCCGTGTCTCTCTCCTGTTACCCACCCACCCCCTCTCATGCCCCGTGTCTCTCTCCGGTTACCCCCCACCCCCCTCTCATGCCCGTGTCTCTCTCCTGTTACCCCCCACCCCCCTCTCATGTCCCGTGTCTCCCTGCTGTTGCCCCCCTCCCCCCGCTCATGCCCCGTGTCTCTCTCCTGTTACCCACCCACCCCCCTCTCATGCCCATGTGTCTCTCCGGTTACCCCCCACCCCCCTCTCATGCCCGTGTCTCTCTCCTGTTACCCCCCACCCCCGCTCATGCCCCGTGTCTCTCCCCTGTTACCACCCCGCTCATGCCCCGTGTCTCCCTGCTGTTGCCCCCCACCCCCGGTCATGCCCCGTGTCTCCCTGCTGTGCCCCCCACCCCCCGCTCATGCCCCGTGTCTCCCTGCTGCTGCCCCCCACCCCCGATTCATGCCCCGTGTCTCTCTCCTGTTACCCCCCACCCCCCTCTCATGTGCTGCGTCTCCCTCGTGGTCCCTCCACCCCCCGCTCATGCCCTGTGTCTCCCTGCTGTTGCCCCCACCCCGGGTCATGCCCCGTGTCTCTCTCCTGTTACCCCCACCCCCCTCTCATACCCCATGTCTCTCTCCTGTTGCCCCCCACCCCCCGGTCATGCCCCGTTTCTCCCTGCACTTGCCCCCCTCCCCCCGCTCATGCCCCGTGTCTCTCTCCTGTTAAGCACCCACCCGCCGGTCATGCCTGTGTCTCCCTGCTGTTGCCCCACCCCCGCTCATGCCCCGTGTCTCTCTCCTGTTACCCCCACCCCCCTCTCATGCTCCGTGTCTCTCTCCTGTTGCCCCCCACCCCCCGGTCATGCCCCGTGTCTCCCTGCTGTTGCCTCTCACCCCCTGCTCATGCCCTGTGTCTCTCTCCTGGTACACCCCACCCCCCTCTCATGCCCTGTGTCTCTCTCCTGTAACCCCCTCTCATGCCCCGTGTCTCCCTCATGTTCCCCCCACCCTCCGCTCATGCCCCGTGTCTCCCTGCTGTTGCCTCCCACTCCCCGCTCATGCCCTGTGTCTCTCTCCTGTTACCCTCCACCCCCTTCTCATGCCCTGTGTCTCTCTCCTGTTACCCCCCACCCTCGTCTCCTGCCCCATGTCTCTCTCCTGTTGCCCCCCACCCCACTCTCATACCCTGTATCTCTCTCCTGTTGCCCCCCACCCCCTGGTAATGCCCCGTGTCTCCCTGCTGTGGCCCCCCACACCCGCTCATGCCCTGTGTCTCTCTCCTGTTATGGCCCACCCCCCTCTCATGCCCCGTGTCTCCCTTGTTTTCCCCCACCCCTGCTCATTCCCCGTGTCAACCTGATGTTGCCCCCACTCCCCGCTCATGCCCTGTGTCTCTCTCATGTTGCCCCCACCCCCCGCTCATGCCCCGTGTCTCTTTCCTGTTACCCCCCACCTCCCTCTCATGCCCTGTGTCTCTTTCCTGTTGCCCCCCACCCCCTGGTCATGCCCGTGTCTCTCTCATGTTGCCCTCCACCCCCTGGTCATGCCCTGTGTCTCCCTCCTGTTGCCCCCCATGCTCCGGTCATGCCCCGTGTCTCCCTCCTGTTGCCCCGCACCCCCCGCTCATGCTCCGTGTCTCTCTTCTGTTACCCCCACCCCGCTCTCATGCCCCGTGTCTCCCTCGTGTTCCCCCCAACCCCGCTCATGCCCCGTGTCTCCCTGCTTTTGCCCCCACACCCCGCTCATGCCCCCGGTCTCGCTCCTGTTACCCCCCACCCCCTGCTCATACCCTGTGTCTCTCTCCTGTTGCCCCCCACCCCCTGGTCATGCCCCTTGTCTCCCTCCTGTTGCCCCCCACGCCCCGGTCATGTCCCGTGTCTCCCTCCTGTTGCCCCCCACCCCCCGCTCATGCCCCGTGTCTCTCTTCTGTTACCCCCACTTCCCTCTCATGCCCCGTATCTCCCTCATGTTCCCCCCACCCTCCGCTCATGCCCCGTGTCTCCCTGCTGTTGCCTCCCACTTCCTGCTCATGCCCTGTGTCTCTCTCCTGTTACCCCCACCCCCTTCTCATGCCCTGTGTCTCTCTCCTGTTACCCCCACCCCCGTCTCCTGCCCCATGTCTCTCTCCTATTGCCGCCCACCCCCTCTCATGCCCTGTATCTCTCTCCTGTTGCCCCCCACCCCTCGGTCATGCCCCGTGTCTCCCTTCTGTTGCCCCCCACCCCCTGGTAATGCCCCGTGTATCCCTGCTGTGGCCCCCCACACCCGCTCATGCCCCGTGTCTCTCTCCTGTTATGGCCCACCCCCCTCTCATGCCCCGTGTCTCCCTCGTTTTCCCCCCACCCCCGCTCATTCCCCGTGTCAACCTGCTGTTGCCCCCCACCCCGCGCTCATGCCCCGTGTCTCTCTCATGTTGCCCCCACCCCCTGCTCATGCCCCGTGTTTCTCTCCTGTTACCCCCCATCTCCCCCTCTCATGCCCCATGTCTCTCTCCTGTTGCCCACCACCCCCCCGGTCATGCCCGTGTCTCCCTTCTGTTGCCCCCCACCCTGCGGTCATGCCCGTGTCTCCCTGCTGTTGCACCCCACCCCAAGCTCATGCCCCATGTCTCTCTCCTGTTACCCCCACCCCCCTCTCATGCCCCATGTCTCCCTCGTGTTCCCGCCACCCCCGCTCATGCCCCGTGCCTCTCTCATGCTGCCCCCTACCCCCGCTCATGCCCCGTGTCTCTCTCCTGTTACCCCCATCCCCCTCTCATGCCCCGTGTCTCCCTCGTGTTCCCCCACCCCCCGCTCATGCCCCGTGTCTCCCTGCTGTTGCCCTCCACCCCCCGCTCATGTCCCGTGTCTCACTGCTGTTGCCCCCCACCCCCGCTAATGCCCGGTGTCTGTCTCCTGTTAGCCCCCACCCCCCTCTCATGCCCCGTGTCTCTCTCCTGTTACCTCCACCCCCTCTCATGCCCCTTGTCTCTCTCCTGTTGTCCCCACCCACCGGTTATGCCACGTGTCTCCCTGCTGTTGCCTCTCACCCCTGCTCATGCCCTGTGTCTCTCTCCTGGTACACCCAACCCCCGTCTCATACCCTGTGTCTCTCTCCTGTTACCCCCTCTCATGCCCCGTGTCTCCCTCATGTTCCCCCCACCCTCCGCTCATGCCCTGTGTCTCCCTGCTGTTGCCTCCCACTCCCCGCTCATGCCCTGGGTCTCTCTCCTGTTACCCCCCACCCCCTTCTCATGCCCTGTGTCTCTCTCCTGTTACCCCCACCCTCGTCTCCTGCCCCATGTCTCTCTCCTGTTGCCCCCCAGCCCCCTCTAATGCCCCGTATCTCTCTCCTGTTGCCCCCCAACCCCCGGTCATGCCCCGTGTCTCTGTTCTGTTGCCCCCCACCCCCGCTCATTCCCCGTGTCAACCTGCTGTTGCCCCCACTCCCCGCTCATGCCCCGTGTATCTCTCATGTTGCCCCCACCCCCCGCTCATGCCCCGTGTCTCTTTCCTGTTACCCCCCACCTCCCTCTCATGCCCTGTGTCTCTTTCCTGTTGCCCCCCACCCCGTGGTCATGCCCGTGTCTCTCTCATGTTGCCCTCCACCCCCTGGTCATGCCCCGTGTCTCCCTCCTGTTGCCCCCCATGCCCCGGTCATGCCCCGTGTCTCCCTCCTGTTGCCCCCCACCCCCCGCTCATGCCCCGTGTCTCTCTTCTGTTACCCCCACCCCGCTCTTATGCCCCGTGTCTCCCTCGTGTTCCCCCCAACCCCGCTCATGCCCCGTGTCTCCCTGCTTTTGCCCCCACACCCTGCTCATGCCCCTGTCTCTCTCCTGTTACCCCCCACCCGCGCTCAAACCCTGTGTCTCTCTCCTGTTGCCCCCCACCCCCTGGTCATGCCCCGTGTCTCCCTCCTGTTGCCCCCCATGCCCCGGTCATGCCCCGTGTCTCCCTCCTGTTGCCCCCACCCCCCGCTCATGCCCCGTGTCTCTCTTCTGTTACCCCCACTTCCCTCTCATGCCCCGTGTCTCCCTCATGTTCCCCCCACCCTCCGCTCATGCCCCGTGTCTCCCTGCTGTTGCCTCCCACTTCCCGCTCATGCCCTGTGTCTCTCTCCTGTTACCCCCACCCCCTTCTCATGCCCTGTGTCTCTCTCCTGTTACCCCCCACCCCCGTCTCCTGCCCCATGTCTCTCTCCTGTTGCCGCCCACCCCCTCTCATGCCCTGTATCTCTCTCCTGTTGCCCCCCACCCCCTGGTAATGCCCTGTGTCTCCCTGCTGTGGCCCCCCACACCCGCTCATGCCCCGTGTCTCTCTCCTGTTATGGCCCACCCCCTCTCATGCCCCGTGTCTCCCTCGTTTTCCCCCCACCCCCGCTCATTCCCCGTGTCAACCTGCTGTTGCCCCCCACCCCCCGCTCATGCCCCGTGTCTCCCTCATGTTCCCCCCACCCTCCGCTCATGCCCTGTGTCTCCCTGCTGTTGCCTCCCACTCCCCGCTCATGCCCTGGGTCTCTCTCCTGTTACCCCCCACCCCCTTCTCATGCCCTGTGTCTCTCTCCTGTTACCCCCACCCTCGTCTCCTGCCCCATGTCTCTCTCCTGTTGCCCCCCACCCCCCTCTAATGCCCCGTATCTCTCTCCTGTTGCCCCCCAACCCCCGGTCATGCCCCGTGTCTCTGTTCTGTTGCCCCCCACCCCCGCTCATTCCCCGTGTCAACCTGCTGTTGCCCCCACTCCCCGCTCATGCCCCGTGTATCTCTCATGTTGCCCCCACCCCCCGCTCATGCCCCGTGTCTCTTTCCTGTTACCCCCCACCTCCCTCTCATGCCCTGTGTCTCGTTCCTGTTGCCCCCCACCCCGTGGTCATGCCCGTGTCTCTCTCATGTTGCCCTCCACCCCCTGGTCATGCCCCGTGTCTCCCTCCTGTTGCCCCCCATGCCCCGGTCATGCCCCGTGTCTCCCTCCTGTTGCCCCCCACCCCCCGCTCATGCCCCGTGTCTCTCTTCTGTTACCCCCACCCCGCTCTCATGCCCCGTGTCTCCCTCGTGTTCCCCCCAACCCCGCTCATGCCCCGTGTCTCCCTGCTTTTGCCCCCACACCCCGCTCATGCCCCCTGTCTCTCTCCTGTTACCCCCCACCCGCGCTCAAACCCTGTGTCTCTCTCCTGTTGCCCCCCACCCCCTGGTCATGCCCCGTGTCTCCCTCCTGTTGCCCCCCATGCCCCGGTCATGCCCCGTGTCTCCCTCCTGTTGCCCCCACCCCCCGCTCATGCCCCGTGTCTCTCTTCTGTTACCCCCACTTCCCTCTCATGCCCCGTGTCTCCCTCATGTTCCCCCCACCCTCCGCTCATGCCCCGTGTCTCCCTGCTGTTGCCTCCCACTTCCCGCTCATGCCCTGTGTCTCTCTCCTGTTACCCCCACCCCCTTCTCATGCCCTGTGTCTCTCTCCTGTTACCCCCCACCCCTGTCTCCTGCCCCATGTCTCTCTCCTGTTGCCGCCCACCCCCTCTCATGCCCTGTATCTCTCTCCTGTTGCCCCCCACCCCCTGGTAATGCCCTGTGTCTCCCTGCTGTGGCCCCCCACACCCGCTCATGCCCCGTGTCTCTCTCCTGTTATGGCCCACCCCCTCTCATGCCCCGTGTCAACCTGCTGTTGCCCCCCACCCCCCGCTCATGCCCCGTGTCTCCCTCATGTCCCCCCCACCCTCCGCTCATGCCCTGTGTCTCCCTGCTGTTGCCTCCCACTCCCCGCTCATGCCCTGGGTCTCTCTCCTGTTACCCCCCACCCCCTTCTTATGCCCTGTGTCTCTCTCCTGTTACCCCCACCCTCGTCTCCTGCCCCATGTCTCTCTCCTGTTGCCCCCCACCCCCCTCTAATGCCCCGTATCTCTCTCCTGTTGCCCCCCAACCCCCGGTCATGCCCCGTGTCTCTGTTCTGTTGCCCCCCACCCCCGCTCATTCCCCGTGTCAACCTGCTGTTGCCCCCACTCCCCGCTCATGCCCCGTGTATCTCTCATGTTGCCCCCACCCCCCGCTCATGCCCCGTGTCTCTTTCCTGTTACCCCCCACCTCCCTCTCATGCCCTGTGTCTCGTTCCTGTTGCCCCCCACCCCGTGGTCATGCCCGTGTCTCTCTCATGTTGCCCTCCACCCCCTGGTCATGCCCCGTGTCTCCCTCCTGTTGCCCCCCATGCCCTGGTCATGCCCCGTGTCTCCCTCCTGTTGCCCCCCACCCCCCGCTCATGCCCCGTGTCTCTCTTCTGTTACCCCCACCCCGCTCTCATGCCCCGTGTCTCCCTCGTGTTCCCCCCAACCCCGCTCATGCCCCGTGTCTCCCTGCTTTTGCCCCCACACCCCGCTCATGCCCCCTGTCTCTCTCCTGTTACCCCCCACCCGCGCTCAAACCCTGTGTCTCTCTCCTGTTGCCCCCCACACCCTGGTCATGCCCCGTGTCTCCCTCCTGTTGCCCCCCATGCCCCGGTCATGCCCCGTGTCTCCCTCCTGTTGCCCCCACCCCCCGCTCATGCCCCGTGTCTCTCTTCTGTTACCCCCACTTCCCTCTCATGCCCCGTGTCTCCCTCATGTTCCCCCCACCCTCCGCTCATGCCCCGTGTCTCCCTGCTGTTGCCTCCCACTTCCCGCTCATGCCCTGTGTCTCTCTCCTGTTACCCCCACCCCCTTCTCATGCCCTGTGTCTCTCTCCTGTTACCCCCCACCCCCGTCTCCTGCCCCATGTCTCTCTCCTGTTGCCGCCCACCCCCTCTCATGCCCTGTATCTCTCTCCTGTTGCCCCCCACCCCCTGTGTCTCCCTGCTGTGGCCCCCCACACCCGCTCATGCCCCGTGTCTCTCTCCTGTTATGGCCCACCCCCTCTCATGCCCCGTGTCTCCCTCGTTTTCCTCCCACCCCCGCTCATTCCCCGTGTCAACCTGCTGTTGCCCCCCACCCCCCGCTCATGCCCCGTGTCTCTCTCATGTTGCCCCCACCCCCTGCTCATGCCCCGTGTCTCTCTCCTGTTACCCCCCACCCCCCGCTCATGCCCCATGTCTCTCTCCTGTTGCCCACCACCCCCCCGGTCATGCTCCGTGTCTCTCTCCTGTTACCTCCACCCCCTCTCATGCCCCTTGTCTCTCTCCTGTTGCCCCCCGCCCCCCGGTCATGCCACGTGTCTCCCTGTTGTTGCCCCCCACCCCCTGGTCATGCCCCGTGTCTCCCTGCTGTTGCCCCCCACCCCCCGCTCATGCCCTGTGTCTCTCTCCTGTTGCCCCCCACCCCCTGCTCTTGCCTCCTGTTTCCACTGTTCCCCAACACCCCCGCTCATGCCCCGTGTCTCCCTGCTGTTGCCCTCCACCCCCCGCTCATGCCCCGTGTCTCTCTCCTGTTGCCCCCCCACCCCCCTCTCATGCCCCGTGTCTCCCTCCTGTTGCCCCCAGCCCAGCTTATGCCTCGTGTCTCTCCTGTTACCCCCCACCCCCGCTCATGCCCCAAGTCTCCCTGCT
Organism: Ambystoma mexicanum; assembly: GCF_040938575.1. Classification (NCBI taxonomy): domain Eukaryota; kingdom Metazoa; phylum Chordata; class Amphibia; order Caudata; family Ambystomatidae; genus Ambystoma; species Ambystoma mexicanum. The sequence continues at coordinate 114,786,242 of NC_090930.1, forward strand.
GTTGCCCCCCACCCCCCAGTCATGCCCCGTGTCTCTCTCCTGTTGCCCCCCACCACTCGGTCATGCCCTGTGTCTCCCAGCTGTTGCCTCTCACCTCCTGCCCATGCCCCGTGTCTCCCTGCTGTTGCGCCCACCCCCTGCTTTTGCCCGTGTCTCTCTCCTGTTACCCCCCACCCCCCGCTCATGCCCCTTGTCTCTCTCCTGTTGCCCCCACCCCCCGCTCATGCCCCGTGTCTCTCTCCTGTTACCCCCACACCCTGCTCATGCCCTGTGTCTCTTTCCTGTTGCCCCACCCCCCACTCATGCCCCGTGTTTCTCGCCTGTTACCCCCAGCCCCCTCTCATGCCCCGTGTCTCCCTGCCTCCCTGCTGTTGCTCCCCTCCCGCCCGCTCATGCCCCGTGTCTCTCTCCTGTTACCCACCCACCCCCCTCTCATGCCCCGGGTCTCTCTCCGGTTACCCCCCACCCCCCTCTCATGCCCGTGTCTCTCTCGTGTTACCCCCCACCCCCTCTCATGTCCCGTGTCTCCCTGCTGTTGCCCCCCTCCCCCCGCTCATGCCCCGTGTCTCTCTCCTGTTACCCACCCACCCCCCTCTCATGCCCATGTGTCTCTCCGGTTACCCCCCACCCCCCTCTCATGCCCGTGTCTCTCTCCTGTTACCCCCCACCCCCGCTCATGCCCCGTGTCTCTCCCCTGTTACCACCCACCCCCCGCTCATGCCCCGTGTCTCCCTGCTGTTGCCCCCCACCCCCGGTCATGCCCCGTGTCTCCCTGCTGTGCCCCCCACCCCCCGCTCATGCCCCGTGTCTCCCTGCTGTTGCCCCCCACCCCCGATTCATGCCCCGTGTCTCTCTCCTGTTACCCCCCACCCCCCTCTCATGTGCTGCGTCTCCCTCGTGGTCCCTCCACCCCCCGCTCATGCCCCGTGTCTCCCTGCTGTTGCCCCCACCCCGGGTCATGCCCCGTGTCTCTCTCCTGTTACCCCCACCCCCCTCTCATACCCCATGTCTCTCTCCTGTTGCCCCCCACCCCCCGGTCATGCCCCGTTTCTCCCTGCACTTGCCCCCCTCCCCCCGCTCATGCCCCGTGTCTCTCTCCTGTTAAGCACCCACCCCCCGGTCATGCCCCGTGTCTCCCTGCTGTTGCCTCTCACCCCCTGCTCATGCCCTGTGTCTCTCTCCTGGTACACCCCACCCCCCTCTCATGCCCTGTGTCTCTCTGCTGTAACCCCCTCTCATGCCCCTTGTCTCCCTCATGTTCCCCCCACCCTCCGCTCATGCCCCTTGTCTCCCTGCTGTTGCCTCCCACTCCCCGCTCATGCCCTGTGTCTCTCTCCTGTTACCCTCCACCCCCTTCTCATGCCCTGTGTCTCTCTCCTGTTACCCCCCACCCTCGTCTCCTGCCCCATGTCTCTCTCCTGTTGCCCCCCACCCCACTCTCATACCCTGTATCTCTCTCCTGTTGCCCCCCACCCCCTGGTAATGCCCCGTGTCTCGCTGCTGTGGCCCCCCACACCCGCTCATGCCCTGTGTCTCTCTCCTGTTGCCCCCACCCCCCGCTCATGCCCCGTGTCTCTTTCCTGTTACCCCCCACCTCCCTCTCATGCCCTGTGTCTCTTTCCTGTTGCCCCCCACCCCCTGGTCATGCCCGTGTCTCTCTCATGTTGCCCTCCACCCCCTGGTCATGCCCTGTGTCTCCCTCCTGTTGCCCCCCATGCCCCGGTCATGCCCCGTGTCTCCCTCCTGTTGCCCCGCACCCCCCGCTCATGCTCCGTGTCTCTCTTCTGTTACCCCCACCCCGCTCTCATGCCCCGTGTCTCCCTCGTGTTCCCCCCAACCCCGCTCATGCCCCGTGTCTCCCTGCTTTTGCCCCCACACCCCGCTCATGCCCCCGGTCTCGCTCCTGTTACCCCCCACCCCCCGCTCATGCCCTGTGTCTCCCTGCTGTTGCCTCCCACTCCCCGCTCATGCCCTGGGTCTCTCTCCTGTTACCCCCCACCCCCTTCTCATGCCCTGTGTCTCTCTCCTGTTACCCCCACCCTCGTCTCCTGCCCCATGTCTCTCTCCTGTTGCCCCCCACCCCCCTCTAATGCCCCGTATCTCTCTCCTGTTGCCCCCCAACCCCCGGTCATGCCCCGTGTCTCTGTTCTGTTGCCCCCCACCCCCGCTCATTCCCCGTGTCAACCTGCTGTTGCCCCCACTCCCCGCTCATGCCCCGTGTATCTCTCATGTTGCCCCCACCCCCCGCTCATGCCCCGTGTCTCTTTCCTGTTACCCCCCACCTCCCTCTCATGCCCTGTGTCTCGTTCCTGTTGCCCCCCACCCCGTGGTCATGCCCGTGTCTCTCTCATGTTGCCCTCCACCCCCTGGTCATGCCCCGTGTCTCCCTCCTGTTGCCCCCCATGCCCCGGTCATGCCCCGTGTCTCCCTCCTGTTGCCCCCCACCCCCGCTCATGCCCCGTGTCTCTCTTCTGTTACCCCCACCCCGCTCTCATGCCCCGTGTCTCCCTCGTGTTCCCCCCAACCCCGCTCATGCCCCGTGTCTCCCTGCTTTTGCCCCCACACCCCGCTCATGCCCCCTGTCTCTCTCCTGTTACCCCCCACCCGCGCTCAAACCCTGTGTCTCTCTCCTGTTGCCCCCCACACCCTGGTCATGCCCCGTGTCTCCCTCCTGTTGCCCCCCATGCCCCGGTCATGCCCCGTGTCTCCCTCCTGTTGCCCCCACCCCCCGCTCATGCCCCGTGTCTCTCTTCTGTTACCCCCACTTCCCTCTCATGCCCCGTGTCTCCCTCATGTTCCCCCCACCCTCCGCTCATGCCCCGTGTCTCCCTGCTGTTGCCTCCCACTTCCCGCTCATGCCCTGTGTCTCTCTCCTGTTACCCCCACCCCCTTCTCATGCCCTGTGTCTCTCTCCTGTTACCCCCCACCCCCGTCTCCTGCCCCATGTCTCTCTCCTGTTGCCGCCCACCCCCTCTCATGCCCTGTATCTCTCTCCTGTTGCCCCCCACCCCCTGTGTCTCCCTGCTGTGGCCCCCCACACCCGCTCATGCCCCGTGTCTCTCTCCTGTTATGGCCCACCCCCTCTCATGCCCCGTGTCTCCCTCGTTTTCCTCCCACCCCCGCTCATTCCCCGTGTCAACCTGCTGTTGCCCCCCACCCCCCGCTCATGCCCCGTGTCTCTCTCATGTTGCCCCCACCCCCTGCTCATGCCCCGTGTCTCTCTCCTGTTACCCCCCACCCCCCGCTCATGCCCCATGTCTCTCTCCTGTTGCCCACCACCCCCCCGGTCATGCTCCGTGTCTCTCTCCTGTTACCTCCAACCCCTCTCATGCCCCTTGTCTCTCTCCTGTTGCCCCCCGCCCCCCGGTCATGCCACGTGTCTCCCTGTTGTTGCCCCCCACCCCCTGGTCATGCCCCGTGTCTCCCTGCTGTTGCCCCCCACCCCCCGCTCATGCCCTGTGTCTCTCTCCTGTTGCCCCCCACCCCCTGCTCTTGCCTCCTGTTTCCACTGTTCCCCAACACCCCCGCTCATGCCCCGTGTCTCCCTGCTGTTGCCCTCCACCCCCCGCTCATGCCCCGTGTCTCTCTCCTGTTGCCCCCCCACCCCCCGCTCATGCCCCGTGTCTCCCTCCTGTTGCCCCCAGCCCAGCTTATGCCTCGTGTCTCTCCTGTTACCCCCCACCCCCGCTCATGCCCCAAGTCTCCCTGCTGTTGCCCCCCACCCCCCAGTCATGCCCCGTGTCTCTCTCCTGTTGCCCCCCACCACTCGGTCATGCCCTGTGTCTCCCAGCTGTTGCCTCTCACCTCCTGCCCATGCCCCGTGTCTCCCTGCTGTTGCGCCCACCCCCTGCTTTTGCCCGTGTCTCTCTCCTGTTACCCCCCACCCCCCGCTCATGCCCCTTGTCTCTCTCCTGTTGCCCCCACCCCCCGCTCATGCCCCGTGTCTCTCTCCTGTTACCCCCACACCCTGCTCATGCCCTGTGTCTCTTTCCTGTTGCCCCACCCCCCACTCATGCCCCGTGTTTCTCTCCTGTTACCCCCAGCCCCCTCTCATGCCCCGTGTCTCCCTGCCTCCCTGCTGTTGCTCCCCTCCCGCCCGCTCATGCCCCGTGTCTCTCTCCTGTTACCCACCCACCCCCCTCTCATGCCCCGGGTCTCTCTCCGGTTACCCCCCACCCCCCTCTCATGCCCGTGTCTCTCTCGTGTTACCCCCCACCCCCTCTCATGTCCCGTGTCTCCCTGCTGTTGCCCCCCTCCCCCCGCTCATGCCCCGTGTCTCTCTCCTGTTACCCACCCACCCCCCTCTCATGCCCATGTGTCTCTCCGGTTACCCCCCACCCCCCTCTCATGCCCGTGTCTCTCTCCTGTTACCCCCCACCCCCGCTCATGCCCCGTGTCTCTCCCCTGTTACCACCCACCCCCCGCTCATGCCCCGTGTCTCCCTGCTGTTGCCCCCCACCCCCGGTCATGCCCCGTGTCTCCCTGCTGTGCCCCCCACCCCCCGCTCATGCCCCGTGTCTCCCTGCTGTTGCCCCCCACCCCCGATTCATGCCCCGTGTCTCTCTCCTGTTACCCCCCACCCCCCTCTCATGTGCTGCGTCTCCCTCGTGGTCCCTCCACCCCCCGCTCATGCCCCGTGTCTCCCTGCTGTTGCCCCCACCCCGGGTCATGCCCCGTGTCTCTCTCCTGTTACCCCAACCCCCCTCTCATACCCCATGTCTCTCTCCTGTTGCCCCCCACCCCCCGGTCATGCCCCGTTTCTCCCTGCACTTGCCCCCCTCCCCCCGCTCATGCCCCGTGTCTCTCTCCTGTTAAGCACCCACCCGCCGGTCATGCCTGTGTCTCCCTGCTGTTGCCCCACCCCCGCTCATGCCCCGTGTCTCTCTCCTGTTACCCCCACCCCCCTCTCATGCTCCGTGTCTCTCTCCTGTTGGCCCCCACCCCCCGGTCATGCCCCGTGTCTCCCTGCTGTTGCCTCTCACCCCCTGCTCATGCCCTGTGTCTCTCTCCTGGTACACCCCACCCCCCTCTCATGCCCTGTGTCTCTCTCCTGTAACCCCCTCTCATGCCCCTTGTCTCCCTCATGTTCCCCCCACCCCCGCTCATGCCCCTTGTCTCCCTGCTGTTGCCTCCCACTCCCCGCTCATGCCCTGTGTCTCTCTCCTGTTACCCTCCACCCCCTTCTCATGCCCTGTGTCTCTCTCCTGTTACCCCCCACCCTCGTCTCCTGCCCCATGTCTCTCTCCTGTTGCCCCCCACCCCACTCTCATACCCTGTATCTCTCTCCTGTTGCCCCCCACCCCCTGGTAATGCCCCGTGTCTCGCTGCTGTGGCCCCCCACACCCGCTCATGCCCTGTGTCTCTCTCCTGTTATGGCCCACCCCCCTCTCATGCCCCGTGTCTCCCTTGTTTTCCCCCACCCCTGCTCATTCCCCGTGTCAACCTGATGTTGCCCCCACTCCCCGCTCATGCCCTGTGTCTCTCTCATGTTGCCCCCACCCCCCGCTCATGCCCCGTGTCTCTTTCCTGTTACCCCCCACCTCCCTCTCATGCCCTGTGTCTCTTTCCTGTTGCCCCCCACCCCCTGGTCATGCCCGTGTCTCTCTCATGTTGCCCTCCACCCCCTGGTCATGCCCTGTGTCTCCCTCCTGTTGCCCCCCATGCCCCGGTCATGCCCCGTGTCTCCCTCCTGTTGCCCCGCACCCCCCGCTCATGCTCCGTGTCTCTCTTCTGTTACCCCCACCCCGCTCTCATGCCCCGTGTCTCCCTCGTGCTCCCCCCAACCCCGCTCATGCCCCGTGTCTCCCTGCTTTTGCCCCCACACCCCGCTCATGCCCCCGGTCTCGCTCCTGTTACCCCCCACCCCCCGCTCATACCCTGTGTCTCTCTCCTGTTGCCCCCCACCCCCTGGTCATGCCCCTTGTCTCCCTCCTGTTGCCCCCCACGCCCCGGTCATGTCCCGTGTCTCCCTCCTGTTGCCCCCCACCCCCCGCTCATGCCCCGTGTCTCTCTTCTGTTACCCCCACTTCCCTCTCATGCCCCGTATCTCCCTCATGTTCCCCCCACCCTCCGCTCATGCCACGTGTCTCCCTGCTGTTGCCTCCCACTTCCTGCTCATGCCCTGTGTCTCTCTCCTGTTACCCCTACCCCCTTCTCATGCCCTGTGTCTCTCTCCTGTTACCCCCACCCCCGTCTCCTGCCCCATGTCTCTCTCCTATTGCCGCCCACCCCCTCTCATGCCCTGTATCTCTCTCCTGTTGCCCCCCACCCCTCGGTCATGCCCCGTGTCTCCCTTCTGTTGCCCCCCACCCCCTGGTAATGCCCCGTGTATCCCTGCTGTGGCCCCCCACACCCGCTCATGCCCCGTGTCTCTCTCCTGTTATGGCCCACCCCCCTCTCATGCCCCGTGTCTCCCTCGTTTTCCCCCCACCCCCGCTCATTCCCCGTGTCAACCTGCTGTTGCCCCCCACCCCACGCTCATGCCCCGTGTCTCTCTCATGTTGCCCCCACCCCCTGCTCATGCCCCGTGTCTCTCTCCTGTTACCCCCCACCCCCCTCTCATGCCCCATGTCTCTCTCCTGTTGCCCACCACCCCCCCGGTCATGCCCGTGTCTCCCTTCTGTTGCCCCCCACCCTGCGGTCATGCCCGTGTCTCCCTGCTGTTGCACCCCACCCCAAGCTCATGCCCCATGTCTCTCTCCTGTTACCCCCACCCCCCTCTCATGCCCCATGTCTCCCTCGTGTTCCCGCCACCCCCGCTCATGCCCCGTGCCTCTCTCATGCTGCCCCCTACCCCCGCTCATGCCCCGTGTCTCTCTCCTGTTACCCCCATCCCCCGCTCATGCCCCGTGTCTCCCTCGTGTTCCCCCACCCCCCGCTCATGCCCCGTGTCTCCCTGCTGTTGCCCTCCACCCCTCGCTCATGTCCCGTGTCTCACTGCTGTTGCCCCCCACCCCCGCTCATGCCCAGTGTCTGTCTCCTGTTAGCCCCCACCCCCCTCTCATGCCCCGTGTCTCTCTCCTGTTACCTCCACCCCCTCTCATGCCCCTTGTCTCTCTCCTGTTGTCCCCACCCACCGGTTATGCCACGTGTCTCCCTGCTGTTGCCTCTCACCCCTGCTCATGCCCTGTGTCTCTCTCCTGGTACACCCAACCCCCGTCTCATACCCTGTGTCTCTCTCCTGTTACCCCCTCTCATGCCCCGTGTCTCCCTCATGTTCCCCCCACCCTCCGCTCATGCCCTGTGTCTCCCTGCTGTTGCCTCCCACTCCCCGCTCATGCCCTGGGTCTCTCTCCTGTTACCCCCCACCCCCTTCTCATGCCCTGTGTCTCTCTCCTGTTACCCCCACCCTCGTCTCCTGCCCCATGTCTCTCTCCTGTTGCCCCCCACCCCCCTCTAATGCCCCGTCTCTCTCTCCTGTTGCCCCCCAACCCCCGGTCATGCCCCGTGTCTCTGTTCTGTTGCCCCCCACCCCCGCTCATTCCCCGTGTCAACCTGCTGTTGCCCCCACTCCCCGCTCATGCCCCGTGTATCTCTCATGTTGCCCCCACCCCCCGCTCATGCCCCGTGTCTCTTTCCTGTTACCCCCCACCTCCCTCTCATGCCCTGTGTCTCTTTCCTGTTGCCCCCCACCCCGTGGTCATGCCCGTGTCTCTCTCATGTTGCCCTCCACCCCCTGGTCATGCCCCGTGTCTCCCTCCTGTTGCCCCCCATGCCCCGGTCATGCCCCGTGTCTCCCTCCTGTTGCCCCCCACCCCCCGCTCATGCCCCGTGTCTCTCTTCTGTTACCCCCACCCCGCTCTCATGCCCCGTGTCTCCCTCGTGTTCCCCCCAACCCCGCTCATGCCCCGTGTCTCCCTGCTTTTGCCCCCACACCCCGCTCATGCCCCCTGTCTCTCTCCTGTTACACCCCCACCCGCGCTCAAACCCTGTGTCTCTCTCCTGTTGCCCCCCACCCCCTGGTCATGCCCCGTGTCTCCCTCCTGTTGCCCCCCATGCCCCGGTCATGCCCCGTGTCTCCCTCCTGTTGCCCCCACCCCCCGCTCATGCCCCGTGTCTCTCTTCTGTTACCCCCACTTCCCTCTCATGCCCCGTGTCTCCCTCATGTTCCCCCCACCCTCCGCTCATGCCCCGTGTCTCCCTGCTGTTGCCTCCCACTTCCCGCTCATGCCCTGTGTCTCTCTCCTGTTACCCCCACCCCCTTCTCATGCCCTGTGTCTCTCTCCTGTTACCCCCCACCCCCGTCTCCTGCCCCATGTCTCTCTCCTGTTGCCGCCCACCCCCTCTCATGCCCTGTATCTCTCTCCTGTTGCCCCCCACCCCCTGGTAATGCCCTGTGTCTCCCTGCTGTGGCCCCCCACACCCGCTCATGCCCCGTGTCTCTCTCCTGTTATGGCCCACCCCCTCTCATGCCCCGTGTCTCCCTCGTTTTCCCCCCACCCCCGCTCATTCCCCGTGTCAACCTGCTGTTGCCCCCCACCCCCCGCTCATGCCCCGTGTCTCTCTCATGTTGCCCCCACCCCCTGCTCATGCCCCGTGTCTCTCTCCTGTTACCCCCCACCCCCCGCTCATGCCCCATGTCTCTCTCCTGTTGCCCACCACCCCCCCGGTCATGCCCGTGTCTCCCTTCTGTTGCCCCCCACCCAGCGGTCATGCCCGTGTCTCCCTGCTGTTGCATCCCACCCAAGCTCATGCCCCATGTCTCTCTCCTGTTACCCCCACCCCCCTCTCATGCCCCATGTCTCCCTCATGTTCCCGCCACCCCCGCTCATGCCCGTGCCTCTCTCATGCTGCCCCCTACCCCCGCTCATGCCCCGTGTCTCTCTCCTGTTACCCCCATCCCCCTCTCATGCCCCGTGTCTCCCTCGTGTTCCCCCACCCCCCGCTCATGCCCCGTGTCTCCCTGATGTTGCCCCCCACCCCCCGCTCATGTCCCGTGTCTCACTGCTGTTGCCCCCACCCCCGCTCATGCCCTGTGTCTCTCTCCTGTTAGCCCCCACCCCCCTCTCATGCTCCGTGTCTCTCTCCTGTTACCTCCACCCCCTCTCATGCCCCTTGTCTCTCTCCTGTTGCCCCCCGCCCCCCGGTCATGCCATGTGTCTCCCTGTTGTTGCCCCCCACCCCCGCTCATGCCCCGTGTCTCTCTTCTGTTACCCCCCACCCCCTCTAATTCCTCATGTCTCCCTGCTGTTGCCCCCCACCCCCGGTCATGCCCCGTGTCTCCCTGCTGTTGCCCCCCCACCCCCAGCTCATGCCCCGTGTCTCTCTCCTGTTGCCCCCCACCCCACGGTCATGCCCCGTGTCTCTCTCCTGTTGCCCCCCCACCCCCGCTCATGCCCCATGTCTCCCTGCTGTTGCCCCCCACCCCCGGTCATGCTCCGTGTCTGCCTGCTGTTGCCCCCACCCCCTGCTCATGCCCCGTGTCTCCCTGCTGTTGCCCCCCACCCCCCGCTCATGCCCCGTGTCTAACTCCTGTTGCCCCCCACCCCACGGTCATGCCCCGTGTCTCTCTCCTGTTGCCCCCCCACCCCCCGCTCATGCCCCGTGTCTCTTTCCTGTTACCCCCAGCCCCCTCTCATGCCCCGTGTCTCCCTCCTGTTGCCCCCACCCCTGCTTATGCCTCGTGTCTCTATTGTCACCCCCCACCCACCGCCCATGCACCATGTCTTTCTCCTGTTGCCCCCCGCTCATGCCCCGTGTCTCCCTGCTGTTGCCCCTCACCCCCTGCTCATGCTCTTTGTCTCTCTCCTGCTACACCCCACCCCCCTCTCATGCCCCGTGTCTCCCTCGTGTTCCCCATCACCCCCCGCTCATGCCCCGTGTCTCCCTGCTGTTGCCCCCCACCCCCTGCTCATGCCCTGTGTCTCCCTGCTGTTGCCCCCCAGCCCCCGCTCATGCCCTGTGTCTCTCTCCTGTTACCCCCCACCTCCTCTCATGCCCCGTGTCTCTCTCCTGTTACTCCCCACCCCCTCTCATGCCCTGTGTCTCGCTCCTGTTACCCCCCACCCCCCTCTCATGCCCCGTGTCTCTCTCATGTTGCCCAATACCCCCTGCTCATGCCCCGTGTCTCCCTGCTGTTGCCCCCCACCCCCTGCTCATGCCCTGTGTCTCCCTGCTGTTGCCCCCCACCCCCCGCTCATGCCCTGTGTCTCTCTCCTGTTACCCCCCACCCCCTCTCATGCCCCGTGTCTCTTTCCTGTTACTCCCCACCCCCTCTCATGCCCTGTGTCTCGCTCCTGTTACCCCCACCCCCCTCCCATGCCCCTTGTCTCTGTCATGTTGCCCCCTACCCCCGCTCATGCCCCGTGTTTCTCTCCTGTTACCCCATCCCCCTCTCATGCCCCGTGTCTCCCTCGTGTTCCCCCCAGCCCCCGCTCATGCCCCATGTCTCCCTGCTGTTGCCCCCCACCCCCGGCCCATGCCCCGTGTCTCACTGCTGTTGCCCCCCACGCCCGCTCATGCCCCGTGTCTCTCTCCTGTTACCCCCCACCCCCTCTCATGCCCTGTGTCTCCCTGATGTTGCCCCCCACCCCCTGCTCATGCCCGGTGTCTCTCTCATGTTGCCCCCTACCCCCTGCTCATGCCCCGTGTCTCCCTGCTGTTGCCCCCACCCCCCGCCATTCCCTGTGTCTCTCTCATGTTGCCCCCACCCCCCATTCATGCCCCGTGTCTCTCTCCTGTTACCCCCCACCCCCCTCTCATGCCCCATGTTTCTCTCCTGTTTCCCCCCACCCCCCGGTCATGCCCCGTGTCTCTCTCCTGTTGCCCCCCACCCCCCGCTCATGCCCCGTGTCTCCCTGCTGTTGCCCCCCACCCCCTGCTCATGCCACGTGTCTCTATCCTGTTACCCCCTCTCATGCCCTGTGTCTCCCTCCTGTTGCCCCCCACACCCAGCTTATGCCTCGTGTTTCTCCTGTCACCCCCACCCACTGCTCATGCCCCGTGTCTTTCTCCTGTTGCCCCCCTGCTCATGCCCCGTGTCTCCCTGCTGTTGCCCCTCACACCCTGCTCATGCCCTGTGTCTCTCTCCTGGTACACCCCACCCCCCTCTCATGCCCCGTGTCTCCCTTGTGTTCCCCCCACCCCCGCTCATGCCCCGTGTCTCCCTGCTGTTGCCCCCACACCCCGCTCATGCCCCGTGTCTCCCTGCCGTTGCCTCCCACCCCCTGCTCATGCCCTGTGTCTCTCTCCTGTTACCCCCACTTCCACTCTTGCCCCGTGCCTCTCTCCTGTTACCCCCCACCCCCCTCTCATGCCCTGTGCCTCTCTCCTCTTACCCCCCACGCCCCTCTCATGCCCCGTGTGTCTCTCCTGTTGCCCCCACCACCCCCTCATGCCCCGTGTCTCTCTCCTGTTGCCCCCCACACCCCGGTCATGCCCCGTGTCTACCTTCTGTTGCCCCCCACCCCACGGTCATGCCCTGTGTCTCCCTGCTGTTGCCCCCCACCCCCCGCTCATGCCCCGTGTCTCTCTCCTATTACGCCCCACCCCCTCTCATGCCCCGTGTCTCTCTCCTGTTACCCCCACCCTCCACCCACGGTCATGCCCGTGTTTCCCTGCTGTTGCCCCCACCCCCCGCTCATGCCCGTGTTTCCCTGCTGTTGCCCCCCACCCCCCTGCTCATGCACCGTGTCTCTCTCCTGTTGCCCCCCACCCCCGCTCTTGCCTCCTGTCTCCGCTGTTCCCCCCCACCCCCGCTCATGCCCCGTGTCTCCCTGCTGTTACCCCCCACCCCCCGCTCATGCCCCGTGGCTCTCTCCTGTTACCCCCCACCCTCCTCTCATGCCCCGTGTCTCCCTCCTGTTGCCCCCCACCCCCCGCTCATGCCCCGTGTCTCTCTCCTGTTACCCCCCACCCCCCGGTCATGCCCCGTGTCTCCATGCTGTTGCCCCGCACCCCCCGCTCATGCCCCGTGTCTCTCTCCTGTTGCCCCCCAACCCTGCTCTTGCCGCCTGTCTCCCCTGTTCCCCCACCCCCGCTCATGCCCTGTGTCTCCCTGATGTTGCCCCCCACCCCCCGCTCATGCCCCGTGTCTCTCTCCTGTTGCCCCCCACACCCCGGTCATGCCCCGTGTCTACCTTCTGTTGCCCCCCACCCCACAGTCATGCCCTGTGTCTCCCTGCTGTTGCCCCCCACCCCCGCTCATGCCCTGTGTCTCTCTCCTGTTACCCCCACCCCCTCTCATGCCCTGTGTCTCCCTGATGTTGCCCCCCACCCCCCGCTCATGCCCTGTGTCTCTCTCCTGTTGCCCCCCAACCCTGCTCTTGCCGCCTGTCTCCCCTGTTCCCCCCACCCCCGCTCATGCCCTGTGTCTCCCTGATGTTGCCCCCCACCCCCCGCTCATGCCCCGTGTCTCTCTCCTGTTGCCCCCCACACCCTGCTCATGCCCCGTGTCTCCCTGCCGTTGCCTCCCACCCCCTGCTTATGCCCTGTGTCTCTCTCCTGTTACCCCCACTTCCACTCATGCCCCGTGCCTCTCTCCTGTTACCCCCCACCCCCCTCTCATGCCCTGTGCCTCTCTCCTGTTACCCCCCACGCCCCTCTCATGCCCCGTGTCTCTCTCCTGGTTCCCCCCACCACCCCCTCATGCCCCGTGTCTCTCTCCTGTTGCCCCCCACACCCCGGTCATGCCCCGTGTCTACCTTCTGTTGCCCCCCACCCCACGGTCATGCCCTGTGTCTCCCTGCTGTTGCCCCCCACCCCCCGCTCATGCCCCGTGTCTCTCTCCTTTTACGCCCCACCCCCTCTCATGCCCCGTGTCTCTCTCCTGTTACCCCCACCCTCCACCCACGGTCATGCCCGTGTCTCCCTGCTGTTGCCCCCACCCCCCGCTCATGCCCGTGTCTCCCTGCTGTTACCCCCCACTCCCCGCTCATGCCCCGTGGCTCTCTCCTGTTACCCCCCACCCTCCTCTCATGCCCTGTGTCTCCCTCCTGTTGCCCCCCACCCCCTGCTCATGCCCCGTGTCTCTCTCCTGTTACCCCCCACCCCCCGGTCATGCCCCGTGTCTCCATGATATTGCCCCGCACCCCCCGCTCATGCCCCGTGTCTCTCTCCTGTTGCCCCCCAACCCTGCTCTTGCCTCCTGTCTCCCCTGTTCCCCCCACCCCCGCTCATGCCCTGTGTCTCCCTGATGTTGCCCCCCACCCCCCGCTCATGCCCCGTGTCTCTCTCCTGTTGCCCCCCTCCCCCACTCATGCTCTGTGTCTCTCTCCTGTTGCCCCCCAACCTCCGGTCATGCCCCGTGTCTCTCTCCTGTTCCCCCACCCCCCTCTCATGCCCCGTGTCTCCCTCATGTTCCCCCCCTCTGCTCATGCCCCGTGTCTCCCTGCTGTTGCCCCCCACCCCCTGCTCATGCCCTGTGTCTCTCTCCTGTCACCCCCCACCCCCTTCTCATGCCCCGTGTCTCTCTCCTGTTACCCCCACCCCCCTTTCATGCCCTGTGTCTCTCTCCTGTTACCCCCTAACCCCCTCTCCTGCCCCATGTCTCTCTACTTTTGCCCCCCGCCCCCCTCTCATGCCCCGTGTCTCCCTTTTGTAGCCCCCACCCCCCGGTAATGCCCGTTTCTCCCTGCTGTTGCCCCCACCCCCTGCTCATGCCCTGTGTCTCTCTCCTGTTACGCCCCACCCCCCTCTCATGCACCATGTCTCCCTCGTGTTCCCTCCATCCCCGCTCATGCCCTGTGTCTACCTGCTGTTGCCCCCATCCCCCGCTCATGCCCTGTGTCTCTCTCATGTTGTCCCCGCTCATGCCCCGTGTCTCTCTCCTGTTACCCCCCACCCCCCTCTTATGCCCTGTGTCTCTCTCCTGTTGCCCCCCATGCCCCTCTTATGTCCCGTGTCTCCCTTGTGTTCCCCCCACCCCCTGCTCATGCCCCGTGTCTACTGCTGTTGCCCCCCACCCCCTGCTCATGCCCAATGTCTCTCTCATGTTTCCCCCACCCCCCGCTCATTCCCCGTGTCTCTCTCCTGTTACCCCCCACCCCCCTCTCATGCCCTGTGTCTCTCTCCTGTTGCCCCCCACCCCCTGTCATGCCCCGTGTCTCTCTCCTGTTTCCCCCAACCCCCCAGTCAAGGCCCCATGTCTCCCTCCTGTTGCCCCCCACCCCCCGCTTATGCCCCGTGTCTCTCTTCTGTTACCCCCCACTCCCGCTCATGCCCCGTGTCTCCCTGCTGTTGCCCCCACCCCCCGCTCATGCCCCCTGTCTCTCTCCTGTTACCCCCCACCCCCGCTCATACCCCGTGTCTCTCTCCTGTTACCCCCACCCCCTCTCATGCCCTGTGTCTCTCTCCTGTTGCTCCCCCACCCCCCGGTCATGCGGCGTGTCTCTCTCCTGTTGCCCCCCACCCCCCGGTCATGCCCCGAGTCTCCCTCCTGTTGCCCCCCACCCCCGGTCATGCCCCGTGTCTCCCGCTCTTGCCCCGTGTCTCCCTCCTGTTACCCCCCACCCCCCTCTCATGCCCCGTGTCTCCCTTTTGTAGCCCCCACCCCCCCGGTAATGCCTGTTTCTCCCTGCTGTTGCCCCCACCCCCTGCTCATGCCCTGTGTCTCTCTCCTGTTACGCCCCACCCCCCTCTCATGCACCATGTCTCCCTCGTGTTCCCTCCATCCCCGCTCATGCCCTGTGTCTCTCTCATGTTGCCCCCACCCCCCGCTCATGCCCCGTGTCTCTCTCCTGTTACCCCCCACCCCCCTCTTATGCCCTGTGTCTCTCTCCTGTTGCCCCCCATGCCCCTCTTATGTCCCGTGTCTCCCTTGTGTTCCCCCCACCCCCTGCTCATGCCCCGTGTCTACTGCTGTTGCCCCCCACCCCCTGCTCATGCCCAATGTCTCTATCATGTTTCCCCCACCCCCCGCTCATTCCCCGTGTCTCTCTCCTGTTACCCCCCACCCCCCTCTCATGCCCTGTGTCTCTCTCCTGTTGCCCCCCACCCCCTGTCATGCCCCGTGTCTCTCTCCTGTTTCCCCCCACCCCCCGGTCATGCCCCCTGTCTCCCTCCTGTTGCCCCCTACCCCCCAGTCAAGGCCCCATGTCTCTCTTCTGTTACCCCCCACTCCCGCTCATGCCCCGTGTCTCCCTGCTGTTGCCCCCCACCCCCCGCTCATGCCCCCTGTCTCTCTCCTGTTACCCCCCACCCCCGCTCATACCCCGTGTCTCTCTCCTGTTACCCCCACCCCCTCTCATGCCCTGTGTCTCTCTCCTGTTGCTCCCCCACCCCCCGGTCATGCGGCGTGTCTCTCTCCTGTTGCCCCCCACCCCCCGGTCATGCCCCGAGTCTCCCTCCTGTTGCCCCCCACCCCGGTCATGCCCCGTGTCTACCTCCTGTTGCCCCCCACCCCCCGCTCATGCCCCGTGTCTCTCTCATTTTGCCCAGACCCCCCGCTCTTGCCCCGTGTCTCTCTCCTGTTACCCCCCACCCCCCTCTCATGCCCTGTGTCTCTCTCCTGTTGCCCCCCACCCCCCGGTCATGCCTCGAGTCTCCCTCCTGTTGCCCCCCACCCCCCACCCATGCCCCGTGTCTCTCTTCTGTTACCCCCCACCCCCTCTCATGCCCCGTGTCTCCCTCGTGTTCCCCCCACCCCGTTCATGCCCCGTTTCTCCCTGTTGTTGCCCCCCACCCCCCGCTCATGCCCCCTGTCTCTCTCCTGTTACCACCCACCGCCCACTCAAACCCCGCGTCTCTCTCCTGTTACCCCCCACCCCCTCTCATGCCGGTGTCTCTCTCCTGTTGCCCCCCAGTCATGCTCCGTGTCTCCCTGCTGTTGCCCCCCACCTCCCGCTCATGCCCTGTGTCTCTCTCCTGTTACCCCCCTCCCCCCTCTCATGCCCCGTGTCTCTCTCCTGTTACCCCCACCCCCCTCTCATGCACCGTGTCTCTCTCATGTTGCCCCCCACCCCCCGGTCATGCCCCGTGTCTCCCTGCTGTTGCCCCCCCACCCCCGCTCATGCCCTGTGTCTCCCTCCTGTTACCCCCACCCCCTTCTCATGCCCCGTGTCTCTCTCCTGTTACCCCCACCCCCCTCTCATGCCCTGTGTCTCTCTCCTGTTACCCCCAACCCCCCTCTCCTGCCCCATGTCTCTCTCCTGTTGCCCCCCGCCCCCCTCTCATGCCCCGTGTCTCTCTCCTGTTGCCCCCCACCCCCCGGTCATGCCCCGTGTCTCCCTTTTGTTGCCCCCACCCCCCGGTGATGCCCGTTTCTCCCTGCTGTTGCCCCCCACCGCCCGCTCATGGCCTGTGTCTCTCTCCTGTTACGCCCCACCCCCCTCTCAAGCACCATGTCTCCCTCGTGTTCCCCCCACCCCCCGCTCATGCCCTGTGTCTACCTGCTGTTGCCCCCCACCCCCTGCTCATGCCCTGTGTCTCTCTCATGTTGCCCCCACCCCCGCTCATGCCCCGTGTCTCTCTCCTGTTACCCCCCACCCCCCTCTCATGCCCTGTGTCTCTCTCCTGTTGCCCCCCACCCCCCTCTCATGCCACGTGTCTCCCTCGTGTTCCCCCCACCCCCTGCTCATGCCCCGTGTCTACCTGCTGTTGCCCCCCACCCCCTGCTCATGCCCCATGTCTCTCTCATGTTTCCCCCACCCCCTGCTCATTCCCGTGTCTCTCTCCTGTTACCCCCCACCCCCTCTCATGCCCTGTGTCTCTCTCCTGTTGCCCCCCAACCCCTGTCATGCCCCGTGTCTCTCTCCTGTTGCCCCCCACCCCCCGGTCATGGCTCGTGTCTCCCTCCTGTTGCCCCCCACCCCCCAGTCATGCCCCATGTCTCCCTCCTGTTGCCCCCCACCCCCCGCTTATGCCCCACGTCTCTCTTCTGTTACCCCCCACCCCCGCTCTTGCCTCCTGTCTCCCCTGTTCCCCCCCACCCCCGTTCATTCCCCGTGTCGCCCTGCTGTTACCCCCCACCCCCCGCTCATACCCCGTGGCTCTCTCCTGTTACCCCCACCCTACTCTCATGCCCCGTGTCTCCCTCCTGTTGCCCCCACCCCCCGCTCATGCCCCGTGTCTCTCTCCTGTTACCCCCACCCCCCGGTCATGCCCCGTGTCTCCATGCTGTTGCCCCGCACCCCCCGCTCATGCCCCGTGTCTCTCTCCTGTTGCCCCCCAACCCTGCTCTTGCCTCCTGTCTCCCCTGTTCCCCCCACCCCCGCTCATGCCCTGTGTCTCCCTGATGTTGCCCCCCACCCCCGCTCTTGCCCTGTGTCTCTCTCCTGTTGCCCCCCTCCCCCCACTCATGCTCCGTGTCTCTCTCCTGTTGCCCCCCACCCCCCTCTCATGCCCTGTGCCTCTCTCCTGTTACCCCCCACGCCCCTCTCATGCCCCGTGTCTCTCTCCTGTTGCCCCCCACCACCCCCTCGTGCCCCGTGTCTCTCTCCTGTTCCCCCACCCCCCACTCATGCCCCGTGCCTCTCTCCTGTTTCCCCCCACCCCCCTCTCATGCCCTGTGCCTCTCTCCTGTTACCCCCCACGCCCCTCTCATGCCCCGTGTCTCTCTCCTGTTGCCCCCCACCACCCCCTCGTGCCCCGTGTCTCTCTCCTGTTGCCCCCCACACCCCGGTCAAGCCCCGTGTCTACCTTCTGTTGCCCCCCACCCCACGGTCATGCCCTGTGTCTCCCTGCTGTTGCCCCCCACCCCCCGCTCATGCCCCGTGTCTCTCTCCTTTTACGCCCCACCCCCTCTCATGCCCCGTGTCTCTCTCCTGTTACCCCCACCCTCCACCCACGGTCATGCCCGTGTCTCCCTGCTGTTGCCCCACCCCCCGCTCATGCCCGTGTCTCCCTGCTGTTACCCCCCACCCCCCGTTCATGCCCCGTGGCTCTCTCCTGTTACCCCCCACCCTCCTCTCATGCCCCGTGTCTCCCTCCTGTTGCCCCCCACCCCCCGCTCATGCCCCGTGTCTCTCTCCTGTTACCCCCCACCCCCCGGTCATGCCCCGTGTCTCCATGCTGTTGCCCCGCACCCCCCGCTCATGCCCCGAGTCTCTCTCCTGTTGCCCCCCAACCCTGCTCTTGCCTCCTGTCTCCCCTGTTCCCCCCACCCCCGCTCATGCCCTGTGTCTCCCTGATGTTGCCCCCCACCCCCCGCTCATGCCCGTGTCTCTCTCCTGTTGCCCCCCTCCCCCCACTCATGCTCCGTGTCTCTCTCCTGTTGCCCCCCAACCTCCGGTCATGCCCCGTGTCTCCCTGCTGTTGCCCCCCACCCCCCACTCATGCCCCGTGTCTCTCTCCTGTTCCCCCACCCCCCACTAATGCCTCATGTCTCTCCTGTTACCCCTCACCCCCTCCTCATGCCCTTTGACTCTCTCCTGTTAACCCCCACACACCTCTCATGCCCCGTGTCTCCCTCATGTTCCCCCCACCCTCTGCTCATGCCCCGTATCTCCCTGCTGTTGCCCCACCCCCTGCTCATGCCCTGTGTCTCTCTCCTGTTACCCCCACCCCCTTCTCATGCCCCGTGTCTCTCTCCTGTTACCCCCACCCACCTTTCATGCCCTGTGTCTCTCTCCTGTTACCCCCCACCCCCCTCTCCTGCCCTATGTCTCTCTCCTTTTGCCCCCCGCCCGCCTCTCATGCCCCGTGTCTCCCTTTTGTAGACCCCACCCCCCGGTAATGCCCGTTTCTCCCTGCTGTTGCCCCCCACCCCCCGCTCATGGCCTGTGTCTCTCTCCTGTTACGCCCCACCCCCCTCTCATGCACCATGTCTCCCTCGTGTTCACTCCACCCCCGCTCATGCCCTGTGTCTACCTGCTGTTGCCCCCCATCCCTCGCTCATGCCCTGTGTCTCTCTCATGTTGCCCCCACCCCCCGCTCATGCCCCGTGTCTCTCTCCTGTTACCCCCCACCCCCCTCTTATGCCCTGTGTCTCTCTCCTGTTGCCCCCCACGCACCTCTTATGCCCCGTG
Organism: Ambystoma mexicanum; assembly: GCF_040938575.1. Taxonomy (NCBI): domain Eukaryota; kingdom Metazoa; phylum Chordata; class Amphibia; order Caudata; family Ambystomatidae; genus Ambystoma; species Ambystoma mexicanum. The sequence continues at coordinate 114,805,144 of NC_090930.1, forward strand.
TCTCCCTTGTGTTCCCACCACCCCCTGCTCATGCCCGGTGTCTATTGCTGTTGCCCCCCACCCCCTGCTCATGCCCAATGTCTCTCTCATGTTTCCCCCACCCCCCGCTCATTCCCCGTGTCTCTCTCCTGTTACCCCCCACCCCCCTCTCATGCCCTGTGTCTCTCTCCTGTTGCCCCCCACCCCCTGTCATGCCCCGTGTCTCTCTTCTGTTGCCCCCCACCCCCCGGTCATGCCCCGTGTCTCCCTCCTGTTGCCCCCTACCCCCGAGTCAAGGCCCCATGTCTCCCTCCTGTTGCCCCCCACCCCCCTCTCATGCCCTGTGTCTCTCTCCTGTTGCCCCCCACCCCCTGTCATGCCCCGTGTCTCTCTTCTGTTGCCCCCCACCCCCCGGTCATGCCCCGTGTCTCCCTCCTGTTGCCCCCTACCCCCGAGTCAAGGCCCCATGTCTCCCTCCTGTTGCCCCCCGCCCCCCTCTCATGCCCCGTGTCTCTCTCCTGTTGCCCCCCACCCCCCGGTCATGCCCCGTGTCTCCCTTTTGTTGCCCCCACCCCCCGGTGATGCCCGTTTCTCCCTGCTGTTGCCCCCCACCGCCTGCTCATGGCCTGTGTCTCTCTCCTGTTACGCCCCACCCCCCTCTCATGCACCATGTCTCCCTCGTGTTCCCCCCACCCCCCGCTCATGCCCTGTGTCTACCTGCTGTTGCCCCCCACCCCCTGCTCATGCCCTGTGTCTCTCTCATGTTGCCCCCACCCCCGCTCATGCCCCGTGTCTCTCTCCTGTTACCCCCCACCCCCCTCTCATGCCCTGTGTCTCTCTCCTGTTGCCCCCCACCCCCCTCTCATGCCACGTGTCTCCCTCGTGTTCCCCCCACCCCCTGCTCATGCCCCGTGTCTACCTGCTGTTGCCCCCCACCCCCTGCTCATGCCCCATGTCTCTCTCATGTTTCCCCCACCCCCTGCTCATTCCCGTGTCTCTCTCCTGTTACCCCCCACCCCCTCTCATGCCCTGTGTCTCTCTCCTGTTGCCCCCCAACCCCCGGTCATGGCTCGTGTCTCCCTCCTGTTGCCCCCCACCCCCCAGTCATGCCCCATGTCTCCCTCCTGTTGCCCCCCACCCCCCGCTTATGCCCCACGTCTCTCTTCTGTTACCCCCCACCCCCGCTCTTGCCTCCTGTCTCCCCTGTTCCCCCCCACCCCCGTTCATTCCCCGTGTCGCCCTGCTGTTACCCCCCACCCCCCGCTCATACCCCGTGGCTCTCTCCTGTTACCCCCACCCTACTCTCATGCCCCGTGTCTCCCTCCTGTTGCCCCCACCCCCCGCTCATGCCCCGTGTCTCTCTCCTGTTACCCCCACCCCCCGGTCATGCCCCGTGTCTCCATGCTGTTGCCCCGCACCCCCCGCTCATGCCCCGTGTCTCTCTCCTGTTGCCCCCCAACCCTGCTCTTGCCTCCTGTCTCCCCTGTTCCCCCCACCCCCGCTCATGCCCTGTGTCTCCCTGATGTTGCCCCCCACCCCCGCTCTTGCCCTGTGTCTCTCTCCTGTTGCCCCCCTCCCCCCACTCATGCTCCGTGTCTCTCTCCTGTTGCCACCCAACCTCTGGGCATGCCCCGTGTCTCCCTGCTGTTGCCCTCCACCCCCCGCTCATGCCCCGTGTCTCTCTCCTGTTCCCCCACCCCCCACTCATGCCCCGTGCCTCTCTCCTGTTTCCCCCCACCCCCCTCTCATGCCCTGTGCCTCTCTCCTGTTACCCCCCACGCCCCTCTCATGCCCCGTGTCTCTCTCCTGTTGCCCCCCACCACCCCCTCGTGCCCCGTGTCTCTCTCCTGTTGCCCCCCACACCCCGGTCAAGCCCCGTGTCTACCTTCTGTTGCCCCCCACCCCACGGTCATGCCCTGTGTCTCCCTGCTGTTGCCCCCCACCCCCCGCTCATGCCCCGTGTCTCTCTCCTTTTACGCCCCACCCCCTCTCATGCCCCGTGTCTCTCTCCTGTTACCCCCACCCTCCACCCACGGTCATGCCCGTGTCTCCCTGCTGTTGCCCCCACCCCCCGCTCATGCCCGTGTCTCCCTGCTGTTACCCCCCACCCCCCGTTCATGCCCCGTGGCTCTCTCCTGTTACCCCCCACCCTCCTCTCATGCCCCGTGTCTCCCTCCTGTTGCCCCCCACCCCCCGCTCATGCCCCGTGTCTCTCTCCTGTTACCCCCCACCCCCCGGTCATGCCCCGTGTCTCCATGCTGTTGCCCCGCACCCCCCGCTCATGCCCCGTGTCTCTCTCCTGTTGCCCCCCAACCCTGCTCTTGCCTCCTGTCTCCCCTGTTCCCCCCACCCCCGCTCATGCCCTGTGTCTCCCTGATGTTGCCCCCCACCCCCCGCTCATGCCCGTGTCTCTCTCCTGTTGCCCCCCTCCCCCCACTCATGCTCCGTGTCTCTCTCCTGTTGCCCCCCAACCTCCGGTCATGCCCCGTGTCTCCCTGCTGTTGCCCCCCACCCCCCACTCATGCCCCGTGTCTCTCTCCTGTTCCCCCACCCCCCACTAATGCCTCATGTCTCTCCTGTTACCCCCCACCCCCGCTCATGCCCCGTGTCTCCCTGCTGTTGCCCCTCACCCCCTCCTCATGCCCTTTGACTCTCTCCTGTTAACCCCCACACACCTCTCATGCCCCGTGTCTCCCTCATGTTCCCCCCACCCTCTGCTCATGCCCCGTATCTCCCTGCTGTTGCCCCACCCCCTGCTCATGCCCTGTGTCTCTCTCCTGTTACCCCCACCCCCTTCTCATGCCCCGTGTCTCTCTCCTGTTACCCCCACCCACCTTTCATGCCCTGTGTCTCTCTCCTGTTACCCCCCACCCCCCTCTCCTGCCCTATGTCTCTCTCATTTTGCCCCCCGCCCGCCTCTCATGCCCCGTGTCTCCCTTTTGTAGACCCCACCCCCCGGTAATGCCCGTTTCTCCCTGCTGTTGCCCCCCACCCCCCGCTCATGGCCTGTGTCTCTCTCCTGTTACGCCCCACCCCCCTCTCATGCACCATGTCTCCCTCGTGTTCACTCCACCCCCGCTCATGCCCTGTGTCTACCTGCTGTTGCCCCCCATCCCTCGCTCATGCCCTGTGTCTCTCTCATGTTGCCCCCACCCCCCGCTCATGCCCCGTGTCTCTCTCCTGTTACCCCCCACCCCCCTCTTATGCCCTGTGTCTCTCTCCTGTTGCCCCCCACGCACCTCTTATGCCCCGTGTCTCCCTTGTGTTCCCACCACCCCCTGCTCATGCCCGGTGTCTATTGCTGTTGCCCCCCACCCCCTGCTCATGCCCAATGTCTCTCTCATGTTTCCCCCATCCCCCGCTCATTCCCCGTGTCTCTCTCCTGTTACCCCCCACCCCCCTCTCATGCCCTGTGTCTCTCTCCTGTTGCCCCCCACCCCCTGTCATGCCCCGTGTCTCTCTTCTGTTGCCCCCCACCCCCCGGTCATGCCCCGTGTCTCCCTCCTGTTGCCCCCTACCCCCGAGTCAAGGCCCCATGTCTCCCTCCTGTTGCCCCCCACCCCCCGCTTATGCCCCGTGTCTCTCTTCTGTTACCCCCCACTCCCGCTCATGTCCCGTGTCTCCCTGCTGTTGCCCCCCACCCCCCGCTCATGCCCCCTGTCTCTCTCCTGTTACCCCCCACCCCGCTCATACCCCGTGTCTCTCTCCTGTTACCCCCACCCCCTCTCATGCCCCGTGTCTCTCCCTTCTGTTGCCCCCCACCCCCCGGTAATGCCCCGTGTCTCCCTGCTGTTGCCCCCCATATCCGCTCATGCCCTGTGTCTCTCTCCTGTTACTCCCCACACCCCTCTCATGCCCCGTGTATCCCTTGTGTACCCCCCACCCCCGCTTATGCCCCGTGTCTACCTGCTGTTGCCCTCCACCCCCTGCTCATGCCCTGTGTCTCTCTCATTTTGCCCCCACCCCCCGCTCTTGCCCCGTGTCTCTCTCCTGTTACCCCCCAGCCCCTCTCATGCCCTGTGTCTCTCTCCTGTTGCTCCCTCACCCCCCGGTCATGCCGCGTGTCTCTCTCCTGTTGCCCCCCACCCCCCGATCATGCCCCGTGTCTCCCTCCTGTTGCCCCCCACCCCCGGTCATGCCCCGTGTCTCCCTCCTGTTGCCCCCCGCTCATGCCCCGTGTCTCTCTTCTGTTACCCCCACCCCCTCTCATGCCCCGTGTCTCCCTCGTGTTCCCCCCACCCCGTTCATGCCCCGTGTCTCCCTGTTGTTGCCCCCCACCCCGCGCTCATGCCCCCTGTCTCTCTCCTGTTACCACCCACCCCCACTCAAACCCTGCGTCTCTCTCCTGTTACCCCCCACCCCCCTCTCATGCCCGTGTCTCTCTCCTGTTGCCCCCCACCCCCCAGTCATGCTCCGTGTCTCCCTGCTGTTGCCCCCCACCTCCCGCTCATGCCCTGTGTCTCTCTCCTGTTACCCCCCTCCCCCCTCTCATGCCCCGTGTCTCTCTCCTGTTACCCCCCACCCCCCTCTCATGCACCGTGTCTCCCTCATGTTGCCCCCCACCCCCGGTCATCCCCCGTGTCTCCCTGCTGTTGCCCCCCCACCCCCTGCTCATGCCCTGTGTCTCTCTCCTGTTACCCCCCACCCCCTTCTCATGCCCCGTGTCTCTCTCCTGTTACCCCCACCCCCCTCTCATGCCCTGTGTCTCTCTCCTGTTAACCCCCACCCCCCTCTCCTGCCCCATGTCTCTATCCTGTTGCCCCCCGCCCCCCTCTCATGCCCCGTGTCTCTCTCCTGTTGCCCACCACCCCCCGGTCATGCCCCGTGTCTCCCTTTTGTTGCCCCCACCCCCCGGTGATGCCCGTTTCTCCCTGCTGTTGCCCCCCACCGCCCGCTCATGCCCTGTGTCTCTCTCCTGTTACGCCCCACCCCCATCTCATGCACCATGTCTCCCTCGTGTTCCCCCCACCCCCCGCTCATGCCCTGTGTCTACCTGCTCTTGCCCCCCACCCCCCGCTCATGCCCTGTGTCTCTCTCATGTTGCCCCCACCCCCGCTCATGCCCCGTGTCTCTCTCCTGTTACCCCCCACCCCCCTCTCATGCCCTGTGTCTCTCTCCTGTTGCCCCCACCCCCCTCTCATGCCACGTGTCTCCCTCGTGTTCCCCCCACCCCCTGCTCATGCCCCATGTCTACCTGCTGTTGCCCCCCACCCCCTGCTCATGCCCCATGTCTCTCTCATGTTTCCCCCACCCCCCGCTCATTCCCCGTGTCTCTCTCCTGTTACCCCCCACCCCCTCTCATGCCCTGTGTCTCTCTCCTGTTGCCCCCCACCCCCTGTCATGCCCCGTGTCTCTCTCCTGTTGCCCCCCACCCCACGGTCATGGCTCGTGTCTCCCCCCTGTTGCCCCCCACCCCCCAGTCATGCCCCATGTCTCTCTTCTGTTACCCCCCACCCCCGCTCTTGCCTCCTGTCTCCCCTGTTCCCCCCCACCCCCGTTCATTCCCCGTGTCTCCCTGCTGTTACCCCCCACCCCCTGCTCATACCCCGTGGCTCTCTCCTGTTACCCCCCACCCAACGCTCATGCCCCGTGTTTCTCTCCTGTTACCCCCCACCCCCCGGTCATGCCCCGTGTCTCCATGCTGTTGCCCCGCACCCCCCGCTCATGCCCCGTGTCTCTCTCCTGTTGCCCCCCAACCCTGCTCTTGCCTCCTGTCTCCCCTGTTCCCCCCACCCCCGCTCATGCCCTGTGTCTCCCTGATGTTGCCCCCCACCCCCCGCTCATGCCCCGTGTCTCTCTCCTGTTACCCCCCTCCCCCCGGTCATGCCGCGTGTCTCTCTCCTGTTGACCCCACCCCCCGGTCATGCCCTGTGTCTCCCTCCTGTTGCCCCCCACCCCCGGTCATGCCCCGTGTCTCCCTCCTGTTGCCCCCCACCCCCGCTCATGCCCCGTGTCTCTCTTCTGTTACCCCCGACCCCCTCTCATGCCCCGTGTCTCCCTCGTGTTCCCCTCGACCCGTTCATGCCCCGTGTCTCCCTGCTGTTGCCCCCCACCCCCCGCTCATGCCCCCTGTCTCTCTCCTGTTACCACCCACCCCCCACTCAAACCCCGCGTCTCTCTCCTGTTACCCCCCACCCCCTTCTCATGCCCCGTGTCTCTCTCCTGTTACCCCCCTCCCCCCTCTCATGCCCCGTGTCTCTCTCCTGTTACCCCCCACCCCCCTCTCATGCACCGTGTCTCTCTCATGTTGCCCCCCACCCCCCGGTCATGCCCCCTGTCTCCCCTGTTCCCCCCCACCCCCGTTCATTCCCCGTGTCTCCCTGCTGTTGCCCCCCACCTCCCGCTCATGCCCTGTGTCTCTCTCCTGTTACTCCCCTCCCCCCGGTCATGCCGCGTGTCTCTCTCCTGTTGACCCCACCCCCCGGTCATGCCCCGTGTCTCCCTCCTGTTGCCCCCCACCCCCGGTCATGCCCCGTGTCTCCCTCCTGTTACCCCCCACCCCCTCTCATGCCCTGTGTCTCTCTCCTGTTGCCCCCCAACCCCCTCTCATGCCCCGTGTCTCCCTCGTGTTCCCCCATCACCTGCTCATGCCCCGTGTCTACCTGCTGTTGCCCCCCACCCCCTGCTCATGCCCCATGTCTCTCTCATGTTTCCCCCACCCCCCACTCATTCCCCGTGTCTCTCTCCTGTTACCCCCCACCCCCCTCTCATGCCCTGTGTCTCTCTCCTGTTGCACCCCACCCCCTGTCATGCCCCATGTCTCCCTCCTGTTGCCCCCCACCCCCTGCTTATGCCCCGTGTCTCTCTTCTGTTACCCCCCACCCCCGCTCTTGCCTCCTGTCTCCCCTGTTCCCCCCACCCCCATTCATTCCCGTGTCTCCCTGCTGTTGCCCCCCACCTCCCGCTCATGCCCTGTGTCTCTCTCCTGTTACCCCCCTCCCCCCGGTCATGCCGCGTGTCTCTCTCCTGTTGACCCCACCCCCCGGTCATGCCCTGTGTCTCCCTCCTGTTGCCCCCCACCCCCGGTCATGCCCCGTGTCTCCCTCCTGTTGCCCCCCACCCCCGCTCATGCCCCGTGTCTCTCTTCTGGTACCCCCGACCCCCTCTCATGCCCCGTGTCTCCCTCGTGTTCCCCCCACCCCGTTCATGCCACGTGTCTCCCTGCTGTTGCCCCCCACCCCCCGCTCATGCCCCCTGTCTCTCTCCTGTTACCACCCACCCCCCACTCAAACCCCGCGTCTCTCTCTTGTTACCCCCCACCCCCTTCTCATGCCCCGTGTCTCTCTCCTGTTACCCCCCTCCCCCCTCTCATGCCCCGTGTCTCTCTCCTGTTACCCCCCACCCCCCTCTCATGCACCGTGTCTCTCTCATGTTGCCCCCCACCCCCTGGTCATGCCCCCTGTCTCCCCTGTTCCCCCCCACCCCCGTTCATTCCCCGTGTCTCCCTGCTGTTGCCCCCCAGCTCCCGCTCATGCCCTGTGTCTCTCTCCTGTTACTCCCCTCCCCCGGTCATGCCGCGTGTCTCTCTCCTGTTGACCCCACCCCCCGGTCATGCCCCGTGTCTCCCTCCTGTTGCCCCCCACCCCCGGTCATGCCCCGTGTCTCCCTCCTGTTGCCCCCCACCCCCGCTCATGCCCCGTGTCTCTCTTCTGTTACCCCCGACCCACTCTCAAGCCCCGTGTCTCCCTCGTGTTCCCCCACCCCGTTCATGCCCCGTGTCTCCCTGCTGTTGCCCCCCACCCCCCGCTCATGCCCCCTGTCTCTCTCCTGTTACCACCCACCCCCCACTCAAACCCCGCGTCTCTCTCCTGTTACCCCCCACCCCCCTCTCATGCCCCGTGTCTCTCTCCTGTTGCCCCCCACCCCCCGGTCATGCCCCGTGTCTCCCTGCTGTTGCCCCCCACCTCCCGCTCATGCCCTGTGTCTCTCTCCTGTTACCCCCCTCCCCCCTCTCATGCCCCGTGTCTCTCTCATTTTCCCCCCACCCCCCGGTTATGCCCCGTGTCTCCCTTCTGTTGCCCCCACCCTCCGGTCATGCCCGTGTCTCCCTGCTGTTGCCCCCCAACCCCGCTCATGCCCCGTGTCTCTCTCCTGTTACCCCCCACCCCCCTCTCATGCACCGTGTCTCTCTCATGTTGCCCCCACCCCCGCTCATGCCCTGTGTCTCCCTGCTGTTGCCCCCCGCTCATGCCCCATGTCTCTCTTATGTTGGCCCCTACCCCCGCTCATGCCCCGTGTCTCCCTCGTGTTCCCCCCACCCCCGCTCATGCCCCGTGTCTCTCTTCTGTTACCCCCGACCCCCTCTCATGCCCCGTGTCTCCCTGGTGTTCCCGCCACCGCGTTCATGCCCCGTGTCTCCCTGCTGTTGCCCCCCACCCCCTGCTCATGCCCCCTGTCTCTCTCCTGTTACCACCCACCCCCCACTCAAACCCCGCGTCTCTCTCCTGTTACCCCCCACCCCCTTCTCATGCCCCGTGTCTCTCTCCTGTTACCCCCCTCCCCCCTCTCATGCCCCGTGTCTCTCTCCTGTTACCCCCCACCCCCCTCTCATGCACCGTGTCTCTCTCATGTTGCCCACCACCCCCCGGTCATGCCCCCTGTCTCCCCTGTTCCCCCCCACCCCCGTTCATTCCCCGTGTCTCCCTGCTGTTGCCCCCCACCTCCCGCTCATGCCCTGTGTCTCTCTCCTGTTACTCCCCTCCCCCCGGTCATGCCGCGTGTCTCTCTCCTGTTGACCCCACCCCCCAGTCATGCCCCGTGTCTCCCTCCTGTTGCCCCCCACCCCCGGTCATGCCCCGTGTCTCCCTCCTGTTGCCCCCCACCCCCGCTCATGCCCCGTGTCTCTCTTCTGTTACCCCCGACCCCCTCTCATGCCCCGTGTCTCCCTCGTGTGCCCCCCACCCCGTTCATGCCCCGTGTCTCCCTGCTGTTGCCCCCCACCCTCCGCTCATGCCCCCTGTCTCTCTCCTGTTACCACCCACCCCCCACTCAAACCCCGTGTCTCTCTCCTGTTACCCCCCACCCCCCTCTCATGCCCCGTGTCTCTCTCCTGTTGCCCCACACCCCCCGGTCATGCGCCGTGTCTCCCTGCTGTTGCCCTCACCTCCCGCTCATGCCCTGTGTCTCTCTCCTGTTACCCCCCTCCCCCCTCTCATGCCCCGTGTCTCTCTCCTGTTACCCCCCACCCCCCTCTCATGCACCGTGTCTCTCTCATGTTGCCCTCCACCCCCCGGTCATGCCCCGTGTCTCCCTTCTGTTGCCCCCCACCCTCCGGTCATGCCCGTGTCTCCCTGCTGTTGCCCCCCACACCCCTCTCATGCACCGTGTCTCTCTCATGTTGCCCCCACCCCCGCTCATGCCCTGTGTCTCCCTGCTGTTGCCCCCCACCCCCCGCTCATGCCCCATGTCTCTCTTATGTTGGCCCCTACCCCCGCTCATGCCCCGTGTCTCCCTCGTGTTCCCCCCACCCCCGCTCATGCCCCGTGTCTCCCTGGTGTTGCCCCCCACCCCCCGCTCATGCCCCGTGTCTCACTGCTGTTGCCCCCCACCCCCGCTCATGCCTCGTGCCTCTCTCCTGTTACCCCCAGCACCCTCTCATGCCCTGTGTCTCTCTCCTGTTGCCCCCCACCCCCTGGTCATGCCCCGTGTCTCCCTGCTGTTGCCCCCCACACCCGCTCATGCCCCGTGTCTCTCTCCTGTTACCTCCACCCCCCTCTCACGCCCCATGTCTCTCTCCTGTTGCCCCCCACCCCCCGCTCATGCCACGTGTCTCCCTGCTGTTGCCCCCCCAACCCCGTTCATGCCCCGTGTCTCTCTTCTGTTACCCCCCACCCCCTCTCATGCCCAGTGTCTCCCTCGTGTTCCCCCCACCCCCCGCTCATGCCCCGTGTCTCCCTGCTGTTGCCCCCCACCCCCCGGTCATGCCCCATTTCTCCCTCCTGTTGCCCCCCACCCCGGTCATGCCCCGTGTCTCCCTCATGTTGCCCCCCACCCCCGGTCATGCCCCGTGTCTCTCTCCTGTTACCCCCCACCCCCCTCTCATGCCCCGTGTCTCCCTCTTTGTCCCTCCTACCCATGCCCTGTTGTGTTCTCTTTATACACCCCGCCTTCCCTTTCCATGGTGTCCATCTTGGTAAAAGATTTTCCTTCCTACACCGGGATGCCGCAGGCGTTCCGCTTTGGGAAGAAAAATATTTTTTTTACCACTCCGGGTTCCCACTTTGAGAACCTAGGATGCTAGTGGTCTTCATCCATTGAAAAGGAAGTTATGGTTACGTTGCACTAATAAAAACCTACGAAATTCAATTAAATAATGTGTTAAAGGGACGTTATGGTTAAGTTGCACTAATAAAAACCTATGAAAATCAATGAAAAAACTTTGTTAAAGGGACGTTATGGTAAAGTTGCACTAATAGAAACCAATGAAATTCAGTGAAAAAACGTTGTTAAAGGGATGTTATGGTTCCAAGTAAAACCGAAAAACCCTTGAAATTCGCCAGTTATGGTAAACTAAGCAACCATAACTCGCTCCACCACCGTGCACTGCTAAGCCTAACACCCAGGACATCAAAGATGACATCACAAATGTCATTGATGACATCACTGATGACATCACATGTCTGACGCCCCCTTTTTTCCTTTCCTGACATATCTAGGCCACATGATTTTCTTCAGTAACAGTCAAGAACAAAAAATTGTAAATGTACTGTATTTGTAGACTTATCCTTCAAGTATGTTCTTACAATAATTCCCTTATGGTCCAGTCATATCATATGAAACATACACATAGCGGAAGACACAACCTTGAAAGACAGCAATCCTTTTTGTGCATTACAATTATCAGTAGAGTTATCAGCACTTTCTGATAGTTTTGATGTTCTTTTATTACTGTACTTTCCCTGTATATGCTCATATTTTTATATGTTGTACTCACACTATTTTCCTTAGGGTCCAGACACATCATGTGATATATATAAATAGGGTAAGTAACAGCTTTGAAACAGAGCAATAATTTCGCTGCATAAAGGTAATCAGTTAGGTTATGAACACTTTCTGCTACTATTGCTGTTTATTTCTTACTTCAATTCCCTTGCATACATTCATATTTGTATGTGGAGTTGTCTCTTTGTGATTTGTCTATAATAATGCAATTATGTAGTAAGTGGGTTTTATTACCTACTCATCACAAGTTTCACTGTACGCAAAACTCTAATATGAAAACAGTTATCATTTCACTATTCAACATGGCAAGCTTATGAATATTGCACCTCCATCATGTATGCTGCACACAATGCCTATGTTTCTACATGAATACCTTAGTATACTGGATTGAAGTTAATAAGTTAATATTTCCATATGCTCCCCAAATACATCATTACTCAGTTAGTATATGATTTCCATGAATGCAGGACACTGGATTGAGTAATAGAGCAATCCACCAGGATATACAAGGTCAAGAAGCCCACTCTAAATGAAAATAGTACCAAAACCACAAAGCCACATACCACGCATACCGCTACAAAACGACCCCACCTTTGGACCTTGAGATGGTGGGCCCTAAAAATACTCCTCATGTCAACAAGCTGAATGAAAGGCAGAGGGTACCCCCAACCCCCGGCCTAATGGAACAGTAGTCAGGCAGGGTTCCAGCACAATGACCCCCTCGGACTCTGACACCTATGTAAGCCCTTGATATGAGGATACCAAACTGATCCTTGGGTATATGTACACTCCCCTGGCACAAAGGAGGAGGGGGCAATCCAGGTAAGCACTTCCCCGGGAAAATTCCCTCCAAACTTTCCCCAGGAGAGAAGCACCACTCCACCTCCCAACCTGATTTTTTTCAAAAGATACCTTCAGAATCAGAAATTCCAGAACAATCCTTCTCTTTCTCCCTGGTTCCAGGACAATAGGTCCCTGAACCAGGGAGAAGGGAGACTCAGGATTGCAAATGATGGGGGACATTTCCAATACCTGAGCTACTCTGCTAGACGGGATAGTTACCCTTTTTGTTTTGTTTTTTTTGTTAAAACTACGTTTTGTCAAAAACAGTAATCTCAGACCTTAGATGAGTCTCAAAAACCGGAGCAAAGTGTCCACAGAAAATCTCCCCCACCGCCTGGAACATGCCGTTTGTGTACTCTTCATAGGTCCCAGACCTAGGACCTGTTTCCTATCGCTGTGGCCAAATCCTATGGTGAACCGCCTTCGGGATCGAGCTGCCCGATTTGGTCGAACACCAATTCGATTAGTTTCGCCAAAGCTTGGGACCATTTTGTGTTCTCACCGGAGATAAGTCTATTCCATAGCTCGTCCATTTGGAAAATCCATAGATTGTCATCCAGCGGGGGGAGGTAAAGATTCCTACTTTCTTTCGTGCTAGTACATTCTATCACCAAGTTCTTTAGGGTTTCGATGGATTGGTCCTTTTTGCACAGTCTACATCGTTTCTCTGTTCCGGCTCCTCTGATGGATATGGTCTCTCTAGTGGGTAATAGATTGAGTCTTGCTCTCATGATCACATTTCTGAGTCCCTTTTCAGGGAACTTGGCGCAGTACTTTAATGTTTTTTTTGCCTTATTGAAAGTGGGAGGCAGATGGTTTAGTAATTTGTTCCTCACCGCTTGTCCAGTAGTGATAATCCAGTCCAGGTCTTCTGATTTTCTTTTGATTCGGTCAGGGTTTTCTTTTAGGTCTTTCTCAGAACATTCGATCTTTGCCAGGTCTTCCCTACCTTTTTAATGAGCTGAAAAGGCATGAATCGAGACCTCCCTACAACAGAAAAGGGTTTCACAGCTGGAGCAACTGACCAATGACCAGGGGAGCATGTGAGGGCACAGTCAAACTCTCACTTTAACCCTGCTACCAGAATTCAAAACCCAGATCAGATGCCCCGATTGGGGGCGGGGGAAGACTGAAGGAAAGTTCCGGCAAGCAGCTGGTTCCTGAAGATGGGGCCCAGATGTAAGGGAGATGCCATTTCCTAGAAGAAGCTTCTTTTCTCAATAAAACAGAACCCCTGGAAACCTCTAGTCCTGAAAGTTAATCTTCTACCACTAGGTAAGTTAGAACCCAAAGAACAAAGGGTAAGTAGGAGAAGTCAAAGAAGAGTCTACTTTTTGTGAAGAAACACACGATAATCCCCTTAGAAAGAGAAGAATCCCTGGAGGATCCAGGTAAGCAAATCTTCTCATTCTGTAATAGTGTGGTACCTCCAAATGAGAAAGGGGTCCCAAAAGACCATGAATTTGACAGTGTAAGTATCGAGACTGACTCAAAACATGAAGAAACTGCGGATCTGGAAACAAAAATTGGGCGTTAATGCATAAAACATCTGGTGATAGTCATCACTCCAGAGGGCACACTTTGTTTACTGGAGAACAATCTCCTTCAGAGGTTATCATCCGTGATCATCTTTGTGAACAAGATTCTCTAGAACCAGACTAAACAGCCTATACAACTAAAAATGAGCACAAATTATGTGAGCTTTAATGGCACAGTCCAAGAAAGAGGATTCCATTTCTAGAATAATCAGGTCCCAGAGATCACTGTCATCTTTGTAGGAGAACAAATTGGTGATGGGAACCCTTCTCAATTCGTGAATTTCAACCTTCCTCACACCTTTAAGTGGCTTTTCGCGCTGGAAAAGAACACCTTGAAATGTTGCACTACTGCAAAGTCAGAAGAAACACTGAGTCCCATGAACAAAACTCAACCCAACATTCAGAAAAGGGACACACAGTTGTTATTCCTGATTCAGATAAATGAGGAAGAGTAGAATGTTGTTGGCAGAGTATGCCTGAATAATGGGAAAAGCTTCATCAGCAAAAGATTATTCAGGAAACTCTCAAAAGATCAGATCATGGCCACATTTAAATTGAGTGATAAATGGTCTGGGAACCCCAAATTCCAAACATGTCCTGCCTAGCAGATGTATTCCAAAATGTTCCATTGGCAACAAAAGTATAAAACATTGTTTTTAGGGTCATGAGAGATGTTCCTTCCGCCTTATATTTAGGTTGTGACATTCTCAACCAATATACAATCAATTTGTGTTTAATTAATAATAAACTCTGGTCACAAATTGGGGGTTACCCCCTGGGCTCTGACAACACCGAAAAAGCATTACGTTAAGCTCAGCTGCTGCCTTGTACGGTTGAATTTCAAGTGCGAGAAGAGGTTAACATCCCAGGACAGGTGCGTCAATTCATGATTCCCTGCAAAATGAAGCGAGGACAGAACCTCAAACATCAAGACGCCTATATAAAATTAAATTCCACTCTCCAACAACAAGGTTTGTATTTACATCGACATCTCGAGTGGATGCAGAACACAATGCTATTTGAATATTGGTGGATAACAGTGAACCTCAAAGTATCAATTTGGGCGCTGGCGCCTTTATTGGAATATAGGTTGATGCCCAACATTATTCTATTGATTGAGATAACAAAATCATGAGACCCATTGCAAACAATTGTTTCAACAGCAGCATTGGTAATCCTCCAGAAATAGTTTTTACCGGTCATGGAGGAATTTATTGGTGGGCTCTTCATGGCCTTTTAGGGTGGAAGAGGTGACCTGTGACATCCGGAGGGAAGAGGTCATATTCAGAGTCAATAACAAAAACCTTGAATCCATGGGACCTTCTGCCCACGTTAACACCATAATGAGAGATATCTGAACCCAACTGGAGGATACTGCTTAAATTACAAAGCCCAAGGTCTTTCTAGGTTTCATGCAGATGGTCATAGAACAGATCTATCTTGCTGATGCCTGTGAGACTGAGGAGAAAAGACAGAAACTGAAACAGGTATTTCAGAACTTACTTCCAGGATATATTTTCAGTAGGCTCATGTGACTGTGGACACAGGTCAATTCATTCCACCACCATACTCAAGGCCCAGAGCTGGCTCCAGTATTTGAGAAACAATACAGTTTACCTCTCACATCCATGGAGTCACTCACAGAAATGATTAAGAACTTAGAATCCCATGGGAATTTGTCCGATCCACAGCACCTTTAACAACCCTGTACTGGAGATACTGAAGCCAAATGACCAATGGAGACTATGTGCAGACTTGAGGGAGTTGAAAAAACGGGTCCAAATGTGAAGATGGCCACTTCCCTACGTTGATTAATGGCTGGCACAGGTCCAAGGGTCAAAAGTGAACACAGCATTGATTTGACCAACATCTATTGGACAGTACCCATCAGTAGGGAAGAACAATAAAAGGTTGCCTTTACCTTTGGGGGGCAGAAATACACCTGGACCCGAACCCCCTTTGGATAAATAAACTCTTGAAATCAGTTCAACATCTTTCTTCATAAGGCCATGCCTGATTTGGGTGAAAGGGGAATCCTGACCTATGTAGATGATGTTCAGCTGTTGAGGAACATATGTTCTGACCCAGTTGCAGGAAGCCAGAAAAAAACAGTCCTTTCAAAAGGCACAGTGGTGTAAGACCAGAATGGACTTCTTAGGGCATGAAATCACCCCTAAGGGTTTCAAACACCAGCCAAAGAAGGTGGAAGCACTATTAAAATTAAAATAACCGACTAATATGCAAGAATTGAGAAGCCTTCTTGGACTCACTAATTATAGCTAAACGTTAATTTAAGCTGATGCAGAGGTCACTGCTCTGTGAGTTCATTTATTAAAGGCCAGAGTCAAGTGGGAATGGGGTCCGGAACAATCTGATACAAGAAACAACTAAAAAGAAGGTTTCCATGAGCTCCTTGTATGGGTTTGCTCCTCAAGAATAAGGAGTAGTATCAAAAGTCTTTTGGGATCTCGAAACTTCTAGCATTTTCAAGTGTGCAGGGAAATGATATATACAAATTGCTGCATGTTTGACTTTACTTTGGAATACAGAACATATTTACAGTTGTTTTAAATGTAAACATGTTTGAGGGGTGCTAATGCTCATGATCTTGTAATGTTCCAAGGTATGGTTTAATGTTGACATTCAGGGTTTTTTGTTGGAAATGTGGGTTGGACTGTTTATTCGGCCTGTGTTCCATGCACCTGAGATCCAAAAAGTCATTTTTGAATTGAAGCTTTGTTTTTTGCCACATAAAAGGTTGCGCCTTGAAACACCTGTGTATAGGCGTGTTACAAATGCCATATCATATCATATCATGTAATCATTTTGTGCAAATATTCAAGGAACCTCTTATTTAATAAATATATGTTCTTTCAGTACACCAGCCTGGTTCTTGGCTCACCTGTGGCATGGGGGGAGGGATTTGCATGGCTCTATATGAGTCATAGACAGGGCTAGCTGAATTAAAATAACAGATGTGTTATGTGGCAGCTTAATTGGGGGGGTCCACATGTTCAGGGTGGTCTCTCAAAATATTATTATGCCAAGGGGGCAGTTGTTTGTGAATAAGACCTTCGGCTTCATTACAAAGTTGCCGGTCCTGAAACAAGGGTGCTCGTAAGTTCACTGGCACCTTTGTTTCCAGACTGGCTGTGATGCTGGAAATGCATTGGAGGGACAGGGCCTCCGTATCCTTGTCATTTACTGTTTTTATCATGTGTTCTGTCATGTTTTCCGCACAGGAGTTCATGTGGGACTCCTGGCGGTGTAGCTCTCTCCTTTGGTTTGGTGTACAGGCCCATGGGATATCCTTATGGCACCCATGGGTCGGGGTACAACTCTGTACCCCTAGTGTATGTTGTTGGGCACGTGTCTGGCCCACAGAGCAGGGTATGGGCTGGTGGCAGCTCCATGCTGAATTTGACAGGTGCTCTGAGTATCGTCCATTTTGGGATACCCAGGCCCTGCCATTGGAATCAGTTGATTCCTGATAGGAAACAAGATGTCCCCTGTGGCCTCTTACTTTCTATTGCCTGTTACCTTGTTTTCCCAAAGTCCTGGGAAGCCCTGACTCTGTCCGCACTGACTGGCTGTTGGGTGGAAGTTCCATAAATGGTGTTGTTGTGAAGTCCAGGCCAGACTGGTTGGAGCCTTCCCAGTGACTGTATGTTGTGAGTACACCCTGTGGATGGGACCTGGGTGAATGAAGTGTGTGACCAGTATGCACTTCTAGTTGTGAATGTCTGATTTCTGGTGTTTGACACAATGACTGAGACAGCCCTGCCTGAAACTGGTATAAATGCAGTGTGAAGTGTTGAATGGCTGGGTACTTGTCCCAATACAAATTACTTGTTGTGAGTGTCTGGAGAGAAGTGAATGGCCTGAATGCACTATGCACCTGCTTGGCTGCCTGCCTGCATGAATGCCCTTCTGACCGATTGGTTGCCTAAGTGTGACCCAGCAGAATGAATGGGAGATCAACTAGTATATCTGGGGGGCTGTCATTGCTAGAATTCATGTTCAGAAGCTGAAGAGAAACTGGAGTTGAAACTGAAGCTTAACCTTGAACCCCTTCTGCAAGAGAAGTCTTGCTGCTGCTCTACTTCGCTGATCTGAAAGCGGCTTTGTCTCCAAGGACTGACCCAGAGAGGACCTGGTAAGGCACCCTATTTCAGAGCTACGAGGGACCATTGTGCACCAGCTGATCTTTGCCAAAGCTCCCTGGTAGACAGACATACGACAGGCTGCCGACCAGAGATGGGGACCGCCGCGGAAATACAAGGAGAAGCGCCCGGACACTGTTGCCCATCACCATCGACGACCACCGTGGCCGAACGGAGCTGCCGTACTCCCTTTGCCTAAATAAAATTTGATCCAAGGATGCTCTTGCCACTCCCGCCTGCAACATTGACTGCTTTGTCCCGCCGGAGAAAGTCAAGGCCGCCGGCGCGCCGAGGAGCATCTGCTGATAGGTTTCCCGCCACCTGACAACCGTAGACACGCCAGACAACTCGACGCCCTTGCTTGGCCACAGTTCTTCACAATCTCTTTGCGGTCCTGAACTATCATCATCGAGGTGCCCCGCACGCCTCTTCCTTGCAGGACGCCAATGCTCCATCGTCGCAGAGCACCAATAGGAACGAAGCTGCCGCCTCGCCGTCGTCGTTCATCCTTTTTTCCTCGTGGGATCTCGACAATCCATGGCTCCTTCCTTAAAGGGAGCCGTTCAAGAAGGAGCTGTCGACGACCCGACGACAAATTCTGTTATTCCAGGTACATTGGGGTTGTAGAAATATTTTAGAAGGAACTAAGACTTCTAGAACAATATATGGACTGGGCTTGTGATGTATCTTTACTTTGCAGGTTGCCCAGGTGTGGGGATCTCGACAAAGAACTGTGTCTAGTGGTAGGGGCCAGTATTCTGCCAATTGTTCTTACCAACTGCTTTCCTCCTGTGTCTATTGTTGGTTACCCTTATTAATTGATTTGTGTGTCATATAACCAGAGCACAGTTTATGCACTTTAATAGGATCTATTAAATCATTGTGGTGCCACTTTAGATCTTTATATATTTGCCATTGTAGATTTACTGAGCACAAAGTGAGTTATTGTGATTATGTGCATAACCTTGAACTTAATTATATAAAGACTGTGTTTTAACTAATACAGTGTGTGGACATTCCTTTGTGGGGGCTTGGAGACTAAACTGTACTTTAGAACCAGCCTGCATCACCCTCTGAGAAGCTAGTCCTTGATAGCTCGACGAGCGCTACCCTATAGAGAACTTGGCTGGGGTCCTCTGTCCCTCTCCTCTACCATATAGAGAGCAGAAGTACAGACCCCCCCTCCTGTCTTTACACTGGCAAACTACGTGTCTGTCTGCCGTGACCGCTGTGCCGGACATGTCGGACCCTGCCGGGCACTGTGGCCATGGTAGGCAGACTTTTCATGGACGCACCAGTATCATTGCTAACAGTGCCAGTGCATCCCTGTCCCCAGTCCCATAGGGAATGGGGACTTACAGTTTGTCGGCGCCTCACTTCCCAAGCCACTGGAATAGGAATCTCGCGGTGGCACTGGGAAGTCAGGTGCTGGTAAATGTTCACGAGTCCCGCGGCAACCGGTAATGAGGCCTCTTGTTTTAATTCTTAGGCGGTTCAATTGAGTCTAATCTCGGCCTAAAGCAATGGTGAGAGCAGATCAAGCTCAATTCAGGTACGGTGAACCAGGGGCCCAGGGTCAAGATGTCTCCTTGTTCTCCTCAGTCCCAACTCGGGGAGGCTATCTAGCACTGGCAGTACTTCTTCACCTGCTGTGAGAACACTGGGTATCAGTGCAGCTGGCAAAGAGGCAGATCTGGTCCAATAGCAGTACAGCCCCGATTTGCCCTAGGGGTGGATAGGAACCAGAATGTGCCTCTGCCTCTGAACACTTGTCTTCACCTCATAACTGGAGGACCTTGGAAAATACTGCTCTACCAGCAGGGTCCAAACAACATCCTTCTTGAAATACTTGAAGATCAAAAATGTATCTAAGAAGTGGAAACCCCCCCTTCCTCATAAGGACAAAAGGCCACCCATGATTGGGTAAAAGCAAGCCTACTTTAAGGGCCCCTATCTCTGTTATGGTAACTAGTGGCATTTGCCCATCACACGCATGCGGTTTAATGTGCAGGACGGGAAGGAAAGATCAGCCCACAGAAAACGATGATGGAGGAACCGTTCCACCCTCCTGTTCTGCTCCATCAGCCTAATACTGCCCCCCTGTGAAAGCTTGCACTTGAAAGGCCTGTTGGTATGCAACCCCCTTGTGTGAGGCTGGCAGTTTTGTGTAGGGGGTGCCGCTTTAAAGCGTGTTTCACACTAGGCTCCTTCCTGAAGGGAGGTGATACCTGACCTCAAAAAGGATAAAAGAGAGGCACATTGTTCCTACCCTTGCCCTGCTGGCTAAGCCAATACATGCAGCCTGACTAGAACACATGCAACCCCTCCATAGCTTGCCTGGGCTCACAGTGTTGACATGCATATGCTACAACTCAGATATGAATTTAATAGTTATATAAACTACCAGCCACCATACAAAAAAACAATGTATTGCTTATATGTCAAGATTACCCTGCCACCAGATAATAGTTTATCATAATTATTATGAGTTTGCAAAAGAGATGCTGATTTAAATGCAAGCTCTGTCTGCAATGACTTTGCTCTCACCTGCAGCTGTCAATCAAGGCATCTGTGACCTCTGAACCTTCTCTGGGCCACTGGAGAGCAGGACCCGCAGATCACTGATGAGGTAGGGCACAGCTCTCACTATGCTTTGGGCATGGATCTTTCTGAAAGCGGGTCTGATTAGCTGCCAACCATTTCTGAGATGGTATTACCCGGATAATTTAATACAAATGAAAACAACCAGGGCTTCTACACACTTGCCAGGTGGCAATGCTTAGGGGTCTACTGTTACTGAAAACTTTGATCTCGCTCTTTAGAATTACGAATGAATCATGTTATTTATAACACGCTTAATACCCAGAGGTTGGTTCGGGGATCGAACCTGTGGTGCTCTGCATTGTCTTGCTGCCAAGGGGAGCACCTTGCTCCCGAGCTATCCGCCCAAGACCATGACACGTGTCATCTTGTTAAACCAAAAAAAAAGGGTATGAACGAATGAAAATATTTCAATGGAAGTAAACACTTTAATGGTTCGAAACAACATTTGCCCCATCTACCCTGGCATGGGCAGGTCCCGAAGAGCACCATTCTCAGCAAAGAGCCACTATACTGGATGGGCTGTTCACAAAAACCATGCCCTGCGGCGCCACTGCAGTCTGAGTGGGCTCAGGGCAGTGGCATCGCGTCCGCTCTTGTGATTGGTTGTAAGAAGAAGGTTCCTGCCTTTGGGGTTTGATGGATTTTTGTGAATGAGCTGAACGCGGGGCTGAGCCTGGCACTGCCCTCCCTGGGTGACGATGGTTGGTCGGGTGACGTAACCGGGCTCTACCTGTTGCTGCAATGCAGGGGGAGACCCCGACGTGATCTTCGTCAGGCTGGCTCCGTGGACGTGGGCGGTGGAGTACGGGTGCGAGAGCGGAGTCCTGCACATGGAGTGAAACTCGCGGCAACGCCGGAGCTGCGCGCAGAGCAGCGCCAATGTTCAGACCGCGCCAGAAACCGGACACAGCACAGTCTGGGACAGAGCTGGGGCAGCGTCGGATCTAGAATGTGGGCCCAGTAAGGTATGCAAAGAGTACAGCACCGGATACCCAGAGAACTAGAACAGGGATCAGGAGCGCACCCGATCGGTTAAGCACTGGAACTAGGCGAGCAGCACGTAAATCAGGACTGGCCAGGGTCCAGCAATGTCCAATACCTGGCACACAACCAGTGCAGCACTATCAGAACAGCACCAGAGCAAGCATCTGTCAGAACCTGCACATAGCGCGTACAGCACCAGATCGGAGCTATACCTGCACGCAGCGAGTGCAGCACTAGGTCAGAACAGCACCTGATCCAGCATCGGGCTGAATTTGGCACATAACGCGTACAGCACCAGATCAGAGCCATACCTGCACCCAGCGAATGGAACACCAGATCAGGACAGCACCTTTCAGCATCGGGTAGGACTTAACACACAGCGAGTGCAGCACCAGATTAGGACAGCACCAGATCCAGCATCTGGCAGGACCTGGCACGAGTGCAGCACCAGCTCAGGACAAGACGCTGGAGCACAGCGAGTGCAGCACAAAATCAGAACAGCACCAGAGCAAGCATCTGTCAGTACCTGCACATAGCGCGTACAGCACCAGATCGGAGCAATACCTGCCACACAGCGAGTGCTGCACCAGATCAGGACAGCACCAGATCCAGAATCTGGCAGTACCTGGCACGAGTGCAGCATCAGATCAGGACAGCACCTGGCGCACAGCGAGTGCAGCACTAGATCAGAACAGCACCAGAGCAAGCATCTGGCAGAACCTGCCACATAGGGAGTACAGCACCAGATTAGGACAGCACCAGATCAGGGCAGCACCTGATCAATATCGGGCTGACCCTGGCACACAGCGAGTGCAGCGCCAGACCAGGAGAGCTGCTGATCCAGCATTGGACAGCACCTGGCACATAGCGAGTGCAGCACCAGACCAGGACAGCACCTGATCCAGCATTGGACAGCACCTGGCACATAGTGAGTGCAGCACCAGGCCAGGACAGCACCTGATCCAGCATTGGACAGCACCTGGCACATAGCGAGTGCAGTACCAGATTAGAATAGCATACGTCCTATGATCGGGGCAGCACCCGGTTAGGAAATACAGCACTAGATCCATGTCCGGGACAGCTCCATAACAACAGTCAGCGATGCTGCATTGGATCCGGGAAGTGTGGCGAGGCGCAGGGCGGCGCAACAGCCGCACAGCCAGTGGCAGATAGTCCATCATTGGGGATCCACCTCGGGGATCGGCCGAGCAGATCTCATAGACACATGCACCCGTGATTGGCGGATCGCCACTGAAGTCCAGGATCAGCTTGGCACACCTTGGATCCGAGGGGCACCCGGATTGGTGTTTATTCGTTCAAATATATCGCCTCGTGCCGGATCAGAGCCGCGCAGGACGCGCACCCAGACATCACCGACTGCACAAGATCACATCAGCGTCAGCTCCGCGACCAGATCCAGGCTCTTCGGCGCACACGCGCGTGCCCCCGAGTCCCCCTCTCTCAGACACGCAGACTGGGCTTCCAGACCAGGGATCTGCGCCTTTCACAGGTGAGTGGGTTACATCCACTTCTGAGCGCCACGGTGATTACGGAGTCTCTGAAAAGTCATACGTTACATGGTCAAAAAGCGCATGCATTTTCCACACGTATTTAACACTTTTCAGAGATCAAACTTAGATGGAGTAGGGCTATTGTGTATAGTGTTTCATTCCGTGGTAGCCTGTGGTGCGTATTTCCGTGTGTGTGATAATGCAACAGTGCGGGCACGGTGAGATAACGTGACTTGCCCAGGATCACGAGTTGTGTAAATCGGAGGAGCCGGGAATAAATAAATCCCCAGTGGAAACCATTCTTATATGATGTGAAAACATTCAATACATGACTATGTTATTACAAAACAGTCCCTGTCATAACCATTCCCCCCCCACCCTTTTTTCTTCTGCCGAGGATCACGTGTCAGCTTCGAGAGCCGCGTATCAGACTCCAGTCTTCCATCTAGAGGGACAAGCACTCACATTCCCCTACGCCACCGCCCCTTTCCCCCTTGTATTAATCCCATTCCCCATTGTGTATCACTGTGGGAGGGTTACAGATGTGATGTGTTAGAAGGGAAGAGCTCCCGGGGCCGGCGGGCGGGCTCTGCAGACAGCAGGGGTCCGGGGCTGTGCAGCCGCGCTGCCTGTCTCTGCAGCTGAGAAGGCTCTCTGGCGCTGGAAAGGGCTTGCTGTATTTTCATCTCGCAGGCGCCCGGGGTGTGACCACAACTGGCCCCTCCCCAAGTGCCCGCGAGGGCTTCGCTGAATTCTAGCTATTAATTATCACGGTCAGCGGCGGGATAAACACCCACTGGGGACATTGGAGAGCACTGCGCCGTATCACACAGTGCAGTATATCCTGATCATAACGTACGTGTAGAGCGCAAGGTTTATCCCTCCAGGGCATCTAGGCGCTATAGGCAGATAACACATGTTGCCCAACTCCATGGCACTCAACCGTCATCTGTATATAATAATAATAATAATAATAATAATAATAATAATAATAATAATAATAATAATAACAATAATAATAATAATAATAATAATAATTAATATTATTATTATTATTATTGTTATTATTGTTATTATATATGTGTGACATTACCATTGCATAAGGTATATGGCACTCAAGCACCACAAGTGTGCTATAAACTCTACAGCATCCAGCACACAATGACAGCACACACATTATCTCCAATGTGTGATGTGTGTGATATAGTTCCCCCGCCCATGCGGCCAGGTTATTGCAAGTCAACAAGCAGCTCCATGATCACAAAGAGGCTGAAGCTGATCTATCAGGACACAGACTTCTGAAATGACTTGAAGGATCCGGGTCACACCGGTAGGGAGTATTTTATTCCTTATAATACATGTTCACGTTCTCTTCTCCTTCACTGCTTGTTCTCGGGCTATTGTGCATGAAGGTGACCATGTAGAGTACATACAGACTCTGTATTGTGGGAATAAAAAACGCAATGAGTTGCCATCAAATATTTGAAGCGGCTTAATAAAAACTCCTTTAAGAGTGGTGTGTACTTTTAATTAGCTGTTAGGACCCGTGCTTAATTTGTGGGGGTGTTTGCCAGGGCTCAGCCCCTGCACTTGTTTCTGAGCCCTGGCACTTATCTTATGAGCAGACAGCTCAGTAGCAAAGTGCTTGCCTTGGAAGCAAGACGACATGAAGCAATACAGGTTTGATCCCCGGGTCTGCGCTTAGACACCTCTGGGTATTTAAGCGCGTTATAAATACGCAACTAAGACCAACAAAAAAAAAATTCTGGAACAGAGCCTTTATTGCCCCAGTGTGTGAGTGCTTTAAAAATAAAAATATGATGAGTTTTTTTTGGAAACTTTATTTGAACTCTCATTCAGTAGTTGTCACTAGGGCTGTACCGAATAGCATATTTAGTATTCGGCCGAATACCGAATAGTTTATCAACTATTCGGCCGAAGCCGAATATGAAGCCAAATACTTGCTTTATTTAATAAATCATGTTCCAAACACACTTATTTAAAACACAAAAATAAAGCACTATTTTAAATGCATTTTATACTTTTATTTCTCTTCATTTTAATTAATGTAGCATCTTTATTTAAAGTATAAAAGCCAGAAATAAAGCAGATTTTACCAAAATGAAGGGACCAAATGTACAGAAGATTTTTGCATATTCAGTGCCAGTTAAAGTAGGAGGCTCCACAAATGCAAAAGGTCTGCCTTTGTGAATCAGATGCATTGCATTCTCTATACAGTTGCAAAGTCGATGCGGTCGAGTTTCAAAACTTCTTTGCAGCTCACGTAGAAATTTATAAAAT
The DNA here is from genome assembly GCF_040938575.1 of Ambystoma mexicanum. NCBI lineage: Eukaryota > Metazoa > Chordata > Amphibia > Caudata > Ambystomatidae > Ambystoma > Ambystoma mexicanum. The sequence goes on from NC_090930.1 coordinate 114,830,008, forward strand.
GGTTCATGTCGGCTCATGCAGGACACAAGTCAAGAGGAAATCTGAAATGTGTAAACTCCATCTCACAACTATTCACCGACACCCAAACAAATGCTGCTCACTTTTCACTTATCCTTGCCACTCCTTCTCGTCAATACACAAACATATGCAACTCATCATTCCTGATAAAATATTAGATAATGGTAAACTCAGGACCAAAGTCCTTAAAAAAAGAACTGGGGGGATTATGACGTATACAATGGGAAGTGACATGACAGGAACTGAAAATATCTATGGACATTTCTTTCAGTTTGTTTTTTCCAACTGAAAAAAGTGCACAGTGCACATACACATTTGCCAAAAGAAAAGATTTTCCTGTATTGTTGCAGGCCAAGTATAAAAGATGAGCACCTTTTTTGTCTAAGAATCTGTAACAAAACATGCCCTAAGGTGCAGATTACAATATAAGATATTTTTCAGCTGTGTGATAGCAATTTTTCTGGTCTAATTCTATTCAATTTTGCAAACTGTTGTCTATATTTGCCTTTCTGAGTTCTTGTTGCATTGTATTCAAATGAGAATGTCAAAGTATTTGGCAAGAGCCGAATAGCTGGAAACTATTCGGCCGGAGCCGAATAGCTTTTTTTCAGCCGGAATTCAGCCGAATACTTACTCGAAGCCGAAGTTCGGTACATCCCTAGTTGTCACACAGCAATGGACAACAGTGAGCACTGGGCACAGTCTCTTCATTCTGGGCCGGCTCATTGTTATTGACATGACATGATAGGTAATTTATAACGCACTTAATACCCAGAGGTTTCTAAGCTCGGACACGGGGATAGCACCTGTGGTGCTCTGTGTTGTCTTGCTTCCAAGGCGAGCATGTTGCCCCTGAGCTATCCTTCCGAGACCATTCCTGACCCTAATGTCCCAGATGGCCATGCCAGTGCTAGTTTTCATTGATAGCGATGAGTCACAAGGTGACAATGCTGGGTGCCCCAGTCATTCTGCATGACCATGGTGCAACTTTGCTACTGCAATGTGGGTTGATATAAGCGGACAGTCACCAGCCAGCAGCACCAACACAGGGGCAATAACAGGCAAAAGGCCACTGCCTAAGCGGAGTGTCTACCATGAGCGTTAAACTATAAACTCATTTTGCTGCAGCGTTTGACAGGCAAGTTCATCAGTTCAGGAATCATTTTCCCTACATTTGCCAATTAATTTACCATAAGAGAAAAGCATGTTTACTTTGTGTTATGTGGCTAGATGCTCAACATGTTCCACTTGCCGCCTATTGAATCAGCACAATGTTAACAATGATGATGTGCGTAAAGAATCACTCAAACATTTGCCCTAAACCAGTAAGTTATGTTATTTTATGCCCATTGGTACCTATACATTGCACATCTGCCATGGGTAGTGGATCCATTACCCGGAATAGCCGCTAGGCGTTGCAGGTTATACCCTAAGTATTCTGACACTTAGGGGCACTGCCGTGCATGGTGGCACCTGTCGGTTGGGAGTTGCCCGCCCCGTTGTTTCCCAGATGTGCTGGAAAATATTTGGGCACTGGCACATTTTTCTTTACAGATTAAGCACTGGTCAGTCCCTATGGTTAGACCTCTCCCACACCAAAATCCACCAGTGCACCTTATAAGCACACTTCCATAAACACCTCCGTGCATAAACCCATTTTCCTTTTATCGGTGTGTGATGGTAGTGATGGTAATGCTAGACGTAGAGTTGACGGCAGTGAGACAATGAAGTACAGCTTATAGCACACGTGTGGCGCTTGGGCGCACCATACTTTCCATCTTCAGGAGGCTGGACGCAGGAAAGGTGGGCATTTCTGCAATGAATTAAGCTGTGCAACACCTCCATTGCCGGAGTCTGCACCCTGCATCCCTTTGCATATTTTAAACTAGACTCCCATGACCCCACACCATTAGCTATGCTGGATAAGCCCAATGGGAGCTGTAGTCCAAAACATCTGGAGAGTCAAAGGTTGCAGACCTTTGACTGCTCCATGGTTTGCGTTCTCATAGCGCCTGGACCAGGGTTCTTCAAGCTGCGGCTCTCACCAGATGTTTTGGACCATGAGTCCCATGATACATCACCATTGAGTATGCCGGCTGGAGCCAATGGGAGCTGTAGTCCAAAACATCTGGCAAGTCAAAGGTTACAGGCCGGTTTCCTAGACCAAATATAATCTGCACATAGGAAGTTACTGTGCTTTGTGGCATTTCACATCTATTAGACAAAGTGAAGCAGGCCGAGAAGGTGTGGCTATCCAGAGATTTAGCTCTAGAGAGACACTTCCTGTCTGTCGGCCATCAGCATCCCACGCACATCCTACATCCATCCTGAGTACACTTTGCAGCAG